>NC_089845.1:18700471-19008088 GCF_035609145.1 Eleutherodactylus coqui
TTAATGGAGCTTCCAAGGAGAACATAGTTGTTTCAGTTTAACCTATATGGAATATATGTGTAATTCCTCTACAGTGTAATTGGGAACCTTGACTCTGCAGGAGTTCAAGTCAGGCTGTGCCAATGTGGGCTGTAGCTTAAGGTACCATTACACAGAGCAACTATCATTCAGATAGTTCATCAGAAAAGTCATTGAAACATAAGAATGACGGTCAATTGTTTGCTTTAGCACAGAGTGATGATTGTTCATTAGTTGTTTGCCAACTTACAGTTCATAAAGGGGATCAGATCTCTGCAAATTAATTCACAAGTTGTTCAAATACCAACGACTATGACTTTACATCAGATGACTTTAGATCAACTAGCAACTATGTTTTTGGTACGCTGAAATGAAACAACTAGTGACTTATGGCTCATCACCCTGTTGGTGGCCACATTTATCCTGAAAACTATCATTTGAACTCGCTGTTTGAGCAATTATTTGGCCATAAGGCATTCCTTGTAAATGTACTTTTACTTAGCCTGTTCTTACTGTGCCACTATAGGTATCTGAGGGGCTACTGTCTGCCATAATTATCTTGCAAACACTATGCTTGTGCTAGTGAAAAGGTCACCTTAATGGAAATTGCCCTACACCTCTATGCCACTACCATTCATGAATCCAGACCTCCCTTACATAGTAACATAGTAACATAGTTCGTTAGGCTGAATAAAGACAATGTCCATCTAGTCCAGCCTGTCTGTCCTCCTATGTTGATCCAGAGGAAGGCAAAAAAACACCAAGGGCAGAAGCCAGGTAGCCCTTTGGGGGAAAAAATTCCTTCCCGACTCCCTAATGGCAATCAGACTGTTCCCTGGATCAACCCCTAATAGTTCCTACCTGCCTGTATACCCGGATTAACAATTAACCTAAGATTTATAACCTATAATGTCCTTCCTCTCCAGAAAGACATCAAGTCCCCTTTTAAACTCCTCTATGGATTTTGCCATCACCACTTCCTCCGGTAGAGAGTTCCACAGTCTAACTGCTCTTACAGTAAAGAATCCCCTTCTATGTTGGTGATGAAACCTGCTTTCCTCTAATCGTAACGGATGTCCTCTTGTTACCGTCGCGGTCCTGGGTATAAACAGATCCTGGGAGAGATCCTTGTATTGTCCCCTCATGTATTTATACATGGTTATTTGGTCGCCCCTTAGCCGTCTTTTTTCTAGAGTAAATAATCCCAATTTTGATAATAAATGTACAACATACACAGGATGTAAATTCTCACATCAATGAAAAGAACAACCCCAGGTTGACCAGGGCAATTACACATCCAGATCAATCCAACACAGAGGGTACCATCTCTTAATGGGTTGCACAGAAATTTCACTTATGTTGCAAAATAACAAGAACATCACAACTCTATCTTGCAGAAAACTAATAAGTAATAATTTTTGCATATAACTTCATTCCAAACACTCATGAAGAAGAGGACTGTCTCAAGGAGTTCTTCCCATGTCCCAAAAGTCCACTCACTACAGAAATCTTTACAGGAGGATAGGTTTTACAATCAATTCTCAGAGAATTGGTCACACTTCAAGAGTTTCTTTTTAACTTTTGAGTCAGATATCCTTACTTTCCATTGATTCTCAAACCAGGAGTCTCACCTACTGATTACAGGCTGCTGCACACTGTGTACAGGACATCATAGGCTGCTGCAGCCTGTAAACAGTATTATCACAGGGAAGACCTGGAGTCTTCATCATGAAACATGCAGGGACCCAGGAGAGGTAAATATTAGCTTAATGATTATTTTTTGCCATGGGGGATATTTTTTTTATTTAGCACGGCCAGCTTCCATAAGATTTGATTATTCTGCCTATGAAATAGCCACAAAACATTCTGTGTAGAGAGCTATTGAACAGCAATGGACTTATTACTGGGATCCAAACATAGAAGGTAAAAAAGAGAGGAACAAAGAGAAAGGCAATTGCTAGGTGTAGAAGGTTAGAAAACCAAATGTAAAGCAGTTGTCAAATATAGGTGTATTCTTACATGGATTCATTGTGTAACCTATGGGCACAACTTCACGGAACATAAGATCATTAGAACAAAATCACCAGAGATGCAGTGAACCTTAATCCATGTGTCAATGGTGCCCTTTCAATGAGGTTTCAATGTTGCCTTGTGGGTTACACTAGAATGATTGGCAAAGATGAGGACCTTAAGAAGCGCTGTTCTCAGAACCTGGATAAAGATGGTACCTGACGAAGGCTTTAGTCTAAACTTGTTGTACAGCCTCTTTAATAAAGGCTTTACACTGAAGTCAATCTGGACATTATTCCTTCATCTGGGTAACCAGCAGTAGTGCCACTAAAGGTTGTCATCTTTGTATATATGTAGAGTACCAAAGGTTATCTGACTTTAGACAATGACAGTATAAATGCTTTGTTGGTGGTGGTAATTATGTGAAAAAAAACCAAATATGTATGTCTAAGTAATCCCCTCCTAATTAGTCATTATTCAATCCACAAACGACATCAGTCATTTTCTATTACATTTATTACTGTGTACAGCAGATTTAAAGTTGCCTTGTCATTGATTAAAGTCTCAACGGACATCTGAATTAATGATGCTAATGATGAAAAGCTACATTGTGCATGCTAAAGACCGCCAATGCAACTGTATCAACAAGCATGGGGATTAAGCGTTTAACACAATTGATTGCTGCTCATAGAGGAGGATATTAGGAAGACTTTATTTATTGTTTGAATTACAGTTACATTTAACCCATGACCACTGGAATACGATATTGAAAAGTCCACCATGATCCATAAATACAGCATAACTCTTCCTTAATGCACAATGTTCCTCTTATTTCTCTTCAAATGTTCAATGTACAGTGTGATTAACCCCTTAAAGATCTAATATTCTTTGTATTCATTTTTTTCATCCCCACTTTTCAAGAGTCATAACTTTATTTTTGAATACAACTGTATACAACTTCTGTCGCCTGATCCAAGTTGCCATGTAGATTTAGCCTATCAGTCAGTTTTCCTTAAACTTGGCTTCAGAGTGGGCAGTAACTAGCGGCTGTGCTATCTCCAAAGCACAAAACACACAGAAAAGGAGAGCCTGCTCTTCTATCTGTTGCTAACATACACACATTTATTAACAAAGATGCTGGCTTAAAATCTGTTCAAAAGATAGAGAGAATGACAGTTTGAGTGATCGTTTTGCATAAGCTACTGATGGGCACTAATTAGCTTATTTTGCATATAAATAAGCCTCACTTCACTGTATGCAGATAACAGCAGGTGGTCTGTTATCTGCATACAGCCTCTTTATTCTGCTGTTGGACTGCAGCTGAAAACAATGTTATCAGCGCTCCCGTGGAGAATCACAGTATGTGGTCCCTGCTATCTGCTGCCCAAACTAATGATGGCTTTTAAACTCAAAATAAAATCCTTGTTCAGCGGAAAGGTAACGATAGTAACATTTACACGCAACAAATATTGCTCAAAAAACTTTGTTTGAGCAAATTTTGACCGAAAATCATCCTATGTAAATGGGGCTTCAGAAGTAGCAGCAGCTGGTAATCTAGATCAGGGTTCCCCAACTCCAGTCCTCAGGGACCCCCAACACGGCATGTTTTCAGGATCTCCTCAGTGAAGCACAGGTAATGTAATTATTGTCGGTGCTTCAGACATTGCCACAGGTGGTCTTACTATAGCATATCCTGAAAACATGACCTGTTGGTGGTCTCTGAGGACTGGAGTTGGGGACCCATGATCTAGATCACTGGATCACTAAAGAGGAATTAAACCAGTGAATAGAGTGAGTGATCAGTGCAGGAAGTGGGGAGTCTAGAAAGGAGTCTGAGAATAAAATACATTACAATGTTTCTTTTCATCACATTATTGATTTATGTGGAGAAAAATATGTTATATATATTATAACTTAACTTTTAAATAATGTCTACATTAGGGTGGCCCATAGAGATATGGCAAAAAATGAAGTGGCAGCTATACAGCAAGGCACTTTCCCAATTTGTAACATCTGCTAATAGTAATGTTATGATAAAGCTTTAGATTTAAATTCCAACTGCACGATGGAGCTCAAAACCGATGTCTATTATGAGAAATTACGCTTACCCGCAAGATTTCTAATTGTACCGGCTACAGCATTAATATTAACAATTTACTTTTGCAAAAAAAACTATACTTTACAACATTATTGACAATAGTATAATTCACTGAGGCAGAGAAATCAGTAACTTACTTGGTCATTTCATTATTGACAATAGCATTTGTCCTGACAATCTAATTCCCACAAATATATATATGAAAGTAGTCAAAATTACGACACAAATACTTGTCAGCCGGTACTCAAGGACCGGACAACAGACTTTTTGGTAATCTGTGTTGGAACAGTCTTGGGATTTGCTTGCACGACTTGAAGCAACAGTTGTTTTTTTTTCTTCGTCATTAGTAAAATTCATGGTCTTCAGGCACAGCTTTGTCGTAGACTTAGGGCTTATGTCCACAGGCAAAAGAAGAATTAAAATCCGCAGCAGATTTTGACTCTTCTCCTGCCCGCGGATCCGCACCCCATAGGGATGCATTGACCACACGCGGGTAGATAAATACCCGCGGATGGTCAATAAAAGTGATTTTAAAAAAAATGGAGCATGAAAAAATCTGGACCATGCTCCATTTTTGTGCGGGTCTCCCGCGGAGACGGCTCCCGCGGGCTTCTATTGAAGCCTATGGAAGCCGTCCGGATCCGCGGGAGACAAAATTCGGAATTTAAAAGAATTTACTCATCCGGAGCGGGGGGGAAGGTCTTCTCTTCCTCACGGCTGGATCTTTCTTGCTTCGGCTCGGCGGATGTGCCCGGCGCATGCGCGCGGCACGTCGGCGACGTGCCGGCGGCGTGATGAGTTCATCCGCCGGCCGAAAAAGAAGATCCGGCCGTGAGGAAGAGAAGGCTTTCCCCGCCCGCGCCGGATGAGTAAATTCTTTTAAATTCCTATTTTCAGCGCCCATGTCCGCGGGGCAGGAGGGACCCGCTACGGATTCTCCATGCAGAATCCGTAGCGGGCCTGATTTTCCCCGTGGACATGAGGCCTTAGGCCTCATGTCCACGGGCAAAAGAAGAATTAAAATCCGCAGCGGATTTTAACTCTTCTCCCGCACGCGGATCCGCACCCCATAGGGATGCATTGACCACCCGCGGGTAGATAAATACCCGCGGATGGTCAATAAAAGGGATTTAAAAAAAAATGGAGCATGAAAAAATCTGGACCATGCTCCATTTTCGTGCGGGTCTCCCGCGGGCTTCTATTGAAGCCTATGGAAGCCGTCCGGATCCGCGGGAGACCTAAAATAGGAATTTAAAAGAATTAACTCACCCGCAGCGGACCGGGAAGGTATTCTCTTCCTCAAGGCCGGATCTTTCTTGCTTCGGCTCGGCGGATGTGCCCGGTGCATGCGCACGGCACGCCGGCGACGTGCCGCCGGCGTGACGAGTTCATCAGCCGGCCGAAAAAGAAGATCCGGCCGTGAGGAAGAGAAGACCTTCCCGGCCCGCTGCGGGTGAGTTAATTCTTTTAAATTGCTATTTTAAGCGCTCATGTCCGCGGGGCAGGAGGGACCCGCTACGGATACTCCATGGAGAATCCGTAGCGGGCCTGATTTTCCCCATGGACATGAGGCCTTAAGAACTTGAAACTCTACCCCAAATAAAGGTTTGTTACAAGGAAACAAATTAGAGGGTGTCTGGCTTTGTAGTTGAAAGCTGAGTTTTTTGGGCCACCCTAATCTATATGTATTTTTACATTATACTTAGTAACATTGTTTAATCAAGTTTACTAAAATTTGCACAGGTAGTCAAAATTTTGATTTGTTTTTTAAAAAAAGTGGAAATTCACCAGAAATGCTGTAAAATAAGTGACAAATTGTTACTGTAGTTAAAATGAAACACATTAACATTTGTGAAATATTTTTCCTCACATTTCACTGGATAATAAAACCCATTTAAACAGAACAGATTTACCCGTCTTTGTCATATTAAATAATAATATTCTAGTGAAGTTTATTTATTTTGTGTATTTTACCTTTTCTTTTATACTTCTGCACATGGCAGAGCTTTTCATTTTTGACTCACTATGTTCTGACATTTTTTTCATTAATGTTATCTAGCTGTGTGGAGTCTTGTTTTTGTGTTTTCAGTTAGATTTTTGTATCATATAGGGGAGCTTTTCATTTATATTCATTTTATTTAGCTGAAGGCAAGTCATTGAAAAATTAAAATTTGCCAATGTTTCTTTTTGGATTTCATGTTTTAACATCAGTTAGCAAACATAATAAATGACATGTTAATCTATTGTACAGGTTATAATGTTGTTGTCTTTGTTGTCTAGATATGATGGTGCTTAACAGGGGAGTCTTCCAGTTTAATACAGTTATCTATACAGTCTAACAGCCCACTCACCTGGCTGCATCTCCTGCTGTCACTTCTAAACTAGTGATGGAAGCTGTAGCTGGCATCATCATGGAAGGTGGAATGTCCCAGAACATCATTCTGGACGCCTCCATAATTGCCATACATGTCTGTCTTATCTGGATGCACTGTGCAAATCTGTCATGTCTATTTTCTGTGTATGTGTGTTTTACAGCTGCAGTGTCTGAAGGGTTAACCCACTAAAAATCATTGCCTGTGAGCTATGCTGCATGTTGAATGTATCTATTTTACAGTGTCATGTGACATGGTGTGGATGAATCTATAAGTACAAGTGATTGGGTTCCAGAAGGGAGATCCATCTAGTCTCCTGAGGAGCATTCATCTTCCATCTGAGGGTTTGCTACCACAAAGGAGCATGAGGGCACCACCAGCCCTTATGTTGCTGAAGATGGAGGAGAAGGAAAGACTGCATCTTTAAGAAGAGGCTGGGAGTGGGAGTGAGTGAGCCTAAGTGTTTTTCCCCAAAAGCCTTATTATCAGAGATCCTTTGTAAGTAACTACCTCTTCTAGTAACTATATATTTTTCTACAACAAGGCCAGTGCAGACGTCTACTAAACCTCTGAAGTAATCTTAAGTCTGTTTATGATTCCTATGTGGCCGTCTGTAGTCTGGATCACCGTATAGTGGTACACCCTTAACTGACACCCACGTGTGCTGAAGTCTATGAGAGCAGGGTGATCATTACTGCCATTCTGTGGCCATTGACTTTCATGTCAAGTATTGCTGAATGTGTACTAATCTGCCTGCACTGTAAAGTCTGCCTGCTGAAGTTTGTCGTATCGTGTTTAAAAGTCACTAGTAAAGTTTTACCGGGCCTCTACCGTCCCGGAGGATCTGAGGTACTATGCACTTGTCTAGCGTTATTAATCCGCCGTGTATGAATGCCAGTGTGTGGAACAGTGGCGTCACGAACTGACAACTACTACCCCCTCATCCTGAGGACTACTGGCCCTACCCTTTGCTACGGTAACTCCCTCCAGGAACAGGAGCCACCATGTGCCACCATGACAGGTCCACGCACTACACCCTCCCAACTCCAGCCGTATGCTTGGGTAGTTAGCTATTTCCCTGCTGCATCCCAAGCAGGGGTGTTGCAAGTTGTCATTCCCTCACGGGACACGACAGAAGGTACATTTACATTTTTTAGCTTTTTATAATTTACTAAATTTGAAAAATGACATTATTTTTGGTAGGGAATCTAAGCAAAAACATACAAAAAACAATTAATGGTAAACTATGTTTATCTTAAGCACATCAGCATGTATCAATACAGGCAGAGCATTCCTGCTTGTTCACTCTTGGTCTGCATATGTTTAGACAAGTACCTATGGTGGATACTGTGATATACGGGGTGTTACCTCACTTTCCTAAATAATTAGGCGCTTCGTATCTTAAGTACTAACATTACACTCTGTTTACATCATATTTAGGCGAGATTCATGCAAACATATTTGTGCACGCAAAATTCCCATGTACAATATGCAGTGAATCGAACCTATTGATTTCAATGGATCTGTTCACATGCATGTTTTTTCCTGCGCAGTTACGAAATACGCAGAAAGATCATTTTCTTGTGGATTTGTGCATCAAAAGTCCCCCTACAAGTCAATTGGGATGTGCAAATGCTTGCGCAACATGCTAGGAGATGCGTGAAACTCTGTGTAATTGCACCGAAAAAAGAACACATCCGGAACTCATTAGACTAATTAGCCATTACAATGGCTGGGAGCATCCGTGCGTATTTTTTTGCTCACACAAATGCACATCTTGCACGTGCAAAATAACACAGTCAATTCCACACATATGCTGCTATTACGCATGTGCTCGAGTGATACTGGCCTTAAACCTCAACCTAACACCTGTGTCAGATCCATCGTATTAGTCAAACAGAAAAAAGTGGAATGCAGCACAACCTTGTTAGTGAAGAATTGTGGATATACTCTTGGTGCACGTTCCTCAGCAATGGATCCGGACTCGTAGATCCTCAGACCAAGCAGGAGAGTTTCAAAAGGAGGACCAGCACACTGGATAACATTACTTAGAAAAATTCTTCTTTTATTCCCCAGTAAAAGAGCATAAAAAGACTGAAACGTTTCGACCTCACATACTAGGTCTTTATCAATGCTTGATAAAGACCTAGTATGTGAGGTCGAAACGTTGCAGCTTTATCAAGCTTGATAAAGACCTAGTAAAGTTATCCAGTGTACTGGTCCTCCTTTTGAGATCCATCCTATTAGGTATACCACCAGTGCCTGCTGACCTCATTGACTTATAACGGGGTCCGTTGGATTTTGACATGATTTCTGTTTTAAAGAAAGACCAGCATTGCATGCTGTAATTTGCAAAACAGGTGGGGGGTTTTCTGTCCAAAGCAAAGGTAAAGAGTCTTATTTAAAGAGTGTCTGGTACCAATATGTGCCTTTCTATGTCTGTGGAGCAATTATGGTAGAATTCTATAATAAATATATTCTTCTCTATTAAATTTTATTTCTGTATCTTACCAAAATGGCTACTGAGGAATATTCATGATGGGCTCCACCCAGGTTCAACCCTCTTTTAATGCTGCTGCTTCATCAATCATGTAACCTAACATTCCACTGTATGCTGAATATAATTGGTCCGACCATGCGATATACGCACATGTTGCCCCTCTTGACACGCACAGCAGCAGCGGCTGACAGAGGAAACAACACTGGCACATAGCAATGTGAGCTCCTCGCAAGAATGTATCAAAAACTGATAATTATTGCACCCCAGAGCCTGATAACAGCTACACTTTAAAATAATGTAATGTAGATATTCCATTAACACCATTTTATAGAAAACAATGTGTAATGTTTGTAAACAACAGAATGTGTTAACTAAGTTGTGCATTTTAATACTGTTTTGCGCCGTTTTCTTTACAACTGTGAAATAAATTTTAACAAGTATTACTTATTTGTGAATGCAAAAGAAAAATATGCCTTGCAAAGGATTAGACAGAAATACTGCGGTCAGAAATGTTCTAACTTTGATTAAAAGTTGAAACAATAAATGTGACTGGGGACCATCCAAGAATGCTCTATTAGCAAGATTCATTCGTAGAATTAGAGCACCATATCCAAAAAGATAGCATTTAGCCAGTTTACCATTCACTATTGATATGTATTCTGGCAAATTTTTCTTTTGAACAGTAGTGGCTCTGCTATTGGTTGCTATGGTAACAAGAACTTCAAAAAGGTAGATGACAAGTTGTTTTGTCTGTTGCCATGGTGCGAAGAAAACCGGAATGATTTAGAAATGTTCAATACCGTCTATTTATCCAAAAACAATTAAATTTCTTGTGCCTATTAAATTAGGTTGGTCATCTGTGAAGACTAAGCTTTCTTCATTTATACTTTTTGCTTTGTCTTTTTCACTACCTTAATGCTTGCTTTTTTCTTTATCTTTATTCACCTTTTAGGTGACCCCTTTTATTTAAGAATTGGATTGCTTGCATTCTATTAGTGTAGATATCTGTGCCCACAAGAACAAAAATTCTGTTTACTTTTGTCGAATGGCTGATGTTTCAGTTTGTGACATCAAATCTGGAAAACACAGCGCTACCGTAACATTTTTTTTTTTTTACATAAATTTTAAAAGTATTAGCTATGAACATTTCAGTTAGCATTGCACCATTGCGTAATGAAAATGACTTTAGGTGGCCATTGCATGTTCTCAGTTGGTAACATCTTTTGGTGTCACTGCAGTAGATGGGGCAGGCACTTCACTGTATGCTCTTGATCTAAGATCAAACTGCTACTAACAGCCCCTTATCTTACAGCTACCTCCTGCTCTATGAGGAAGATCAGAGGAAACTCAGATTCCAGCTGGTTTCAACCCTTTGATCACTATCATCCATGACCCTAACATGATCAAAGTGGATGTCCTTCTTTAATTGGGTTACTGGGTTTCGTGGCATCCTGGTCAGATACTGGAGACCCTGAATGAAGCCCTGAATGGCTGTCTTTTCATTGTCTTCTCTTGGGGCACACTGAATTTCTTAGTGCTAAGAAGCAAAGGGTGGATATTAAAGTTAATAAAGGAACATACTCTGATTCAGTGGCATTCTTTTTACTATCTTTATTAATGAGTAATGACCTTATAGAAGACATACAAAGGAGAATGTCAACTTTTTTACTAAGCTTTGTAATATAGTCAAAACAGATAATATATTAATACGAGGGTATTTAGGAAAGCTGAATGCTTGGGCAGAGGAATGAAGGATGAAGTTTAATGTGGATAAATGTAAGGAGTTACATTGGGCCAAGGAATCAGAATGTATGATTATTGTATATGTTAAATAGTAAAACGCTTCATAAAGCGTCCACTAAAAAACACTTGGGAATAGTAGTAGACAGTAAACTCAACTTTAGAAACCAGTGCCAGGCAGCTGCTGCCCAGACAACTAAATTCAGGAAATGTCTCAAAAAGGCATACATGTTTGTGACAAGAACATGTAGATGTGTCCTACCTTACCCTTGTTTTTGTCTGGACATGGTCAGATAGAGTATGTGGTCACATGATAAACAGCTTTTCAAAACATGATTTTGAAATTCTCTTTTCACAAGTCTCCTTCACACAAGTGTATATGTTTCCATACTGGCCCCATCACGGCCGAAAAATTGTGTGAATGAAGAATAGCTGTGATTAAGCCCCGTACTTTAGTTGCATTTTCCTGTCAATTCATATGGGCAGCTGTGGCGTATCGGCAAAAATATACATGCTATGGCATAGAAATTCCTCAGTCAGCATAAATCTTGGGAATGGCTTCATTTGCTTAAATAGAGCCAGCTGTCTTTGTTTCCCGGCGTTGGACACTACTAAACTCCCTCCCTCTCCCTTTTTTTTAGCTCTCATAGAAGCCTATGGGAGCCCCCAGTGTATCTCGGCAAAAAGATAGGGCAAGACCTATCTTTTCCAACAGCATATAAAATCGGTCGCCAATGACCTATTATTCCTGATGTGATGTTTATACATGGCAAAAAAATCACTCATCAGAATGTATACATTGGAATCTAATGCTTCAGATGGTCACAATATTTTATCACGGCTAAATTAGCCACTTAAAAACACTTGTGTGAATAAGGCGTTAAAGAGATGTCTATCCTATGTGTAGTTATTACGGCCGCCCAGTGATTGTGATTTGCATTGCTGCCTGTCAAGGGTTTTGCTAGCATGTCAAGATATCGTACCGAATTGGTTATGAGACAGTACAATCTTTAAAAAGTAACTAAATCTTTTAATTGTTTTCCATACATCAAACATACAAGTGAAAATAAAAAAAAATTGTAATATTCTTTATTATAGAAACTTTTTCATTATCGAAAATTGTTTGAAGAAATGCTGCCATCCAATAGGTGGTGCTGCAGAGGTATTGTCCCAAGGAGAGCACACAGAAGGGGGTGTGGAGACACCTTAGAGGTGAGTGAGTATACTTCTATGGCCATTCATGCTCCTCTGGGTAATAAATGTAAATAAGGAAGATGGAACAATACCTCTTCAGCGCCAACTATTGGATGTCAGCATTCCTTTAAATCAATGTACACAATGTACCCTAGATGCTCTCCTTGGGGAGAGATGATGCCCCCCCTGACCAACTCGCCTCCTAGGTGTCTCCACATACCTTCTGGATGCTCTCTTTAAGGAGAGACAACACCCCTCCCGACCCACACCACAGGCCTCTCATCATCCAAGCCAGAAACCTACTGCACACTGATGCACACCCCGAAACAGCTGTCTGTGTATGGTTTTCTGTCTTGATTTCCTATTCCCAATCATTGTTTTAAAGACTTGTTTAAAGATTTGTACATTGATTTGCAGGAATGCTGCCATGTAATAGGTGGCGCTGCAGAGGTATTGTTCAATCTTTCTTATTTGCATATATTACCCAGAGGAGCATGCAAGGCTTTATAAGTCATCTCACTCACCTCCTAGGTGTCTTCACATCCTTTCTGGATGCTCTTCTTCAGGAAAGATAATGCGCCTCCCAACCCACTCACCTCCTAGGTGTCTCCACACATCTTCTACGTGCTCTCCTTAAGGAGAGACAACACCCCTCCTGACACAAGATGTTGACTTTCACTCCAGATTCTGCAGATGTCAGTCTGTTTGAGCATCTGTTAGATTTGCTGGGAAAAAAATCTGGTCCATGGTGATCTCTCCTTAAAATTTACAGAACTTAAAGGCTCTGCTGATAACATCTGGTACCATATACCATATGACACCTTGTGAAGTCCATGTTCTGATGTTTCAGAGCTGTTTTTACACGAGGGGCAACTATACAATATTAGGTATGGGGTTTTAATGTTATAGATAATTGGTGCAAGTGCTTCAATTGAATCTACACTAGGTTTGGGCTAAGAAGAAACTACAAAAAACTGCCTGAAAATCTGCATTAATTCTTCGGTACCGTTCAAGCATAGGCACTTTCTTTTAAGCTCCCTACTTTGGACAGAAGATGTTTATGATACTTAGAAACTTCAACATGTTCAAGAAAAACGATTTTCACATCCCCATCGAACATATTCTAAAACTGACATGTTCTTATGCAATAATGACATTGATTAAATTGAGAAGTCGACAATTGAATCTCTAACTTGTTCGTACCATGACTTAGTTAGTGTCAATTACAGAATTAAATCCAACTAATTCTGAATTCTTCGGGTGATTTAACCCTTATCTTTTAAATATATCACAGATAGCTCATTTTGTTGAAAAAGCTATTATAGACTATTTTAAAAACAACAATACTCCAGAATTTTACTCTAGTAGTTTCACTCTATGGAAATCCCAAAAGGCATACTAATTCAGCAATTTAGTAGGAATAAAATAAAATAAATCTTGGTATTTGTATAGCGCCAACTTATTCCGGAGTGCTTTCAGGTAATTATTACTTATTACCCCCCACCTAGCTGGGTACTCATTTTACCGACCTCGGAAGGATGGAAGGCTGAGTCATCCTTGAGCCAGCTACCTGAATCATGCGGGGATCGAACTTGCAACCTTCAGGTCGTTAGTTTGCATGGAAAAGTTATTCAACCTGAGATTGAAGTTACAATCCTTATTGCTTTAAAACTACAACAGATCATTAAAGCAATTTGGATTAAAGTACTACAGCCAAGACAATATCTCTTCACTCACTTCAGATGAGCTCTCTACCTTAAGTCCTTAAGTCACACATATGGCTATATACATCCTAATTGAACATACTCTGTGCAGTTAGGACATGTATAGGCGTCCACAACATATGCTGTGTATGGAGTGGGGTAGAAAGCTGAATCCACCTGCAACAGCCAAGATTGGAGAAAAAACCTGATCGTTAGCCCTTTAAATGCTGCTGACAGTTTTGACAATGGTATTAAAATGTCTTGATCGATGGAGATTTTAATGTCCCAGACGGACCCCCACAATAAGATCCTGGGGTGCTGTCTATATGTCAAGGCATTCTGAGACCTTCTATAGGTCCCCAGAGCTGCCATGATCTTTGCCTATTAAGGATGTGCCTGTGGAATGTCTTCATTAGGCAACCTGTTAAAAGTCCCCTATGAGGATTAACAAAAAAAACTAAAAATAAGTAATCAAAACACTCTAAAAATTGATATTGCTTCAACCATAAGGGTCTGACGTAATAAAATATTACATTATTAATCCTGCATGCTAACTCTGTCAGAAAAAAATATGTAACAACAGTATTAAGCTTTTTCAGTCACTTCGTTCCCGAGAAAAAATTGAATAACAAGCAATTAAAATGTCATGTGTTCCCCAAATTAGTAACAATATAAACTGTAGTTCTCCCTGCAAAAAAAAACAAGCCCTCACACAACCCCATCAATGGGAAACTAAAAAGCTATGGGGGTCAAATTATGGCAGCAGAAAGCAATTATTTTTTTTTTACAAGTATCACTTTTTCCTCGCCAGCAGCTGTGCAATGCTTGCCGTCCGGCTCTGTGCTCATGATGTTTTTTTTATGCTCCCATAACTGGGAAATTGCAGTCTGGCTGCCTACCTGGGACACACTGGAATATGGGGTAGATGTGAATGTCAGTGAAGGTGGTGTTGAGGGTGGGGGCTCTCCTGGCTCTGAAGCCTGCAGTCCAATTGTCCTTGCCTCTCAATTTTAGGTCAAGTACATCATCCCATCATCCTCTTCCACTTCCTCTTTGTTGTTCTTTTCCTCATGAATAGCTTCTAGGCTGCAGTGAGCACCAGATGCTACCTCCTCTTTTTCTGAATCCGCCTGAGTACACATTGCTTATGGAGGGCTGACCATGGGCACTCTTTGGAGGATAAAGGGTTGAGCATCAGTGCATTCAATATCTTGGTCTTCTCCCTCTGGCTGTTTGCACTGGTCCATTGACATCTATGACACCGAATGATCAAACAGCTCTTCACACTGATCCAGTTGCACTGATTCAGAGTGTGTGGGGAATTTGGTGTGGGGAAAAGTAGAGGGGGGATACTCGTGGCCAAGTGGTGCAGAATGATGGCTCTGTAACTGTAAATGGGATGAAGAGGGGGTAGTGGTAGTTGATGCATGCTGTGTCATCCACTCTATGATCTGGTCTGTGTGTTGCGGTTGTAACGCTAGGGCACAATCTCTTCTAAGGAATAGCACTGGACTTGCCTCATCTTCTGAAAAATACAGAGCTGTTGCTTCAGGGGAAGCCACTTGAAGTGTCAACTTGGCCCAACATTTACCACCACCACTACGACTACAGATACATCTCCTGCCCCTTTACTTTCTGTTTTTTTGTTTCATTTTTAGTTTAGCTTTACTTAACTTTTCAGCTAACTTTTTAGTTTGCAGAAAATCACTGGCAGCTATGTCACGTATGCTAGTAATTTTTATTGTCCATACTCGTGACTTTGACCTATGTCTGAGGCCGCAAACACACACTATGTCTGTTTGCTGTTTCCCTGTTTGTTTTTTTTAATTTGCAAAAACCCACCGGTACCTACTATGTTGCAATCACAGGGCAGCACAATATGTTTTCATACACATGATGCAGCTTCTATGTTCCACCTAGTATATTGCAGCTTCACTGTTCTGTGTGGAGCTGTAAAATGGTGCTGCTAATACAGTGCCAATATTATGTATGGTTGAGTCATGTCATGCAGGAGTCCAATGCAAGTGCTGCCCATATGTAAGATGGAGGACATTTTCAAGGTTCCTTGGCTGCTCATTGGCTACATGCTGACCTTTGTACTAGGCATTATGGGAAATTCGATTTTTCCATGATTTTCGCCAAAAATTGGGTCAGGCACACCCCATTCTATTTTGCTAAAATCAAGGTGATTTTATCATCTGGCCAATCAAAACAAGTAATACTATTCCCTAGTTTTTTACTTATTCAATAAAAATTTCATATTCTACATTGAGATTTTTATAACTTTCTCCCAAAGATTATTTTCATATTTATGATGATGTACTGAGGAATTCAATCTATATTAAATCAGCATATTACCTTAGTTGGAACATGAACTTGGAGAGCATGTTTTCAGATGTATTGTAGAATGCTCTTTTGCGCACAAATTGATGTACTAGATTGTACTTCAACTCTTCTGCATTCCATCTAATCTTTCCAGAGACCCCAAAATTTAATTGGAGGCTATGTGGATAAACAGGATCCCTAAAACATGCAATATGGGACAGGAAGGTGATTAGACACTTGTAGGGTCTATTTCCAAAAACAGTTACAAATTGGTATATAGCAATGGATCCTACTAGTTCCATGTTATCCATAAGTTACATAAATTTCCACAACCAGTTCATAGTAATATAGTATGTAAAAACCTCATTTTGATCCAGAGGAAGGCAAAAACCCAATGAGGTAGAAGCCAATTTTCCTCATTTAAAGGCAAAAAAAATTCCTTCCTAAAGGCCCATTTACACCAGCCGATGATTGCTAGCTGATCGTTATATTCAGTCTAACCCAAAAATCGTTCACTCTTATCAGAAGTTCTCCACGGGGAAGTGCTGACAGCATTGCTTCCCGCTAGAAAACAAAGGATCTGAACGCAGATAAGAGCCCTTGGGCTATTAACTGTATTCAGTGAAGGCTTCTTTTGCACACTTAATTGGTACTTAAGTAGCTGAGTAGTTACTTAATACTTTATGCAAAATGATCGCTCAAAGCTGTCACTCAAACTGTCGTTTGAGCGATCTTTGAGGAATCATCTGCTGGTGTAAATGGGCCTTTACTCCAGGCCTGGAAATTGGAATATTCTGTATTATTGTAATGCTCAAGAACTCTTTTATGCAATTCACCATCACCACGTCCTCAGGCAGAGAGTTCCATAGTCTGACTGCTCTTACAGCAAAGAATCCCCTTCTATGTTGGCGTATAACCCTAATTTCTGATAACCTCTCTGGGGATTATACTCTGCCCATTCCATTCATTACTTTAGTTGCCAGCCTTCGAACCTGCTCAAACTCTGATATGTCCTCCTTGAATACCAGACCCAAAAACTGTCCACAATATTCTATATGTGGCCCGACCAGTGACTTTTGTAAGGAGGAAGATTGAAGAATGAACAATGTTCTCATCATGTGCCACTACACCATTTAATGTGTAATGGTGACAAGCATTTCCCCTGCACATGTGTATAACCTTACAGTAATCAATGTTAAACCTCATTTGCCACTTTTCTGCCCCCAACTTGTCCAGATCCATTTACAACCAAATTCAGTCCTCTTTTATGTAAATTACTTTACATAGTTTTGTATCATCTGCAAATATTGCTATTTTACTGCACAATCATTCTACCAGGTCTTTAATTTCTACCTTCCCAGGCTTCCTCTTTATAACCACTAATTTGGTAATTACAAAACATTGGGAGAAAAAGAGCTTTGTCTGCATGTCTCAGAAATGATTAATTCTTTAAATATAACTTGCACTTCTGAGAATATTATAGTGACTTGGAACAATACTACGGATAAGTATACAGATACTTTGGACTCCTAGATAATTAGTGAATATTGTAACATCTAACAGAGTGAAATTACTAAATTTACAGTTACCAATGGGATAGTGTCAAACACAACCACATTTCAGTCCTGTGAACCATTTCAGTATAGGCTTAACATCAATTACTAAAGCAGTGAGCGGAGATTATACGGGTTGGATTACCATAATTGCCAGGTTTGTTCTTTCCCCTATTCTTTTTTAAATCAGATCATTTTAATTGAAGTTCTAATTTTTATACAGTACCCCATAATTCCTAAGCATTAATATATAAATAAGCATAATAGCAATAGTATATCTTTGTTAAATGTTTTTCTAATAGACAAACACTAGCTGGTGGAAATTGTTGAATAGATGAAAAAACAGCATAACATTTAGTTTTATCCCCCATAACCTGCACATTCCACAAAATTATATTAACCTCTTAGGCCATGGTAAATGGTGTTTATTGTTATGTCTCACACCTATTCATATAATTTGAGATGCTGGTTGCATTGCATGATAAACATGGAGGAAGAGAGAGAAAGGAAAAAAAACAGCATACCAAACCCCATAGTCATATAACCCATATTCTACAGGGCTCAAATCACTTAGGCATAGTGATATTGGTCAAAATAAAACCCCAATATCACAGTAAGATCACTATAGACTAAGAGGCACCACCCAGGAACCTCTTCCACCTATCCAGCCAATAGATTCATTTCAAGCCGTTGAATACTCTACCAGTATCCCACCACTAAGCAAAGGCTACTTATTACTATTATACAAATGTTTATCAATCCAGGAGGCAGCATCCCTAGAGTTATCAAAGGAAAAAGTCTCCCCATGCATCACAACTCTCACAAAGAGACAGCTATACGATGACCATCCATAGTTATCTCTTCCACTTCCCATGCACTCTTTATGATCCCAATCGTTATAATGCAGGAGTTTTATCAACACAGTTCTCGGCGTGGCAAAAGGTGGCGGTGGTTTAGCAGGTACTCCATGAGCCCTTTCCACAGCAAAGAAAGATGAAAATATATCTTCCCCGATTACTGATTTTATCCATCCTGCAAAGAATTCTCTCTGACATAATGCTTCCACCTTTTTTGGATCCCCCACCAGTCACAAATTGTTTCTCCTTACATTATTTTTCATACCATCTGCCTTATATTTCAAAGTATGGATAGACTTATGACATTTACTAATTATATCCTGCATAGGGGCAATTTTTTCCTCCATTTCATTAATAGGTGTCTCTGCTTTAGGCAACCTTTCAGTAGCTTTCTGCAAATCGTGTCTTATGACTCAACATCCTCTTTCAGGCTACCAACCTGAGCTGAGAGGAAAGGCAAAACAGTATTGCTTTTAGTCTCAGGCAGAAAAACATTGCATACAGCAAGATAATTTTGTATATTATTTTGCATATCCACACTGCTGGTTTGTGCCAAGATAGTCTCCATAATATTATTCACAGAGGCAGGTGAAGCAGATAAAGTATATGAAACAGGGCCATGCTTACCCTTCTCAATTAAGAAGTGAGATCACATTAAAAGTCCCATCAGAGGAAGCAAATACAATTGTATTTATCTCATGAGCTTTTCTTACCGCAGTTGCAGGAGAGGTTGAGCAAGAAAACTCTGCTAACTTGTTCGCCACTTCATGTCATTTCTTGGTAAAGCAATCACAGGGATCCGAATGTTCCATGCATTCTGCAAGCTCACCCTATATGATACTCAGTGTTGCTCCAAGTATTACATGTAGCCTCATGGTTCAGAGTATTCGCAGTAGCATTTGCAGATGCCTGCACCTGAGTGCCATCTTGAAGTGCACATACACCTCCTCCTCATCATCTCAACTTCAATTGAACGGCAGACAGGCCTCAAAACAATGAAGCCTCAGCTACTACCACTCCTTCGTGTCTACACTCGTCTATTCTTCCACAGTGGGAACCGTGGTGAAACACAACCAGTGGCCCTGAGACCAGCAAGGCAATCAGCACAGCAGAGGTAGACACTCTATCTACGGAAGACAGCCAAACTAGCATGACAGATGGGAGTTCTCCTGGTGTTTCTCCACTGCTCACATCGCTCTCCAGACCTCACCCCCTAGTTCCTATACTCTGGTTTTATATACCAAATGTATCTAGACGATAGCTTTTTAAAGGATCGTACCTTGAAAAATATTGTTTATAGTTAAATTTAACCCACAATTATGAACATTTTTGCATTTAGATTTATTACAAAATATTTCCAGATGTTCCAGGACTAATGTAAGTATAGCGCCACCTAATGGTCAGCCTTTGTTTGTCTGGTCCAGCTTAGTAAAAGTTTCAAGGTGGCCGCTACCATTTATTCTTGCTTCTCTGCAGTAATGCTGTCTTATTCTCATCACTTGCTCAGCATCTCTTCTGACATGAGAAAAGACGCAGCAACTTCAGAAACAGCCACTTACCCCACCAGGGATCCCATCACATACCCAGTGTAGCAGAAAGAAGCAAGACTGAGCAGATGGAACAATTACTGAGGTGGACATAGAATAGAAACAACGGGTGTAACTATTCTGACATTGTTCCTGGAATATCTGGCGGTGGAAACATTTTTTTAATTAGTGCAAATACAAAAACTGTTCATTATTACGGGCTGGATTTACATATAAGCAAGATTCGTGAGATAATCTCTTAAATTATTTGTATCTTAAAATCCCTTTATGTACCATACCTACTACCTGTACAAGTTTATTGAAAGGACCTTTATGTAAAACTAACTGCTAACTATATTCCTTAAAGGGGTTGTCCCTCGCCGAAACGGGTTTTTTTTTTTTCAATAGGCCCCCCGTTCGGCGCGAGACAAACCCAATGCATGTGTTAAAAAAAAAAAACGTTTAGTACTTACCCGAATCCCCGCGCTGCGGCGACTTCTTCCTTACCTTACTAAGATGGCCGCCGGGATCTTCACCCACGATGCCCCGCGGGTCTTCTCCCATGGTGCACCGTGGGCTCTGTGCGGTCCATTGCCGATTCCAGCCTCCTGATTGGCTGGAATCTGCACTCGTGACGGGGCGGAGCTACGAGGACCAGCTCTCCGGCACGAGCGGCCCCATTCACCAGGGAGAAGACCGGACTGCGCAAGCGCATCTAATCGGGCGATTAGACGCTGAAATTAGACGGCACCATGGAGACGAGGACGCTAGCAATGGAGCAGGTAAGTGAATAACTTCTGTATGGCTCATAATTAATGCATGATGTACATTACAAAGTGCATTAATATGGCCATACAGAAGTGTATAACCCCACTTGATTTCGCGGGACAACCCCTTTAAGTTCATGAATGAGACTGTAGTACTTTTGCGACAAACTTCATACACCAACTGTACCCTGTTAACAACAGCGATTTAAGTATATTGATCGTGAACATGTTTAGCAAACTGTCTATTTGCCTTTTACCCTTACAGGTTAAATAAAGTGGTATTCCCACCACAGCAGGCTATCCCTTATCTATAGGACCATAGGATAGGGGATGACATACTGATTGGTTGAAGTCTAAACTCTGAGAGCCCCACTGATTCTGATAATGCATCCCGATGAATGGGTAGCAGAGGAAATATTCAGAGATAGCTGGGTTCAGGCTCTGTGGTGGGACAACCCCTTTAAAGGTTATTTTACATTGGATACATAGTTTGTTTTGTGTGTGTGTGTATAAATATATATATATATATATATATATATATATATATATATATATATATATATATATATATATATATATATATAGTGTCTATGTAAGACGTGCATAAATATCTATTGAAACAAAAAAAATCTTCATTTTGTGAATCCAGCCTACAGCAGCTACAGAGAATGAGCTAATGTAACCCTTTCCAATCCACTGTCTGATGTCTTCAGATATCCTGATTGAATGCTATACAGCTCCGATGTCGAAAGACGTCCTGCAGGGTATTCTTACTGTAGATTACTGGCCACTCTGTTATCGGGGGCCTCCCCAGCATGTCTCATACCGCAGTACTGGCTCTAGCCAGCAGATGGCGCCATTGTATAATGGCAGAAAGGGAAAGCCCCCTAGGAAACCCTGAGTCCAAAATTGGATTGCAAAGGGTTAAAGCTAATTTCAACTTCCAATTTCATATCAAAATATCTTTGCTAAAAACTTGAATTTATTAAGGAGTGGAGAGTAATGTAGACAAAAAGAAGAGTAAAAAAATGCAATAGTAACACTAACCTCATGCATGTCATTTACTTAACTATTTTTAACCCTTAAGTAACCAGCAATACATATTTTTACCAGCTTTAAACCTGCACATACATTTCTTTGAGGTGGTGGCTTAGCTGACAGCCAGGAATAGAGAAACCTCAGATTCTGGATGTTTAACCCCTTAAAAGCCACAATCAATAGCAACAGCAGCATGTAAGCTTTGACAGGGGAAGGGGGATTTTACTGTCACCCATCAGCATCTCGCAGTGCAATTGCAAGTTACCAATGGGTTCCCATGGTAGCCGGAAGCCTGACAAAGGCCTCCATGTCTGCCATGTAACTCAGTCTAACATTATGAAAGCCGTAAAAATACTTTAAAAAAGTAATGCCGAAATTGCTATTTTTCTTTTACTCGCCTCCCTAAAAATGTAATAAAAAGCAATTCAAACGTTATATATACCTTATCATGGTTCCAATACAAACTACAACTCTTCTTGCAAAGAGTTGCCAAAAAAAATAAACACATTATGGGTCTTTGCATGCGATGATACGGATTCAATTATTTTTCTTTAAAAACTTTTTTTTTTTTGTGCTAAAGTAGTAAAACAAAAAAAATTATAAAAGTGAAACGCATGATTATAAAACCAATAATTTTCAATGGTTTCATTCTCATTTGTGATGTCTTCACTCAAGGCTCACAGCGCTAAGAAAAATCTGTGCTATCACCCATTGCTTTCAATGGGGCTAGCAGCAGCAGTGGCAGTCCCATAGAAAACATAGAAAGTACATTGTGCTCCCCTGACACAGCTGTGACAGCTATGGTAGGGGATTCCTTTATCCCCGAGCGGACTGCTGTCACAGCTGTGGCAGAGGTCCGCAATGCTATCCTATTGCTTTCAATGGGGCCGGCACTGCTGAAATATAAAAATTAACTGACCCAGAAGAGTACTCCAGCTCTTCTCTCCATCCCTGTCAGTCTTCATCTGTCTTCTGATAGCTGGGGATTGAAAAATCCCTGCCTCCAGAAAGCACTGCCTCTGATAGGCTAAGCGCTGTGACGAATCAGAGGCAGCACTCAGCAATTCATTGAATTCAATGAATTACTAAGCGCCGCCTCTGATTGGCTGAATGCTGTGACTAATCACAGGCAGTGCTCAGCTGTCATTCAATGATGGCTGAGCACTGCCTCTGATTGGTCACAGTCCTCAACCAATGAGAAGCAGCGCTTTCTGGAGGTGGGGATATTTCAATCCCCGGCCACCAGAGGACAGATAAAGACTGCCGGGGATGGAGAGAAGAGCCAGATAGCTCTTCTAGGTGAGTTAAGGTTTCTTTTTTACAGCTAGAGATGATTTTTGGGGTAGGGCTTATATTTCAAGCCTCCTCCCCTCGCCCCCCTCCTTCCCAAACATCATTGCTGTAGGCGTTCACTCCATGGCTTTCAATGGGGCCGCAGCAGCGCCGGCCCCATTGAAAGCAATGAGATGGCATTGCGGACCTCTGCCACAGCTGTCCCCGCAAAGATGAAGGAATCCCCTGCCATAGCTGTCACAGCTGTCACAGCTGTGTCAGGGGAGCACGATGTACTCCCTATGTTTTAAATGGGAACACTCTGCTGCCGCCGGCCCCATTGAAAACAATGGATGATAGCACAGATTTTTCTTAGTGCTGCGAGCGTTGAGTGAAGACATCACAAATGAGAATGAAACCATTGAAAATTATTGGTTTTATAATCATGCGTTTTCATTCACTCTCGCATCGCAGGAAAGTCAATCACCAGTGGGTACGAGCCCTAAACTTGGTATAACAGTAATCATGCTGATCCAGATAAGAAAGCTATTGTGTTATTGGCGAAATAGCGAAATTTCTGGATATTTTCACATCTGCACCCCCAAAAAAATTTAATAAAAGTTCTGCAACACATTATATGTACCCCAGAGTGATATCATTAAAATATATAACTTGCCCGAAAAAAACAAGCCCTCATACAACTATGTCGATGAGTTATGGCTCTTGGTATGTGATGATGAAAATTGCTTGGTCCTTAAAGCACAAATTTGGCTGGTCACTTAGGAGTTAATTTAAAAAAAGGAAAAAAAGTGAACAACTATAGCAGCAAGTGGTTGAAAAAAACATCAGAGAGCTGTTATAAGCCTTCTTTCTGTCTGTTAAATAAAATATGTTTGCAATGTTATCTGCACTTATCGATCTAGTAAAATAGTTACACTATGTTTGATTCAAATTGCAGACCTTACGCTGTCAAATTTATAATAGCTGTATTTTACAAAATCTATTTATCTTCTACTGTTTTGGCTGTTCATGCTGCATGCTGGTTTGTTTTTATATTGTCAACTCCAACAATGAGCTCCATTACAGAGACAAAAAAGGATAGAAAATGAGTAAATATGAGGCTTTTACTCAATAGTGCAATAAAAATGTAGGTAAGTCAAAAGTAACATGCTACATTTTACAGGCAATAATCTGTCAGAGCTGGTAATTAGTAACATAATTGGTAAGGTTGAAAGAAGACGCAGGTCCATCAAGTCCAACATATAGTCCTACCGTGTTGATCTAGATGATGTTAGATACTCTTGTATAAAAAAAGACAAAGGCGCTATATAGCTGATACATTTTTTGACTAACCAGAATAATTGTATTTGTAAGTGTGAAGAGCTCACAAGCTACTTTGTCCTGAAAGCTTGCAAATAGAATTGTTCTGGTAAGCCATCTGGTTATAAAGGTCCGTTTAGACCTGCCGATTTGCCATTTGAATGGTCAAATTATGTCAGAGTTTGCTCGGATAGCCTGTTTATACTGGCAGATACATCTTTGTTCAAATGAGAAATTGTTGAGTGTTTGAGTGAATGAGAAGAACTGAATGATCTGTATTTTAATCGAATGATTAGTGAACGGGCCAACGATGATTTTCATATAAAATGAACGATGACCAAAAAGTGAACGATTTATCGTTCTCCATTCAATCGTTGGCTGCGTTTACACTGAACAATTATTATCATTCCTTTTTGCTCGTTTGAATAGTAATCATTTCGTGTAAAAGAGCCTTCAGTCTTCTGATACCTACTACATGCTTCCCGATAGAAGAAACTATACTCCTCCTAACCCTCTGGTTAGCCAATAAAGGTTTGACCTATATAGTACTTTTATACAAAATATAAATTGACAATAGATAAAAAAAATCCCAGCGCTCCGGTGAATATAGTAGGAGATGAAGATAAATGAACTTACTTCACCGGGGTGCCTTCCTACCGGCACCCCCAGTCCCAGAGAATGTGTAGTATGCCGCAGGCAGGTACAAGATGAAAATTTCCAGAGAGTGCAGATTCAATATTTATTGTATTAAATGCAACACGTTTTGGCTTTTCACGCAAGCCTTCCTCAAGCATGCCGAAACGCGTTGCATTTACTACAATAAATATTGAATCAGCACTCTCTGTAAATTTTCATTGGAAGCCTTTCTGTTTAATTTTTATATATTTTTTGGAAACCCTAAACTGAGCCCTAATGAAGGTGTGAAAGTAGCCTAACCAAGAAAAATAACAGAGCCACAGGCCATGTTAATCCACTCAAACGTTCTCTAGTCTGGTTTTGTCAGACACAGCCGAGAAGGGAAGAGTGTTTTTAACCGCTTCTACATTCTCCTTTCTTGGTTACATAGTGCTCAATGAGCGCTATGTAATTAGGAGTGAAAGAAGAAGTGTTAGATCCGCTACGCGACCCGAAAATCACTAAAAATCAATTTAATTTTTTTTACCTAATGAATCTAAATTACAGTGAAAAAAGACATAAAGCTTTGTGTCACGAAAAAAAAGCAGCAAAAAATAATTTTGGTAGTTGAAGAAAAAAAAAATAGGGCAGTAAAACCACCACTTGGGTAAAATCCTTAAACAATGTCTGGTCCTTTTGGACCAAAACACCCTGGTCCTTAAAGGGTTAACTGTAGGGAGATTTTATTTTTTTAATGCTCTGGAAATAGTTTATAGTTTCTTGTGTTTTTAACTATCTTCCAGCATCTTAAGTGTTCTTAGAAACCACTTTAATTAATGTAGCTTTTAGTGCTCATTATACAGTATGTTGATATATTTTTGCTGGTCTAAGTTTTCAAATCAGCTCCACTATGGTGTTACCCAATATTTTATATTTTCGAGCTGAGGCAATATTAGGATTACGATTTTATTCAATGTGTGACATTTTTGTAATTTAATTACATTATGCTTTTTATAGACTTGGTTTTGCAGGAATCGGTTGCACTGCTGTTTTAAACCACAGTTTTCACAGTTTGATGTGCTGAGGTCCTATTTATGTTAAAGGGTAAAGGGAAGCATCAGCGCAGAAGCTGGGAGCAATTCTGAGAAGCCCATTTTGTGCATCCATTTAATTGCATTCTCTTGCAGCACACTTTACAAAACAGATCATTATGTTAGATAAGGATCACAAAGTCAGCAAAGGCTACTGCAATAATATATCCATATATCCTTGTCCAAACACTTACTTATATGTAGAACTGCATAAAATAATGAAATGTAAAATCGTACAAGACACAACAGGAAACATATATCAAGAAAAGGTCACTGTAGGCTGGCAAAAGAAAAACTAAAGACAGTCAGCAGAAACAGAAGTTCATTTAAACACAGTAATTTGAAAACAGACACAACGGGAGACAATCTATATTATCTTTTATTTGCTGAATCTTTTTGGTTTTACTACTGTCAATTCCACCCCTGCAGTTTAGGCCTGCCAGCTAAACTACACTTGTCTCCCAGAGCATTAAAAGGGAAAAAAGAGAGAAAGGAAAAAAATAAGGAAAAGAGGAAAAGATAAAATACACATGGGATGCTAATTTATATAAGCCGTCTTTTCTACTTCTCACCCTAGAGAGAGTTTTTCTGCAATATCATACTTATTTAGGGCGTACAGTATTCTGCTTCAGAGCACAAAGTGACGGTACTATGATAGGAGTTATTGTCATCATAATAAGCTCAATTAAAAGACATCACTGAAACAATGAAATATTCACAGGCACCAGGGTTATCCTTCTGTATGAGTGATATCAAAAATATGAAATAAGAAATACCTGCATTTAAAAAAAAATAAACAAACAATAAATATCAAATAAGTCTTTGCAAATTAACCACATCGTGTCTCTACTATTTTGCGTATATATATTCAGAAATATTCTTTATAGCCTGATGAAGATACTGCATATATATATATATATATATATATATATATATATATATATATATATATATATATACAGCCTGATGAAGGCACCCAAGTAGACTGGAAAGTTTGCATTGTTAAAGGGTGACTGTGAAAACACATTTCTCCATCCCTACACCCCTCACCTGATTGCCTATTTATATTGCAGTCATTTCCATACAGTGCAGCCTCCTGTCTGATGTTTATCAGGCACCATCTTGATGTTGCTCTCACTTTCAATATGTTCTGTGTTATCAATCCCATGATGCATCAGTGTGGTATTAGATAAGTAGCAACATACTGAAACATCTTTGCTGGGAGGGCCATGTGAATCTCATTCACCTACATTCATCTAAATAATCTAAAGACCATAAGATGACTTCTTCATTATAACTGTGTGACAGGGACCTCTAATCATTAGTAGCAATGTGATAGAGGTTACTGTTCATCCTGCGAACAGCATGTGTGGTATAGTCCACATAAACTCATCACATAGGAAGTTTTGGTGAGTGAGCTGTGGTGATTCCTTGAGAGAACAGAAATGCAAGTAATTCCCAGGGGTTGACTATGAGATCACATGACCTGACTGAAGGGAACTGAAGTAGAATGGAATAACTAAACAAAGTAATATTAGCTGATTTATGAATACTTGGGGGCTATGTACATAATTAACCTCTTAGTGACCAAGCCTGTTTGCGCCTTAATGAACAGGCCAAATTTTGGAATTCTGACATTCACTTTAACAGGGAATAACACTATAAAGGTTTTGCATATCCAAGTGATTCTGACATTGTTTTTTCGCCACATATTGTACTTCATTTAGGCGGAAAAAATAGACCGATAAAATTTTTGTATATTTATTAAAAGCGCCAAAATTGGGAAAATGTTGAAAAAAAATCGTCTTTTTTTCACATTTCCAACTGCAATATCTCAAATATGAGCAAATATAATATAGAAATGTTTGATAAGATATATATTTCCATCTGTTTACTTTATTCTGGAGGCACATTGGAAAAACTTTTGTTGACTATTTTGACCCCATAGTTTCTTTTCAGGAATTAATGCAATTTAGAGGAGAAAAAATAACATTTCATATTTTTGCAAATATGTAAATTTAAACACAGGATTTTTTTATAGTTCACATGAAAATGAGGATTTGCACCCCAAAATGGATACCTCTGTTTGTCCTGTGTTCAGAAACATACCCATTGTGGCCTTAATCTTCTGTCCATTTGCATAATAGGGCCAAAACCGAAAGGAGCAGCCAGTGGCTTTCAGAACAGATATTTGGTTTAAAGGTGATTTAAGCCCCATTGGCCACTTGTAGAACCCTTGAGAGGCCAAAACGATAGTGAACCCCCACAAATTACCCCATTTTGGAAACTAGACCCCTTAATAAATTCATCTAGGGGTACTACATATTTTGACCCCACAGTTTTTAAATGAATATAAGAAAAGCAGAAGGAAAAAATTACGATTTTTATTTTTTTAGCAGTTATGTCATTTAAAAAATAGTTTTATTTGGAAAAGCACACATATGAATGAAGACTTTCACCCCAAAATGGAAATCTCAGTTTGTCCTGTGTTCAGAAACGTACCCATTGTGGTCCTAATCTTCTGTCTGGATGCACATCGGGGCCCAAACTGAATGGAGCATCAAACATTAACTGTCTTTTAACTTTTACGCGATCACCACTATCTATTGGATAATGGCGATCCCGTGACAGAGGAGCGCTCACCGCGGCCCCCTGTGACATCTCCAGGTTCTCGGGTACCTTTAGCAGCCAGGAACAAGGAAATTTTAAATTTCCCCTTGCCCTTCCCAGCTTCTGCGCTTGCATCCGCCATTTTGGTGACAGGCACATGCGCCAAAACTTGGTAAAGGTCCACGGATAAGAATCCCATCAGGGGACATCGCCGCAGGTCTTAGGTAAGTAATTTCACTTCCCCTCACATTTCGAATCCATGATGGGTGGTGAAACTTTAGCTTTGTTTTACTGTGGCCCCCCATGAAATCTCCAGGCTCTCGGCTACATTTAGTAGCCAGTTGCGGGGAGATTTTAAAATACCCCGGCAATCTGCAGCTTTTGTGCCTGCGTCCACCATTTTAGCAACGGACGATTGCGCAGAAACCGGGGTAAGGTCTTCAGATAAATCCGGGGGCCTTAAGTACCTAATTTCATCTCCCTTCATGTATATGATCCATGAGGGGAAATGAAACAAACATTTTCTTTTTTTTACACTTTTTTCAACTTTTTTAACTTTTAGATGATCGCTGTTAACCATTGAATAGCAGCAATCATGTGACTGGGAACCGCTTACAGCAGCTTCCGATGACTGCTCCCTGTTCTCGGCTACTCATACTAGCCAGAAGTAGGGAGTCTTTAAATGTCCCGGGCCTCCCTACCCTCTGCGCATGCGCATGGCGCAGTGCTGTCTGGTGTGCATGCACAGACGTCGGCGGCAGATCCAGGGAGGATGAGAAAGCCGAGGGACAGCGATTGAGTATTTTCAGCTCCCTTACAGATCTGATCCGTAAGGGGAGCTGAAACTTTAACTTTAATTTATTTTACATTGACTTTAACACGATCGCGAGACCGGGGAAGGGATCCCACGGCCTGGGATAACAGCTTCAGCATGTTGGCTACCTCTGGTAACCGACAGCATGGAGCTGTTACGTCTAGAGACTGCAGGGCTTTCATTCCCAAAGGAAGCATGTTTTTATGTTCTCTGGGAATAAAGCCCAGCAGGCCAGGACGTAAAAGGCTGGTCACTAAGGGGTTAATGAAAAAAATCATGGGAGTGTATATTTTATATCATTTCTTTTTGTTAGGCATTACACCTACAAGATTATTGCGTATCTTTTACTGAGATCAATAACATTTTAGTCTAACACATGAACGTCCATATTTTCTACCATCAGAAAATAAGTTTATTTACCTGTCTTTCTTATCCTTTGACAACCCATTTTTATTTTAGATGAATTCCATGAATGATAAATTGAACAATATGGTGTATATGTGTCAGGTTGTGCACCTGGGACCTTCATCTATGGGTTTCGAGGATTGCACTTCCACAGGTACCGGATGTTTGAGCTGGCTGGGTGTGGAGTTCTCCAGCCAGCCAATCACTACCGGTCTGCTGCACATAAATGCCAGCCCCTCTGGCTAGAGTGTTCTGGTTTTCTCGTTTTCCTTCCAATGCACTTGTGTTTGCATCCATGCATGTTTTTCGGTAGGTGTGAACAGCAACATGATTGGTGTATCTGTGCAGGTGGCTGGACTTGAGGTGAACAGTCATGCTTAGGAAATATTGGTGAGAGCAGTGACATGTTCTGTGTGTCTGTGCAGGTGGCTGGACATGTAGTGTGAACAGTCCTGTTCCTTGTGGTATGCATTCCCTTTTGTGTGAACTGTGTCCTGTTCTGCTTGGATCGTTTTCCATCTAGGGCGAGCCAGGCCCTTAGGTTCCAGCATGGAGGCGTCCATATTGGGACGATCACCCCGCTTGCAGGCAGGACTCATGGGGTAGTTGTCTGGTTAGAGTTGGGACCCATGAGACAATGAGGACCCTTGTTGCAGGCTCATAGGCTTAAGTATATGGGCCAAAATACGAACTAGTACCTTGTAAGTACTGTAGCGATTCCATGTGTTTATGCGTGCAGGTATGTTAGGTGTGTGTTTAGATGTTTCTCAGTCGATGTGTCATGTCTGCTCAGTCCCATTCGCAGTTCACTAGTTCAATTTTGGTGTGTGGAACTATCTTTCCCAGACGGAATATGGCCACTGCCATAGACTCCTGTGGGAGCCTATAAAAGCTGCCGGAGAGGGGAGGTGGAAGGAAGTTACTCCCTTCCCCTTCTCTCCTCCTTTCCACCCCTTGCTGGCTGTTTGCATAGAGAGGGGGCGGAGCTAAGCCCAATCAGAAGCAGTGCTCTCTGGACGCAGGGATTTTTCAATTCCTGGCCACCAGAATACATAAAAAGACTGCCAGGGATGGGGAGAAGAGCCAGAAATTACTTCTAGGTAAGTTAACTTTTTTTTTTTTTTTTTTTTTTAAAGCTAGGGATGATTTTTGGGGTAGGGCTTATATTTCAAGCCCTCCCTTCGCCCTTCCCCCGAAATCATTGATACAGGGGTTACCTTCATCCCATTGCTTTGAAAAGGAATGGGATAGCATCGCAGTCCTCCACCACAGCTGTGACAGGGGATTCTTTCATCCCCACTGCAGTTCGCCCTTCATTGAACACTGTGATACTGCTGTCACAGTGTTCAGTGATGAGGGAATTCTCTGCGGAGATTAACAGAACCTGCAGGGACTAAGGGGTTAACAGGTGACATTTAAAAGGTGCTTCTGGCCAGAAGGATCTTTTAAATGCCCTGCTGTATGCAGCGGGAATCTGTCCCATGTGTAGGAGTTTCCGTTAACTCCTGCTCCCATAGGAGTCAATGAAAACTCCTGCAAAGTGCACTATTTCCTATCTATTTTAGGTGTGTGTTGTTTCGCGCTTCAAATTCCGCACATACAAACGCTTCTAAAGGAACCCATTGATTCTTTTAGAAGCATGCATTATGCGCGTGCAAAACACATGCTCGTCTGAATGAGGCCCCATTGTGTGGCGATGAGATCTCATTCTGGCTTTCAGTTTTTGCCCTGTTTCTCCAGCATAAAGCCCCCAACAAGACATTACTGCACTGGATCAGGTATACACCATCAAATGTGACTGTCCCAGGGATCTTAAAGTCCTGTTTTGTGTTGGGGATCCGTATACTGTCTGCAGAATCGCAATCAAAGAAGCAGTCAAGAGTCAACAGTAGGAGTTAAACAACAAGTACCAGGCAAATAATCTAAAGGGCAAGACAGGAGCCAAATCTAGTAATGAAGTCAAGGTCAGGATCAGAGAAAGGTCAATAACAACAGGACAATAGCCAAATAAAGGAAGTAACTTAACGCCATTCCCAACATTTAATACATCATATTGGCAAATGGAAACATAGCGAGTACGATGACACATTCTGTGCCCAGGGTCATCAGGTCCAGATCATATACATTATCACATACCAGTATGTACCCACTCTAGACATGAAATAAGTCCTACCGACATAACTATTGTACAAATAAGAATAAGTCTCCTGCATTAGCTGTCAGTGTGCGTGTGCCATGTCAGCTCTGGCCGGCTCTCTCTTCATTACATATAAATGCTGTTTAAAAGATGACAGGGACGGAAGCCATGTGAGGCGGAGGCCATCCAGGTTCCATCCTGGTTTCTGTCCCCATGCAATTGTAAGGCTAAAACTATTGTAAATAGACTTATTAACTTTATGTAACATGCCTTTATAGCTGAGGCTTTAAAATGGAACATGTACCTTAACACTCAGGTCCTTTGGCCAGGACAAAAAACATCAAATTTGTTTTATGCTGACAGCACTAAATCTCAAAGAAAAAGCTCCTGAATAGGTCAATGCATTAGTTCTATAAGCTCAATTAGCTATATGACAGCCAAGCCTGACAAACCCGCATGCATAAAAGTGTGAACGCACTCAGTCATTAGATTAAAAGTGCATATAAATTAAATGTTATTAGAACCGCAGACGAGTTTTATTCATCATCTGATTTTTGAAACCTAATTTGAACTATGTGAATCAAAGGGCTTTATCATACTCCTGGTTCCATTAAAAGTCTTGTTAAAGTTACAATGTGGACTTAGACGATGGATCATAAGTGAAAATAGCAAATTATTAACCCATTTCCTGCCACAGGCTTTTGGATGTTTTACATTTCTGGTAGTCGGGATAATTTTCATATTTCTGAAATTTCCAAATAAATTACAAATTAAAAAATGATTCTAGACCCCCATAGCTATATATGTTCTGTAAGTAAACACCTGGCACATAGTCAGAATGCCATTGGTACTCGATACATATAGGCACCAACCTTCATGCAATTTTCTGTCAAATTCTATTTTTTGTATTTAAAACAACTTAGAATTGATATTAGTGGCTAAGAGTGTGGTGATCCAACCAGAAGTGTAACTGCATATTACCTCCTGTGACACCTGAAGGATATCAGCTCACTGGGATTACCATCCACTTCACTAAAATGGGTGGCACCAATATGTTATTAGACGATGAGTTTTAAGCTAAGTCTGGCTCCTTCCAGCGTTACTGTGCTTGACAGCAAACATTTCTCCAGAGCACTTTACATTAACACAGTACATAAATAGCAAAAATAAACCCTGGCCATCTGACCTCTTACTATACATATAATGTTTGTCTCTAACAGTCAGGCCCAGCGCCTAAAACTTCACAAGCCACAGAGCTGCATAGGATACGTTCATTACCCTCTCGTGCACCACTATCACTGCCATACAGCGCCCACCGGGCTTTTTGCACAGCCTGTGCCTATTCTGCATCCAGGAGTCTGCCTTTCTTCCAGAATGAGAGCCACAGCTCAGAATCTCACACCTCTTTTATTGAGTACTCTCAGGTGGAACATAATCAGCCAGTTCTAAAGTTCAGAAAACCCTTTCTCTTCTGACCACTTTCGTGAAATCTGACCCCCTAGTGGCCCATATGTACCACTATAGTGGCTCCTATGCCATACTCCTTGAAATAAAACTTCAACATAGGCAGAGTTCATGTATAACACTTTGGCCTATATCTACATGTATCTTCATAAAATCAACAGAAATCAAAAGGTTAAAAATCTGGTTTTAAGCTGGTAATTTTAACAAAGGTATAAAAAATATATACTGCACACCCCAAACAGCCGCAAGGCTAACAAAATCTAAATTTTATTGAGAGTACATAACCTGTAATGTGCAGGCATTTCAGTTCTGCGGATATCCCAGGAGACACCATGTTTTTACACCTCCACACTTGCACACTAACCCGTTCACCAGGCCTGTGATCTAGGTACCTGATGAAGACAGTCATCTTGTTTGAAATTTTTGCAAGGGCCTTAACTTTTTGTTTAAAACTTCAGCTCAGCATTACTCCAGTACTATCCAAAACATAATAACCTTTATTGGGATCCTTTTAAAAAACATATAAGTGGGCTGACAGACAAACAACATAAAGGACAAGGAGACAGAAATTAGTATAGATGGTGAGTCACTATCTATAAAGACGATAATGTGTTATGACTGTAATATGTCAAAGGTAGTCAGTCAAAAATCGGCAAGCAACCGATAATGTATAGTGCCTATGTTGTCTCGATCAGGAAATATTTTTATTTCTATGCTGGAGTTCCCAAGCAGAAGATAAAGTTCTGCGTAGGAACTACAGCTTACAATGGATTTGATCCGAGACAGCATATAATAGTCCAGAAAATATAGTGCCAAGATAGATGGGCCGTAGATTATGTTTTATTGACCAAAATTGATCGATCGATTATGATCACTGCTAAATCCAAGTGATCCGATAGAAAGTGTAGTAGCTAAGCTCGATGCGTTTCCCTGCTGAAATGACCAGAGAGACATAATGTGAGGGGGCGAAGATATACTGCGGGTGGCAGAGAGAAGGCTATAATGTGGGGAAACTATACTGTGTGAGTCTGGGGAGCTATATTGTGTGTGTGGGGGGGGGGGGGGGGGAGAGCTCTACTGTCTGAGAGATCTAAACTGTGGTTGGGGAAAAAAAAGGTTTACTGTATGTAGGGAAGAAGTATACTGTATGTAGAAACTTTGACCCCTCTCTGCTTTGTCTACTGACATAGGACATTCTACGTAACCCAGGCCACAAAGCTGTCTGCAAGGGCATCTACAAGAAGGATTTTTCCCCCCATCCCCCAGCCTTCTATCCAGACCGTAAGGGCCATTGTCAAATCAACAATCTATGCTGAAATGGTAGGGGCTGCAGCTGAGTCTTACACTTGTAAGTAGGATCAAAACTGCAAAAAGGGAAATGAACTTGCAAGGCTTTTAAATGACTGCTTTTTCTTTAGCAGTTTAAGATACAGGTTTTGTGTCTGCTTGGTTATTTCATTGATGGTCAAGGACAACCTATTGTAGAAAGGGGTAAAATGTAACATAGTGCCCCTCTTGTTTTTAGGTAGGTGAATAAGCACCCCCATTAGGTTTCTGTAACTTATAGTTTGAGTGCTGTGCCTGGCCACTAGAGGTCAAGTACTCTGTTTATAATGTAGTCTGCATTACTTCTTTCTAATTGGTTGCTGCTGGTCATGTGGGTTGTGCAGACTCTGGGGCCTCATATTGTCTTATTTAATGGATGTATAAATGTCCGGAGAATATTTACCAAGTCAGAAGCCTGAGTGACAGAAGGGACACTGTAATAAGCTCTGTGCTCCCAGCGACACACCATGACCCGGTAACCTGGCCATGACTGCTGGATAGTGCAGTGGTGGTTTCCACCACCTAGTGCTGACCAGGATGACAGATCCTACATTATTGCATGATGGGGTCCCAGTGTCTGCCTCCTTCCTATGCCATACATTTGAGTCTAAAGGAGTTACACTTATCCTGCTGCCATGAATTGATTTGTACACTAGAGATTGATCTGAGTTTTGTTGAATAAAAGGTTTGATACATTGGACATATGGCCCTTGATTTCACATGTGCCGACCATGCGACCTGGCTCACTTTTTCCAGTAAGGCATGGAGATGGGTACTCGCCACTTAAGGGTGGGATTTTCCTGTGCCAGAGAGAGAGAGCAACTCAGATTCCCGGAGTCGTGCTACCCAGGTACCAGGGGCAAATGTCAGCTGCAATTACTGACCGCTAGCATTGAGCTGTCACCAGAAGAGAGACCACTAGTGAGAGCAAATAGACCAACAGCCAGTATCTTGGTATTCAAGTTTCGGCGTTGTGTAATCATGAGTACCATCACCCAGAGTCTCCATTGGTAAAACAGAATGCTTTGACTTCATCACTGTACTAATTCCCCAAAGGTACTGTGCTTTATTTGGAGGACAGTGACTGCGTGTTCCAGTTACAGGATTTAGGGCCAAAGTTCACTCTCACTCATGGAATCCACTGATGAATACCGCATTGTAATCCAGCCGTGCCCACGGACATGGAGAGAAAAAACCTTTACTTACCTGTCCAGCTCCAGCGCGGATCTCCTCCGTGCTGGCCGGATCTCCTTTCTTAAGCACGGCGGATGCCTCCGGACGTACTAGAAGCATACGCAGAATCTCCTGCTTTCTCGTGGATCCATGGCACAGCCGCAGTGACAGCTGTGACTGTGCCATGGATAGGACAGCTACCATTGACTTTAACCCCTTTCCTCCCCATGATGTAAGGGTATGTCATGGGAGCACGGTACTTCCCGCAAAATGACGCACCCTTACATCATAGGGATAGCACGAGAGGCGGCTGTCACTAGTAGCGGGCCTCCCACTGCATCAGAAATGCCCCCCCGCTATTAACCCCTTCCCTAAGTAGATCGCAGCAGGGAAAGGATTTACAGAGGCAGCGCACTCCCTTTGTGGCTTCAGCTGGCTCTCGCGATGTTATCGCGAGAGGCCGGCTGGTTGCTATGGCAACAGGATGCCACATACCAGCGTCCTGTATTGCCATTGCCTAAGATCGCTGTAATAAGCGATAAGGCATGGCAGGAGAGAGGTCCTGCCATGCCTTATCGTAGCGATCATCAGTGCTGCAGTGTAAGTTCTTTAGAGGGATACAAATGGTGTAAAAAGAAGAGCAGAATAAACTACAAAAAAACTGTTAAAAAGAACATTTTAAAAACTTTTTTATGCTTTTGCTCATATTAGCATAAAAAAAAAAGAAATAAAAGAATCCCATATATTTGGTATCAATGCGTCCGTAACAACGTGTACAATAAATTGAACATGCTTTATATCCTGCACGGCAAAAAGTGTTAAAAAAACGCTAAAAAAACTGAGGCAAAATGCTAATTTTTAGCATTTTGCCTCCCAAAAAACGCAATAAAAGTGATTAAAAAACGTATGTACCCCAAAATGGTACCAATAAAAACTACAACTTGCAAAAAATAAGCCCTCACAGAGCGCCGTCCATGGAAAAATTAAAAGGTATAGGACTTTGAATGCAGTGATTTTAGAAAAAAAAACAATTCCAAAAAAAGCTTTTTTTATTGTGGAAAGGGGAAAAAACCTAAAAAAAAAGAATTTTCATCTCGTTGTAACTGTACTGTCCCGCAGAAAAAATGTATTGTGTCATTTAGGCCTCAGTCAGACGGGCGTTTTTTCACGCGCTTTGCGCATGCGTTTCGCGCATATATAGAACCAATAGTTCGCTATGATATCGGTCACATGTCCGCTTTTGCAAAAAATTATAGGACACGACGATTCGCAAATCGCGCCTATCTGCGTTCGCCATTTTATGTGCGCACCAAAATCATTTTTTTCGCCGGTCAGACGAAGTTTCATGCGCATTTTGATGCGCACGGCGATTTTTCTCTGGTCAGACAGGCGTTTTGCAGCGACGATAAACGCGGGTAGGTGCAGATTTTTCCCGCGATTTTTCGCCTCCGGTCACGCGATTTGCGCATGCGCATCCGACATGCGATGCGCAAAACGCGCGAAAAAACGCCCGTCTGACTGAGGCCTTATGCTGCATAATTAACACTAAAAAAAAATCGATGGCATAATTGATGCGTTTTCTCTCCCTACGATCATAAAAAAATAATAAAAGTTTTACAATATAGTCTATATACCAATAAAAACTACAGTTCGCCATGCAAAAAATAAGCCCTTATATGGCCGCGTCGACGGAAAAATAAAAAAATTATGGTTTTTGAAAGGTGGAGATGAAAAAATACAAAAAATCATTTGGTCCTCAACGCCAAAATAGGCCATGTCCTTAAGGGGTTAATGGAAGCCGTCCTGCGGGATCCACCAACAAAATGAAGCATGCTGCGATTTCTTCCCGTGCATGAGATCCGCACGCCAGTCACATCCGCGTGCTTTTTACTTTCCTTCGGATGATAATGTATCCCTATGGGCGGCTTGATTTGCGGATCTCCCACATGGGTACCCGCAAATCAAATCCGCCCGTGGACATCGGGCCTTAGTCATTTGGTTAACCGAAGCTCCCGCAAGACTAAATTACTTCAGAGGAGATTCATGTTTTCAAGCATCATCTTTGGAGCTATTTACCCCTGTCTAGGGTAAACCATTTATTGACTGGGACAATTCTATATTGGGCACGGACTGAGTTCTATCGTTACTATAACGTTAGTAAACTGGGTTGTATCGGAATTGGTACAAAGGCCCTCTGTACCCCGCCTTAATCGCATTATATTCCTCACCTGCAACTTGTTTCTCCACTGGACAGTAAGATTACTTGTATGTCATTAGAAACAGACACAAAAATTGAAACAATATTTTCCCCCCAAAACAATCCCTTAAATAGCTCAATAGGCAGAAAAATAAAAAAGTTATGGCTGCCAGAATATGGTGACACAAGATATAGAGAAAAAGCGCTGATTGTGCGGAGGTAGTAAAATGAACACAAACTGTATAAGTTGTGAATTACTGTAATTGTGTCGACCTTCAGAATTAAAATTAGGAGGTAATTTATGTTGCATGGTAAACGCTGTGAAATAAAAAACAATGCTGGAATTGCTGTTTTTAATCACTACATCCCCCACAAGAACATAAAAAGAGATCGAAGAGTCACATGCACCCAAAAGTAATACCAATGTAAATGTCAATGTCAATTCATCCGGCACAAAACAAACCCTCGCAAAAAAAATCCAAGTTATCTCTCTCTGAATGCAAGGAAATTTAAGATTTCACTGAGAAAATGCTTTCATTGTGCAAAAAGAGTAAAAATCAAAAAAAATATATATACATTTCATATTGCCTCAATCATACCAACACGTAGAATAAAGATAAAATATCACTCATAGGCCACCTGCAGACGGCCAGGTTGGATCCCATGCGAGAATTCTCACAGCGGGATCCGACCTGCGTCCCTGCAGGGACCAGTGCGGCGCTCATCTGTCCCGCGGCTCTGGTTCTGTGATGTGCCGGCTGCCGCCCAGCCAGCGCGCCGGGAGTGACGTTTCGGTGCGGGGCTCTGCGAGCTTATCCCCCAAAAACAAGCCAGCACACTGCGTCGCAGGTAGAAAAATAAAAAGTTATGGTTCTCGGGACGTAGCAATGAGAAATTCTTTTATTGAGTAAAAATAGGTAAACATAAAAAACTATATAAATTTAGTATCATTATAATCATATTGACCTGCGGGATATAGCTAACATGTCATTTATACCACACAGTGAATGCAATAACAACAAAACAGTACAACGATGGAATTATTGATTTTCCCCTTTTCCCCCTACTCTCAAAATATGATTCAAAAAATGATTAAGTCCTGATGTACTCTACATAGCTTGTATTACCCCTCCTCCTCTCAACATTATAAATTCACATACCAGTAAGACCCCAAAGAAAACTATTACTTCTTATATCCCTAGATGAATACACTTAAGGCTTTGTTCACACACCACTTATTTTACGCCAGCCAGTAAAGATAGTTCAGGAACTATCATCCTGGCCGGAATATGTCGGCCGCTGCCATAGACTACTATGGGAGCCTATGGTAGCTGCTTGAGAAGAGAGGTGGGAGGGAGTTCAGCAGCGTATTTGCTAAGCTCCCACCCATTTACCTCCTTCTCTCCGCCTCTTGCCAGCTTTTTGCAATGAGAGAGGGTGGGATGGTGCAGGAGCTAGTTGCTAAGTTCATGCCCTGTCCTGGCCCCTACCATTGCTGGCAGCTGACAAGGGGCGGAGAGGGGGAGGGGGTTTAACACACAGTAGCCCTGGCCCCACCCCCTTCCCTTGCCAAAAGCCATCCAGGGGGCGGAAAGGGGGAAGGCAGTTTGGCAGAGCTAAACTGTCTCCCTCCGCTCTACAGCAATCCTGGCTTGGCATATATGTCTGAATGGACGCACAAATGGCAGATTTGTGCGCCTGTTCACGCATTTTTACGGTGGCGGCGGGTGCACATAAAAACGCCTATGCTCATATGAATAAGCCCAAGGGTGCAGTTTAAAAAAAATAGAGCCACATGTGAGATGTTTCTGAAAACTGTGGATTCAGGACAAGGCTGGGCTTAAACAGGTGTACAATTACCACGTATTATGCGTGCGCTTTATGCCCATGTGATATGTGGTAAGTCGCAAGCACTTAAATACATTGCTTTACGCAGTTCTGCTCACATTAGCGTGTTGGAATTACAATAATATGAAAGGGCAAAAAGGAATGCAGCATGTTGTATTTTGCCAGATATATATGTGGGTGCTAGAGCCCATTGTTCTCTATGGGCACAAAATATAAGGAAACAAAAAAACAAGGTTGACCGCGCACAAGAGCGTGCGTGAGATACGCTGTCATGCACAGTACAATTTTGCTTCCATACCTGGCAGTACATCAGGCCACTGCCGGCTCCACAGCGTTAAAATGCTGCAGCCTAATAAATATTGAGTTTTGTTTATCTCTAGAGATGAGCGAACGTGTTCGGCCCCGCCCCTTTTCGCCCGAACACCGAACTTTGCGAGGACTTCCGTGCTCGGTCGAAAAATGTTTGGGGGTCGCCGTGGCAGCGCGGGGGGGTGCGGCGGGGAGTGGGGGGGAGAGGGAGAGAGAGAGGGCTCCCCCCTGTTTCCCGCTGCTGCCGCCCGCGCCGCCGCGCCTCTCCCCGCCCCCCGGCGCCCCCCGAATCTTTACGCGCGAACACTGAAGTCCTCGGAAAAGCCGGTGTTCGGGTGCGTAAGTGCTCGTTAAGAACACGCTCGCTCATCTCTATTTATCTCCTAAAAAATTTTTACAATCAAAAATCTGGAATAAAAATGAAATTTTCAAATGTATTTTCCACTTTGTTTAAAATCGTGTAAAACACCTAAAAAGTTAACAGACTTTGTAAATGCCGCTTTAAAACTATTTGAAATGCAATAATTTAAAGGGGCTTCTAATATACAGACTTCTCAAAGTTACTTCAGAACTAAATTAGTCTCTAAAGAAATAGGTTTAGGATTAGAGATGAGCGAACGCGTTCGTCCGAGCTTGATATTTGTGCGAATATTAGGGTGTTCGGGATGTTCGTTATTCGTAACGAACACCATGCGGTGTTCTGGTTACTTTCACTTCCTTCCCTGAGACGTTAGCGCGCTTTTCTGGCCAATTGAAAGACAGGGAAGGCATTACAACTTCCCCCTGTGACGTTCAAGCCCTATACCACCCCCCTGCTGTGAGTGGCTGGGGAGATCAGGTGTCACCCGAACATAAAAGTCGGCCCCTCCCGCGGTTCGCCTCAGATGCCGTGTGAGTTAGATGAGGGACAGTGCTGTTTGTACCGGAGCTGCTGTAGGGAAAGAATTGGTAGTTAGTGTAGGCTTCAAGACCCCCCAAAGCTCCTTATTAGGGCCACTGATAGCTGTGTGTTGGCTGCTGTTAGCAGTGGCAAATTTTTTTTTCTCAAAATCGCCTCTGCAGACCGTTGCACCTGGCATTAGGGACAGAAGTGCTGCATAGGCAGGGAGAGTGTTAGGAGTGAGTGTAGCCTTCAAGAACCTCAACGGTCCTTTCTAGGGCCATATTTATCCATGTGCAGTACTGTCCAGGCTGCTGTTAGCTGTGCTGCATTTTTTTTTGCTTCTCAAAATCGCCTCTGCAGACCATTGCACCCTCCATTGATACTGCAGGGAAAGAATTGTATAGGCAGGGCCACAACACAGTTATTATTCATAGAATATACGCAGTGCTGCCTTTTGGTGGAAAAAAACTGAAAACAAATCTATTTGTCCAGCCTCTGTCCGTCCTAAGGGCGGTGGACACGTGTGAGCTGCTTGAACAACATTGCTAAATCAGACGCACCCAGCTACGCTTTACTGCTGGCTTCGCCATTTGCTTTCCTTAATTGGGAAAAAAATACCTGCTCTCCAAGAGTTATAATAACTCTGCTACCCTCACGTTCTGTGACACATTAGCAGGGACACAGCACAGTTATTAAACTTAGATTATTCATTCACTAGAGGCAGTGGGGCCTTTCGTTTTCCAAAAAGGGAAAAAATTATATTTGGCCTGCAGTCTTGCGCCAATTTATTTCCTGCCTGTGAAATCAAATCACTGGTAATACAGCATGCTGAGGGGTAGGGGTAGGCCTAGAGGACGTGGACGCGGCCGAGGACGCGGAGGGCCAAGTCAGGGTGTGGGCACAGGCCGAGCTCCTGATCCCGGTGTGTCGCAGCCGACTGCTGCGCGATTAGGAGAGAGGCACGTTTCTGGCGTCCCCACATTCATCGCCCAATTAATGGGTCCACGCGGGAGACGGTTATTAGAAAATGAGCAGTGTGAGCAGGTCCTGTCCTGGATGGCAGAAAGTGCTTCGAGCAACCTATCGTCAACACGCAGTTCTGCGCCGTCCACTGCTGCAAATCCGAATCCTCTGTCTGCTGCTCCTCCTTCCTCCCAGCCTCCTCACTCCACTACAATGACACCTGCTCAGGAGCGGGAACACTCCCAGGAACTGTTCTCGGGCCCCTGCTTAGATTGGGCAGCAGCGGTTCCTCTCCCACCAAAGGAGTTTATCGTCACTGATGCCCAACCATTCGAAAGTTCCCGGGGTCCGAGGGAAGAGGCTGGGGACTTCCGCCAACTGTCTCAACAACTTTCTGTGGGTGAGGAGGATGATGACGATCAGACACAGTTGTCTTGCAGTGAGGTAGTAGTAAGGGCAGTAAGTCCAAGGGAGCAGCGCACAGAGGATTCGGAGGAAGAGCAGCAGGACGATGAGGTGACTGACCCCACCTGGTGTGCAACGCTTACTCAGGAGGACAGGTCTTCAGAGGGGGAGTCAAGGGCATCAGCAGGGCAGGTTGCAAGAGGCAGTGCGGTGGCCAGGGCCAGGGGTAGAGGCAGGGCCAGACCGAATAATCCACCAAGTGTTTCCCAAAGCGCCCCCTCGCGCCATGCCACCCTGCAGAGGCCGAGGTGCTCTAAGGTCTGGCAGTTTTTCACAGAGACGCCTGACGACCGACGAACAGTGGTGTGCAACCTTTGTTGCGCAAAGCTCAGCCGGGGAGCCAACACCAACAGCCTCACCACCACCACCATGCGCAGACATATGATGGCCAAGCACCCCGCAAGGTGGGACAAAGGCCGTTCACCGCCTCCGGTTTGCACCCCTGCCTCTCCCCCTGTGCCCCAACCTGCCACTGAGATGCAACCCCCCTCTCAGGACACAGGCACTACCGCCTCATGGCCTGCACCCACACCCTCATCTCCGCTGTCCTCGGCCCCATCCAGCAGTGTAGTTCAGCGCACCGTTCAGCCGTCGCTTGCGCAAGTGTTCGAGCGCAAGCGCAAGTACGCCGCCACGCACCCGCACGCTCAAACGTTAACCGTCCGCATAGCAAAATTCATCAGCCTTGAGATGCTGCCGTATAGGGTTGTGGAAACTGAGTCCTTCAAAAGTATCATGGAGGCGGCGGCCCCGCGCTACTCAGTTCCCAGTCGCCACTACTTTTCCCGATGTGCCGTCCCAGCCCTGCACGACCACGTCTCCCGCAACATTGTGCGCGCCCTCACCAACGCGGTTACTGCCACGGTCCACTTAACTACGGACACGTGGACAAGCACAGGCGGGCAGGGCCACTACATCTCCCTGACGGCACATTGGGTGAATTTAGTGGAGGCTGGGACAGAGTCAGAGCCTGGGACCGCTCACGTCCTACCCACCCCCAGAATTGCGGGCCCAGCTCGGTGCTGGTATCTGCGGAGGTGTATGCTTCCTCCACTAAAGCACCCTCCTCCTCCTCCTCCTCCTCTGTCTCGCAATCAAGATGTGTTAGCAGCAGCATGTCGCCAGCAGTCGGTGTCGCGCGGTGTGGCAGCACAGCGGTGGGCAAGCGTCAGCAGGCCGTGCTGAAACTACTCAGCTTAGGCGATAAGAGGCACACGGCCCACGAACTGCTGCAGGGTCTGACAGAGCAGACCGACCGCTGGCTTGCGCCGCTGAGCCTCCAACCGGGCATGGTCGTGTGTGACAACGGCCGTAACCTGGTGGCGGCTCTGCAGCTTGGCAGCCTCACGCACGTGCCATGCCTGGCCCACGTCTTTAATTTGGTGGTTCAGCGGTTTCTGAAAAGCTACCCACGCTTGTCAGACCTGCTCGTAAAGGCGCGCCGGCTCTGCGCACATTTCCGCAAGTCCCACACGGACGCTGCCACCCTGCGCACCCTGCAACATCACTTTAAGCTGCCAGTGCACCGACTGCTGTGCGACGTGCCCACACGGTGGAACTCTACGCTCCACATGTTGGCCAGGCTCTATGAACAACGTAGAGCTATAGTCGAATACCAACTCCAACATGGGCGGCGCAGTGGGAGTCAGCCTCCTCAATTCCTTTCAGAAGAGTGGGCCTGGTTGGCAGACATCTGCCATGTCCTTGGTAATTTTGAGGAGTCTACCCAGGTGGTGAGCGGCGATGCTACAATCATTAGCGTCACCATTCCTCTGCTATGCATCTTGAGAAATTCCCTGCAAACCATAAAGGCAGCTGCTTTGCGCTCGGAAACGGGGGCGGGGGAAGACAGTATGCCGCTGGATAGTCAGGGCACCCTCCTGTCTATTTCTCAGCGCGTACAGGAGGAGGAGGAGGAGCATGAGGAGGATGAGGAGGAGGGGGAAGAGACAGCTTGGGCCGCTGCTGACGGTACACCGGCTGATTGCCTGTCATCCTTTCAGCGTGTATGGCCTGAGGAGGAGGAGGAGGAGGAGGAGGAGGAGGATCCTGAAAGTGATCTTCCTAGTGAAGACAGCCATGTGTTGCGTACAGGTACCCTGGCACACATGGCTGACTTCATGTTAGGATGCCTTTCTCGTGACCCTCGCGTTGCACGCATTCTGGCCACGACGGATTACTGGGTGTACACACTGCTCGATCCACGGTATAAGGAGAACCTGCCCACTCTGATTCCCGAAGAGGAAAGGGGTTCGAGAGTGTTGCTATACCACAGGACCCTTGCGGACAAGCTGATGGTAAAATTCCCAGCCGACAGCGCTAGTGGCAGAAGGCGCAGTACCGAGGGCAAGGTAGCAGGGGATGTGCGTAGATCGAGCAGCATGTACATCCCAGGCAGTGCAACAGTCTTTAAGGGCCTGGCCAGCTTTATGGCTCCCCACCAAGACTGTGTCACCGCTCCCCAGTCACGGCTGAGTCGGCGGGAGCACTGTAAAAGGATGGTGAGGGAGTACGTAGCGGATCGCACGACCATCCTTGGTGACGCCTCTGCCCCCTACAACTACTGGGTGTCGAAGCTGGACATGTGGCCTGAACTAGCGCTGTATGCCCTGTAGGTGCTTGCTTGTCCTGCGGCTAGCGTGTTGTCGGAGAGGGTGTTTAGTGCGGCTGGGGGAATCATCACAGATAAGCGTAGCCGCTTGTCAACCGACAGTGCCGACAGGCTAACACTCATCAAGATGAACAAAGGCTGGATTTCCCCAGACTTCTGTTCTCCACCAGCGGACAGCAGCGATACGTAAGCAATACGTAGGCTGCACCCGCGGATGGAAGCTACGTTCTCTCTCACCATCCAAAACGGGGACATTTCTGCTTCATCAATCTGTGTCTAATATTCCTCCTCCTCCTCCTCCTGCTCCTCCTCCTGAAACCTCACGTAATCACGCTGAACGGGCAATTTTTCTTAGGGCCACAAGGCTCACTCAAATAATTTTTCAGAACAATTTTTATAAGTTTCAATGCGCTTAAAAGCATTGGAACTTTAACTTGAACCAATTTTTCGTTACACTGGGCTGCCTCCAGGCCTAGTTACCACTTAAGCCACATTAACCAAAGCGATTAATGGGTTTCACCTGCCCTCTTGGCTGGCCATGGCCAATTTTTGGGATGTACATTAGTACTGTTGATACAGCAATTTTTGTGGGCCCTCGCCTACAGTGTAATCAAATTAATTTTTAGGCCACCTGCATTACAGCTGACGTTACCTCAGCTGTGTTGGGCAATGCAATGGGATATTTTTATGTACCGCCGGTGGGTTCCAGGGAGCCACCCATGCTGTAGGTGCACACTGAGTTTTTAATACATCTGTACACTTCTAAAGAACCCGTCTGACTGGGGCATGCAGTGTGGGCCGAAGCCCACCTGTATTACGCACGACATTACTACCTCAGCTGTGTTGGGCAATGCAATGGGATATTTCTATGTACCGCCGGTGGCTTCCTGGCACCCACCCAGGCAGTGGGTCCACAGGGAGTTTAACCTACATGTGTCCACTTGTAAAGAACCCCAGTCTGACTGGGGCATGCAGTGTGGGCCGAAACCCACCTGCATTAACCCTTTCCAGTCCACTGTGTGACCTGTGAAGACATTAGGGTTTAAGGCTGTACAGCTCCGTTGTTGGTAGACGTCCGTCGGGGTTCTCTTACTGTATATTGCCAGCCTCTCTGCTGTCGGAGCCTATCCTACGTGTCAGCTCATGCAGTACTGGCTTTAGCCAGCATATAGCGCCGTTGTATAACAGCAGAAAAAGAGTAAGCCCCCTAGGAAAACCATATACAAATTGGATTGGAAAGGGTTAAGCACAACATTACTACCTCAGCTGTGTTGGGCAATGCAATGGGATATTTCTATGTACCGCCGGTGGCTTCCTGGCACCCACCCATGCTGTAGGTGCACACAGAGTTTTTACTACATCTGTACACTTATAAAGAACCCCAGTCAGACTGGGGCATGCAGTGTGGGCCGAAGCCCACCTGCATTAAGCACGACATTACTACCTCAGCTGTGTTGGGCAATGCAATGGGATATTTCTGTGTACCGCCGGTGGGTTCCAGGGAGCCACCCATGCTGTGGGTCGACAGGGACTTCACAATAGGGAGTTGTACCTGCCTGTGTCTATGAATTAAAAAGCCCGGTCTGACTGGGGCATGCAGACACCTTGACAGAATGAATAGTGTGTGGCACATAGGTTCCCCATTGCTATGCCCACGTGTGCAGCTCCTGATGGCGGTGGCACAGGATTCTATTTCTCATTGCTTCTGTACAGCATTGTGGGCTATCGCTCCGCCACTTTTAAAGAGGGTCGCTGCCTAGCCGTGCCAACCTCTGCAGTGTGTGCCTGCGGTCCCTCGTCATGGCAGACGCAATTCTAAATAGACATGAGCGTGGTGTGGCATGAGGGCAGCTGAAGGCTGCCCAGGGACACTTTGGTGTGCGCTGTGGGGGGGGAGGGGGGGCGGTTGGGCAGCATGTAACCCAGGAGAAGTGTCAGTGGAGTGTCATGCAGGCAGTGATTGTGCTTTGTTGGAGGTAGTGTGGTGCTTAGCAAAGGTATGCCATGCTAATGAGGGCTTTTCAGAAGTAAAAGTTGTTGGGAGGGGGGGGGGGCCCACTCTTGCCGGTATTGTGGCTTAATAGTGGGACCTGTGAACTTAGGATGCAGCCCAACATGTAGCCCCTCGCCTGCCCTATCCGTTTCTGTGTCATTCCCATCACTTTCTTGAATTGCCCAGATTTTCACACATGAAAACCTTAGCGAGCATCGGCGAAATACAAAAATGTTCTGGTCGCCCATTGACTTCAATGGGGTTCGTTGTTCGAAACGAACCCTCGAGCATCACGGGAAGTTCGTTCCGAATAACGAACACCCGAACATTTTGGTGTTCGCTCATCTCTAATGACTATCTATCTTACGAGCAGAAAAATTCAAAGCTTTAAAAATTTTCCATTTTTTTGTAAACTTAGGATTTTTTTAAGAAACACAAAATGTATTGACTAGAGATGAGCGAACGCACTCATCCGATCTTGATGCTCACGCGAGTATTAGGGTACTCGAGATGCTCATTACTCGAGACGAGCACCACGCGTAGCTCGAGTCAATTCCATTTCCTTCCCTGCATGTTTAGCGCCATTTTCTGGCCAACAGACATGCAGGGAAGGCATTACAACTTCCTCCTGTGACGTTCCAGCCCTATCCCACCCCCCTGCAGTGAGTGGCTGGAGAGATCAAGTGACCGCCGAGTATATAAAGTGGGGCCGCCCGCGGCTCGCCTCAGACACACGCTGGCAGAGATTAGGGAGAGTGCTGTTCCTGCTGTTCCTGCTATAGGGAGAGTGTTAGGCTACTGTTAGCGTCTTCAAGAACCCCAACGGTCCTTCTTAGGGCCACATCTGACTGTGTGCAGTACTGTTGTGGCTGCTGGGAACAGTATTGCACACTTTTTTTTTTCATCTCAGGCTGCGCAGACTATTGTGTTCTCAGTCTGCAGCCAATTATACAGAGTATAGGGGCAGTACTGGTGAGGCAGGGACAGTGGTAGTGTAGAATCCTGTCTACAAGAACCCCAACAGTCCTTCTTAGGGCCACATCTGACCATGTGCATTGCTGTTGTGGCTGCTGGGAGCAGTTTTGTACAATTATTTTTTTCATCTTGGGCTCTGCAGACTATTGCGTTCTCAGTCTGCAGCCAATTATACAGAGTATAGGGGCAGTAGTGGTCAGGCAGGGACAGTGCTAGTGTAGAATCCTGTCAACAAGTACCCCAAAAAAGCTCCTTCTTAGGGCTACCTGTGACCGTGTGCATTTTACTGTGTGGTTTCTGGGAGTTGCCTCACTATTACCCAGTTAGGCCCTTTTGCAGCCTTGCGTATCATTTTTTGGGGACTGCAGTGTGCGTTACATAACCGCTGTGAGCCTCCAACTGCAGGCCAATAATTGCATATTTTTTTACACCGCTCTGTGTGTGCCTGCAAATTCACGCACAGCGTGCGGCGACAGCCCCTGATAGAGGGAAAGATATATACGCGCTCTCTAGGCTGTTAGCTTTTTCAAAAAAAATTGAAAAAAAGCTCCTTCTTAGGGCTACCTGTGACCGTGTGCATTGTACTGTGTGGCTGCTGGGAGTTGCCTCACTATTAGCCAGCTAGGCCTTTTTGCAGCCTTGCATATAAGGGTCTGTCTATACTGTTACTACAGAAATGTTACTGGGGTCTCCCTAGACTTCTGCAACATAACTGTTACTGGGGTCAGCTTATACCTTTGCTACAGAAATATTACAGGGGTCTGTGTATACTATGAGTACACTAAGTTTTCCAATCGCTGTGTTCTACCTATCTGGCCCCAAAAAACCCACAACTGACTAGGGCATGGATTGTGGGCCGCAGCCAACATGTATTTCCTCTCACGTAACCTCAGCTATCCGGGGCACTGCAATGGGATTTCTTTCTGTACCGTCTGTGTGTTCCTGCTAGCCACCCATGCTGCGGGTACGCACAGACTTGCCATAGCGGAGTTGTACCTGTCTGTCCCCAAAACACTGACAGACTTGGGTAGGGTGCAGAGTGCAGATGGTTTACCTCTTGCGTTGTCGATGAGGTATCCGACACCCAAACAGAATGAGTAGTGTGTGGACACATGGAGTCCCCATTGCTATGTCACTCGCAGCACCTTGGGCCACTCAGGGTGTTTGCTGGGACAGAGGCTGACCTAGGGCCCGCTCACATACTTCCCACACCGAGTATTGCTGCATTGTGGAGATGTGTAGAAGTGCTGGGCTGGCACCTGAGTCCCCTTTATGCCCACGTTTTCAGCTCCTGACGGAGGTGGCACAGGATTGGGATGCAGATCGAACGTCAATCTATTATCAATTCTCAACAGCATTGGTTGGAGGTAGTGTGGTGCTTAGTTAAGGTATGCCATGCTGATGAGGGTTTGTCCGAAGTAAAAATTGTTAGGGGGAGGAGGGCACTCTTGCCACTATTGTGGCTGAATAGTGGGACCTGGGAACCTGAGATGCAGCCCAACATGTAACCCCTCGGCTGCCCTATCCGTTTCTGTGTCGTTTCCATCACTTTTGTAGGTTTTGCAGATTTACACAAATGAAAACCTTAGCGAGCATCGGTCATATACAAAAATGCTCGAGTCGCTCATTGACTTCAATGGGGTTTGTTACTCGAAACGAACCCTCGAGCAACGAGCACCCGAGCATTTTGGTGCTCGCTCATAAATTCCAGGCCCCATTGCCCACTTGTAGAGCCATTGAGCGGCCACAGCGATAGAGAACCCCCACAAATGACCCCATTTTGAAAACTAGACCCCTTAACAAATTTATCTAGAGGTGTACTGCGTATTTTGACCCCACAGTATTTGAATGAATCTAAGCAAAGCAGAAGGAAAAAATTACGATTTTCATTTTTTTGGCAATTGTGTCAATTTAAAAACAGGTTTTTTTGTACAGTGTACACAGGAATGAAGAAGTTCACCCCAAAATGAATACCCCCGTTTGTCCCGTGTTCAGAAACATACCCATTGTTGCCCTAATCTACTTACAGGACGTAATGGAGGGAATGCCCGCTGGATTTCAGGGCAGAACTGAATAAATTCCAGGCCCCATTGCCCACTTATACGGAAAATAAATTGACTTCCTGAAAACAATCCCCAATCCCCCCCCCCTGCCATCCCCATTTTTTGGCATTCCCTAAATATTAGATAAAGGTAATAATATAAACTGCGTTTTATGTCCGAAGACAGGGATAATTACGGAGGCTGGTTGGGCACATAGGGCAAGAAAACCGGTATCCCCCCTCCTCTAATGCTTTTTGGGGGTATTTTGTAACCTCAGCGGCGGGGATGGGGTGTAAAAAGTGGCGTTCCGTGAGTCTTCATAAGCTTGATGAGGTGCAGCGATCTCACACAAAAGGGGCTCAACAAGCTGCTCCTGGAACTGCATGAAAGCGAGCGTTCCCGGGGCTTCTTGTAAATTACGGATTACAGGTAGCAGTCTGAATAACGCCGGGCTCACACGGCTGTATGCAGAATCTGCTTGTGGAGGCCCGCAGCGTATTCCAGCTGTGAGCCCGGCTGTGACCCTGCGTACGGCCGCGTAATGTACTGCACATAACTGCCTATTCGCACAGGCAGTCATGCGCAGTACTTTTTTTTTGTTTGCATTTCCCGCGCTGTCGCTTAGAGATGACCCGGGTACCTGCAACCTGTACACAATGTATTTGCACATGGGCTGCGAGTATATCCGTGGTCTAAGAGCACAAGGGGCTCTAGGTCGCGGATATCCGCGGTAAAATATAGCATGCCGTGTTCTGTTTCGGTGAGTGGATTCCGTAATTCCGACCCACTAATTGGGGGGAATTGTGTAATCCAATGCATGCGATTGATCCGTGGATTACCGCTGATCAAGCGCATGCAGAACCCGTAATTCCTCTCCGGTTATGTGTGACCCGCCTAATGCTAGATCACTACTTTATCACGTGACCGGGGACCGCTCAGCGAGGCCTCCGGTCACTGCTCCAAGCACTCAGCAACTGTTGGTTGCTGGGAGCAAGGAGATTTAAAATTTCCTGGGCTCCCCGGCTCCTGCGAATGTGTCCGTCATTTTGCCGGCGGGCGCATGCACAGCAGCCGGAAGGGTCCATGGAGGATAATCACATCTGGATTCAAATGCAAAAGTCTCCGAGAAGATATTTAATCTTCCCCCACCGATCGCATCGGTGAGGGGAGATGAAACTGCCACTTTTTAAAGAACTTTTACGTGATCGCCATTATGCATTGGATAACGGCGATCACGTGACCAGTAACCGCATACCGCAGCTCCCGTGACACCTCCAGGCTCTTGGCTACCTTTGGTAGCCAGCAGCAGGGAGATTTTAAATGTCTTGGGCAATATTTCACTTTTGCGCATGCGTCCGCCATCATGCTGACGGGCGCATGCGCCGAAGCTGGGGTAAGGTCCACAGATCAACATCCCATCAGGGAACAAATCCGGGGACCTTGGGTACGTAATTTCATCCCCCCTTAGGGATATGATCCGTAAGGGGAGATGAAACTTTAACTTTTGAAACTTTTTTTTAACTTTTAACTTTTTTTTTTTTCCTTTTTACCTTTATATGATCACCGTTATCTGATGGATAACGGTCATCATATGACTGGAAACCGCATACAGCGGTCCCCAGTCATATCTCCCTGCACTCGGCTAACTGTGACAGCCGGGTGCAGGGAGATTTTGAATTTGCCGGGCTCGCCGGCCTTCTGCTCATGCGCGCCACATCGGCGCTTGCGCAGAAGCCAGCGGGGGGTCCCGAGACCGGCCGGAGGACATGTAGGAAGCGGGATGAGTATTTTCACCTCCCCTCATCGATCCGATCCATGAGGGGAGGTGAAACTTTTCTCTTTTTAACACTTTTATTCCCTTTTCCGCGATTGCCGTTATCCATTGGATAACGGCGATCGCGGTACCGGCGACTGCTCACCGCGGTCCCCGCTGACATCTCCTGCCTCCTGGCTACCTACAGGAGCCGGGAGCCAGGCGATTTTACATTTCCCGCACCGCCGGTCCTTCTGCGCATGCGGCTGACGTAATGCCACTTGGCGCGCATGCGCAGAAGGACGACTTCGGGGACCGGAGGACTAGGAGAGCGGGGAGCAGTGCGGCGGACCTGGGTGAGTAATTTCAGCGCCAATCGCTGAAGCGGCTCTAGCTCAGAGCAGAAGAACGGACTGCGCAAGCGCGTCTAAAAAAGCAAGCCGCCGGCGATTTTAGACGGATCCATGGAGACGAGGACGCTAGCAATGGAGCAGGTAAGTGAATAACTTCTGTATGGCTCATATTTAATGCACGATGTATATTACAAAGTGCATTAATACGGCCATACAGAAGTGTATAACCCCACTTGATTTCGCGAGACAACCCCTTTAAAGGAATCAATATATATAGAATGAATAAGACTTAAATGAATATGCATACTTATATAAAATCTGCATGTATAATCTGCGTGTATAATTTGCGTGTATAATCTTTGTGTAGGTACATAATGCAATATATGTGGTTGGGCTAGAAGAATAAAGTAATAACTTGACTTACCATCAAGGCCGACAGAGGAAGGGAGCTTTGTCTGTCATTCGTTGGCCCACCACAAACCCAAAAAACAATCGTGGCATTTCTGACTTTACCCCTCAGTCCCCAAGAAAACCAAACGCTATATAGCATTATAAGTACCCAAAAATTAAATTTAAAAAACCCAAACTTTACGGCTCTTAGAATGCACTGATGAAAAAATGTAAAATTGGTCAGCCGTTAGGGCTTAAAACAGACCCGTCTTCGAGGAGTTAAGAAGTCTGCTTCCAAGAAAACTAAAGTAATATAACAATAGTATGTGAGGTTGAGTAGGCAATGACTTCATTTTAGTTTGCATTTTTTGTAGCTTTGAACAGTTTGTGGAATAATAGTTGAAAAAAGGGGACAGAAGTAATTCATCAAAGACTGTAAACATAAAGATCCGGTGTAGCCAGACTTGTGCTTATTGATTGGTAATAGCAAATAGCTTTGTTTAGATAGAAGTCAGGCTGTTTAAGAAGGGCACGGTTTCCCCAGGGATGTTCTACATAATAATGAGGCACAAAAACAATGAGAGTTCTTGTCAAGTTCTAACCAAAAGTTTCAGATTTTAGATACAGAAATTGATTGCAGAATCGGGCCTTACACACATGGATGTACAACCTCTGAGAACATATGACCGAAAAAATGCTCTATAGATATTTATACAACTTTTGTTTATAAGTAGAGATGAGCGAGTATACTCGCTAAAGGCAATTGCTCGAGCGAGCATTGCCTTTAGCGAGTACCTGCCCACTCGAGACTGAAGTTTCGGGTGCTGGCGGCGGGCAGGGAGCTGCGGGGGAGAGCGGGGAGGAACGGAGGGGAGATCTCTCTCTCCCTCTCTCCCCTCCGCTCCCTCCTGCTGACAGCCGCTACTCACCGCTCCCCCGCGCCGGCACCCAAACCTTCAGTCTCAAGCAGGCAGGTACTCGCTAAAGGCAATGCTCGCTCGAGCAATTGCCTTTAGCGAGTATACTCGCTCATCTCTATTTGTAAGTAATACTCATAAATCTCAGAAATGTCTAATAGTGCAAAATATATTTTATGTCATTAAGAAAAATCTAAATTTTATTCTGACGTATTTTCAAACTTTTGAGGTTGCTTTTTTTCTCATGGAAATGGAGTATGCGCTGACAGGTACCCGGCTCGTTACAGACTGATCACTGGGGAACTCCACATTTGGCACTATTGTAATGGGACTTTTCTAAGGCTCTGTTTACACAGAGTGATAAATCGTTATTTACAAGCAACAGAGTTCGCTTGTTCACTTCTGCAACCCATTTATACAGGCAGATACATTGTTTGCAATTGCATTGGAAATTATGTTCACAAATCGTTCACATTCACTGTACCAGTGAGTGCCAACGACTAAGCGATCGCTGTTCACAGGCGAACACATGTGAACAAGAGAAAAATAATCTTTTTGCTTAGATTGACAGATTACTGGGAGGGGCTGATGAGAATCCAGCGGTCATTGTACACATTGGCACTAATGACAAAGTTAGAAGTAGATGGAAGGTCCCCAAAAACTATTTCAGGGAACTAAGATATAAGCTTAGGCCAAGGAACTCCAAAGTAATATTTTCTGAAATACTAGTTGTACAACATGCCACACAATAAAGGCAGCAGGAAAATAGGGGAAAATAACAAGTGGCTCAAGCGTTGGTGTAGGAAGGAGGGGATTGGGTTCCTGGAGGAATGGGCTGTCTTTGTTGACCACTGGCTCTACCGTAGAGATGGGCTGCATCTTAATGGGGAGGGTGCAGCTGTGCTTGAGAAGAAGATGGCTGAAAGGTTGGAGCAGTGTTGAAACTAGGGTCTTGGGGAGGGGGGGGGGGCAGAAAGATAGGAGGGTAGACAGTGATCTGGGACTAAGTAATGGAAATGGGGCCAGAGTGGTGGTAGGGGTTAGTACAGTCAGAACTGGCAGAACAGTTAGTAGGGATACATGTTATATAAAACATAAGCAAAACCTTCTAAACTGTATGGTGACTGATGCTAGAAGTCTAACCAATGAATTAGATGAACTAGAAGTAATAATATCTGAGGAAAACTCTGACATAGTGGGAATAATGGAGACCTGGTTAGATGAAAGCTGTGACTGGGCATTGAACTTACAGGGTTACAGTCTGTTCAGAAGGGATCATAAAAACCAGAAAGGGGGAGGTGTTTGCCTTTATCTAAAATTTTGTTTAAAGCCCACATTACGGGAATACATTTTGGGAGGGAGATGAACATATGGAGTCCCTATAAGTGGAAATACATAGAGGGAAAAACATCAATAAAATCCTCATAGGGGTTTTCTATAGGCCAACAAATATAACAGAAGCTAGTGAACATCTATTATTGAATAAAATAGATGAAGCAGCAAATCACAATGAGGTAATTATTATGGTTGACTTTAACTATCCGCATATAAACTGGGAAGCCGAAACCTGCGGATCTCATAAAGGTAACAACTTTCTATCAACTACTAAAATAATTACCTCACCCAACTTGTACAGGACCTAACTACAGGAACAGACATTTTGGACTTAATAACCATTAGACGTGGGTGCAGATTGGTGGTGCCTGGGAAATAGTGAGCATAGTATAATACATTTCAATTTGTCCTTCAAGAGAGAGTTATAAAGGGGAGCTAAGAAAATGCTCAGCTTTAGGAAGGCCAAGTTTGATCCACTTAGTGATGCCCTTAACCTGAAACAATGTCTTCAAATATCCGAGTGTAAACAATAAATGGGAAATGTTTAAAAACATCCTAATTACTTACTGTGAGAGATTCATACCTTACAGGAATAAAAGAATAAAAAAACAATGTGGCCTAAAAATATGTAAAGGGGGCAATAAACAGTGAAAAGAAAGTGTTTAAACTACTAATTCAAGAACACAACGAAAAAAAAAAAAATTATGTAAAAATCAGATAAAAGCAGCAAAGATGGAGACAGAAAGAGCTATTGCTAAAGAGTAAAACTAACCCTAAACTGTTCTTCAACTATATAAATAGTAAAAAGATTAATACTGAAAGTATTGGCCCTTTAATAAATAATGTAGGAAAATTTGTAGAGGGTGATGAAGAGAAAACAAATCTATTAAATGGTTTTTTTTTCTCCAGTGTATTCACAGAGAAAAATGAAATGTCAGATGAGATGCAGAGTGATAATTAAACTCTCCACTAAATGTCATCAGTCTAACCCAGGAAGAAGTGCAGAGCCATCTTAAAAAGATTAAAATAGACAAATTGCTGGGTCCTGATGGCAGACATTCCTGGATTTTAAGGGAATTTAATGTGATACACAGACCCTTGTTTCTTATATTTAAGGACTCTATAGTAATGGGGTCTGTTCCATTGGATTGGCACATAGCCAATGTGATGCTGATATTAAAAAAATGTGTCATAAAACGAACCTGGAAACTAAAGGCCATTAGGTCTTACTTCTATTGTGGGTAAAATGTTTGAAGGGTTTCTAAGAGATGCCATCCTGGAGGACCTCAAGGAAAATAGCTGTATTACTCTGCATCAGCACTGGTTTATGAGAGTTCGCTCCTGTCAAACCAACCTGATCAGCTTCTATGAGGAGGTACGTTCGAGACTGGACTGAGGAGAGTCACTGGATCTTGTGTATCTGGACTTTTCCAAAGAGTTTGATACTGTGCCACATAAAAGGTTGGTATATAAAATGAGAATGCTTGGTCTGGGCGAGAATGTGTGTAAGTGGGTAAGTAACTGACTCAGTGATAGAAAGCAGAGGGTGGTTATAAATGGTACATTCTCTGATTGGGTCACCGTTACTAGTGGGGTACTACAGGGGTCAGTTTGGCACCCTATTCTTTTTAGCATATTTACTAATGACCTGATAGAAGGATTGTGCAGTACAATATCAATATTTGCAGATGACACAAAACTATGTGAATCAATTAACATAAAAGAGGACGCAAGTCGGTTGCAAGAGAATCTGGATAAGTTGGGCGCTTGGACAGAAAAGTGGCAAATGAGGCATAACACTGATAAATGTAAGGGTTCTGCACATGGGCAGAGGAAATATGTCACCATTACACACTAAATGGGAAACCACTGGGAAAAACTGGCATGGAAAAGGGCTTGGGGGGTTTCGTTAACTGTATGCTTAAGGATTTTTCCAGGGAAATACTATTGATGACCTATCATCAGGAAAGGCATGAAGAAGGCTCTCACAAGCCGAAACGTCGCTGTCTGTGAGTGATGGGAAAATAAAGACCATCTGATTTTACTGCATTCTGAAGTGCTGCCAGACCTTATTTATCTACTTGGCCTATCATCAGGAAAGGTCATGAATAGTTGATCGACCATCACTTGAGACCCCAACCGATCAGCTGAGCAGGCACATGCTGTCAGTGCTGCAAATACACAGAGGTCGGAGCAGAAGCCTCCGCACCGACCTCCGTATAGTGGCTGGCAATTGTAACAGCAGGCACGGCTCCCATTTATTTTAACTTTAGTTGCCTGCCTTTGTACCTGATCAACCTCTGATAATTCCTTCTTGATTTCAATGGGAGCTGTGCCTGCAGTTACAAGCACTGGCCACTATCCACTCCAACCCCGTGTATTTGCGGCACTGACAGCATACACCTGCTCAGTTGATCAGTCGGGGTCCCAAGTGACGGACCCCAGACGATCAACTATTGGTGACCTATCCTGATTATAGGTCATCAAGAGTATTTCCCCGGAAAACCCTTTTAACTGGAGCAAACAAGATCAGATAGCTGCTGCCAAGGAAAACAGGATTATGGGGTGTATCAAAAGAGGTCTAGTGACACATAATGAGAGCATTATTATTTCTCTTTTCAAATCACTGGTTAGACTACACATGGAATATTATGGATGGTTTTGGGCCCCAGTACTCAAGAAGGAATTATCAGAGCTTGAGCAGGTACAAAGGCAGGCAACTAAAGTAATAAATGGAATGGGCCAACTGCAATGCCCAGAGAGGTTATCAAAATTGGCATTATTTAGTTTAGAATAAAGATGGCTGAGGGGCGCTCCAATAACTACATATAAATATATCAGGTCAGGAACGCTATTATTTCTCTTTAGGGAGAGCAACTAAAATGTCAGTGAGTGAGAAAACTTATAAGGCTATTCATGCTCCTCTGGGTAATAAGAGAGATGGAACAATACCTCTGCAGCGCCACCTATTGGAAGGCAGCATTCTTTCAAGTCAATGTTAGACTCTTTATACGAGCCTTGTAACAATGACTAGGAGTTCATTGAATGTCCTTACAAATCTTCTCACTCACTCACTCACTCACCTTCTGGGTGCTCTCCCTAAGGAGAAAAGATAGCATTCCAGACCCACATCACAGGCCTCTCACAAGTTAAGCCAGAAACCCACTGCACACTGATGAGGGGAAAACACCCAGAAAGATGTGTTTGTGTATGGATTCTAGCTTGGCTTTCAACTTCCAGTCATTGTTACAGGGCTTGTATAAAGAGTCTAACATTGACTTGCAGGAATGCTGCCTTCCAATAGTTGTTGCTGCTGAGGTATTATTGTTCCATCTCCCTTATTTAAATATACCAGGGGACAATACAAAGATCTCCCCTATGATCTGTTTATGCCAAGGACTGCGATTGTAACAAGGGGGCATCCTCTACATCTAGAGGAAAAACACGTTTCTACACTGACATAGAAGGGGTTCTTTACTGTAAGAGCAGTGAGACTGTAGAACTCTCTGTCTGAGAACGTGGTGATGACAAATTTGATAAAAGAGTTCAAGAGGGGCCTGGATGCCTTTCTTGAGTGATACAATATTATAATGCTTGTTGATTCAGGGATTATTCTGATTACCAGATTGAAGTTAGGAAGAATTGTTTTTTCCTTAAATGGGGAAAACTGGCTTCTACCTTATTGTTTTTTTTGCCTTCCTCTGGATCAACATTGGGTGTTAATAGGCTGAACTGGATGGACATGTGTCTTCTTTCCTCCTTACATACTATGATAATATGAACAACAAACGACAAGCGAATTCATTCTCGTTCGTCATTCAATCATTGGCCATGATTACATTAAACGAGCTATGTTCAAATTTGCATGGTCCAACAATTTTTTGAAGGATAATCACTCAATGTAAAAGGGCCCTATGGGCAGTTTCAAACGAGCCCATGCACAAATGTTGACACTTCAGCGCCATGTATTTGTGCAATGTATGAGACTTTTTTGCACATGTATCGGCACATTTTACTGTACCATATTCATGCCCCAATTTAAATGGCTATTTAGCTTAATAAATTCCAGATGTGTTCTTTTCTTCAAGGAATTGCAACATGTGTCTTGCATCCCATTGCGCATCCATAAGTGCACCCCGCAAAGACTTCTATGGCGGCCTTTAGTGCACAAAGGTGCAGAAAGATAAAGCAGGTCCTATTTTTTTGCGCACACAAGAAATGCACGTACAAGATCAGGAAATGAGAACGAACCCTTTGAATTAAATGCGTTCAATTGTCTGCGCATTGTGTGCATAAAATGTATATGTGCAAAAACGTGCATAAATACACCCGGGTTAATCTACCCTAAATGATAGGGATTGTCTAGTAAATTAAACATTTAGGAGATAAAAAGTAGATCTGTGTAGTAAAATCCATATGGAAACTTTTACTTGCATTATGAACATATAACATTATACAATTCCTTATGATATAATGCGTATGCCATAACTGCCCTTTATTAGCCCTCTCAAATTACATGGACGTGGTTGGTATGAGATTTTCCATGTAGTAAATGCTCATTTTGTACTCGGCCTATATTACAGCCCATACGCTAGTCCAGTGCATCATTCCCTATTCTGTTATGTGATAATGGAAAGAGTCATTATGCTTGCTAATAAACACATTTCTGCCATCCTATGTGAGATTTATAGTACAGTCATTGTCAAAAGCATCCCTTCCCTAGAAGGAGTTGTTGGAAATAAATGAAACTTTCTCTGTGTGATTGTAGCGTTGATATTAGTAATAGATTATAATATCAGAGCAAAAGGAGAATTTATTGCAGAAAACTGACCCCCTAAAGGGAGGCTCTAGTACCCTGTTGGGCCGCCTCTAGCTTGGATACAAGATGTGATACGGGTGAGCATCAAGGCTCTAGTACCCTGTTGTACCACCTCTAGCTTGGATACAAGATGTGATACAGGTGGGAATAGAGGCTCTAGTACCCTGTTGTACCACCTCTAGCTTGGATACAAGATGTGATACAGGTGGGCGTGGAGGCTCTAGTACCCTGTTGTACCACCTCTAGCTTGGATAACAGATGTGATATGGATGGGCATATAGGCTCTAGTACCCTGTAGGGCCACCTCTAGCTTGGATACCAGATGTGATACACGTGAGCATAGAAGCTGTTGTACCCTCTTGTACCACCTCTAGCTTGGATACAAGATGTGATACGGACTGGCATGGAGGCTCTAGTACCTTTTTGGACCACTTATAGCTTTAATGCAAGATGTGAAATGGGTGGGCATAAAGGCATACAGATTTTGCATGGTATCCTGCAGTATATCACTCCACATTTGCTGTAATTGAGCCACTAGAGCGTGTAAACTTGTAGGCTGTCAAAGTTGGTGCCCCAGATGGTCCCAAACATGTTCTATTGGTGATAAATCTGTCAACCTTGCAAGCCACGGAAGTGTGACAATGTTCTTGGGGCTCCTGTAACCCCCTTGTGTGTGCGGCTGAGCAGTATCCTGCTGCCTCTTGGAAGCCACCATGAGAGACATGTGGCTGCAGGATGTCGTGAACATATCGCTTAGCTGTCATTATCCCCCGTACCACTACTAGGGTGACTAACTGCTGTATGCAATGGCTCCCCCGATTATCAGCAGTGGGGGCAGTGTGCAGCTCCACAGAAAAGGCAAGACTGAGGTGCTCAACCCCAGGTCTTCTGACACAAACATGGCCATCATCAGTGCCCAAATTAAACCTGGATTTGTTGTTGAGATAACCCAGTCTCACTCTTTAAAAGTCCAGTTTTGTTGTTTACGACACACCTACAAACAGAAGCAATGCTGGATCCGTGTCAATGGCAGTACACATAATGGGTGCTGTGGGACCAAATGTCCTTCCGCCCAGCACCTGGAATTGGTTTTGACAGACTCGGAGGCCTGTAATGACAGTGCCACCTTTTTCTGGATGGTGGGCAATGAAACAATTAGAGCTGCTCATGCTTTGTCAGACAATAAATAAAATCTTGTTATTTGTATAACACCGACTGATTCCACAGCGCTTTCAGGTAACTTATTTATTACCCCCCACCAAGCTGGGTACTCATGTTACTGACCTCAGAAGGATGAGTCAAACTTGAGCTGGCTACCTGAACCATGCAGGGATTGAACTTGCAACCTTCAGGTCATGAGCAAGAGATTACACTCTGTGCCACACGAGGCTCATATAATCTGGTGATCCTCTATGCTGGTGGTCTGTAGAGGGTATCCTAAGCCCATTTGCCTTGTGTGCATACCCTCATACATCCACTGGTTCTAGTACCTCCAACAGTCTTGTCAAAATGGCCCAGGAGGTAGGTAATTTGTCTCTAGAACCCTCCACATTCCAATAATAGGCCCCCTCTTAAACTGGCTTAATTCAGTGAAATCTTTTTGATTAGGCTTTAGAGGCATGTTGAGTGGTCAATCAGCTCTACACTAGTGGAAAAAGAGGTCCACTATACACAAATTGCTCCTGCGAGCCCTTGTATAGGCCAAGGGTGGAACCACTTTTAGGGCCTCTAGACCATTCATGTGATCATGCCACAACTTTAATCATTTGCATACCTGCTTGTGATGTAAGTGTCGAGTTTTGCAGCAAAACGGCAACTTTTTTTTTTGTGCAAACAGTGTATTTACAAAAGGGATCAAATAGATATTTTTCTCTAAATGACACAATGTACAGTGCTTGCAAAATGACATGAAACAAAAAGATCAGTAAAACTGGCCTTTTACAGGATTTCCCAGCCAAACACATTTCCATAAGACAGTGGTAATCAACCACAAAAATGCAATCTACCGGTAGAATTGATAAGACCAGCAGATTTCAATATCAGCCTACCACTGAAAGCTGTTTCCTTGTTAACGTCTTAAAAATGTGTGGTGAACCACACAGGGACGTGTGCCTTTTAGAGCAGCATAGATATACATATGGAAATCTGGGTGTGGGGCAAGTGCTCTGTTCACATTGCCTCCTTTGAGGGTTCCTCTAATTTTGACAGCAAGCATAGGGTGCAGTAGCATAGCAGTAGCATGCTTCACTATTCTTGCCACCAAAATAGCTGAAACACAATATTATGTTATATTATAAGCCATTAAGGTCCATCAATTGCTATCTGGATCCATCATACAATGGACCTGGCAAAGTGTTATCGTTTCTTTCATCGAAATTGTGCCACCAATGAAAACTTAGGTTTATTGTCTGCTATCATTTATGATACTGTCAAAGCTGATACTGGCATGGAACGCACACAACTGAAAGAAGCAGTGCAAGACCGAAAAACATGGAGGGAGCTCGGCTTTAGGGTCACCGAGGGTCATGAACAACTAAATGGCTAACAATAATAACAATCATTTATGGAGGTAGAGGGACACCTAAAAAAATGTTAAAAACTGTGAATTGACATTCCCTATGCAGTAGAGATGAGCAAACTTACTCGGTTCGGGTGTTTATGGACCAAAGCACTGCTCTTTCCGAGTAACTGACTACTCGGACAAAAAGATTCAGGGGGCGCCGGGGGGTGGGGGGTGGCGTGGGGTGGAGCGGGGGGTAGCAGTGGGGAACAGGGGGAGCTCTCTCTCCCCCCCCCCACTCCCCTCTGCAACCCCCTGCGCACCTCCATTACACTGGAGTTTTCCCTATGTGACTTTCCAGCCAACAACAATCATTTTATGCTGAAGAAGAAGTCAAGGAATCCACTTTCTCCTGAGATCCAACAGCATTGCCATTAAAGGGGTTGTCCCGCGAAAGCAAGTGGGGTTATACACTTCTGTATCGCCATATTAATGCGTCGTCATCGTACCTCCGCCCCATCACGTGGTGCCGATCAGCCAATTAGGTGGCTGTATCGGCAGTGGAACGCAAGGAAGGAGAAGACAATCCATGGTGCACCATGGGAGAAGACCCACGGTGCACCATGGTAGAAAACCGCGGTGCATCATTGGAAAAGGACCGGCGGCCATCTTTAAAAGAAGAAAAGAAGATGCTGCGCGAACGTGGATGCAGGTAAGTGATTTAAAAAAAATAAATAAATAACTAACGGAATTGTTTTTAACGGGGCAGAATGCTGGGGTAAGTTAAGATTAAGGTAAGATTTCGCTGCGGGACAACCCCTTTAAGTGTCTGGCTGAAATATTTCTTTAAGAATAAAATAGTTTTATTGAAAATCTTGAGAATGTATCACAGCTTCAGTGTGTAAACGGTAAAATCCGCAGCATATTGCGGTCCCATTTTTTTTTCAATTTGTAATGACAGGCGTAAATTAATTCTACAGCAGATGTTTGTACAAATAATCCTATGAACTTAAATGTGTCATAATATTTCACCTCCTATTACAATGTGTACCGCACATCACATTGCTTTTTGATGCAGGATTACAGAATTAATCCAACCTAGAATGTGCCGCAGCTGGCCGATATTTAAAAAGCCTCGATCTTGGAAAGTGTCTCTTGTTTTCAAAACAGTATTTCTTTGCTTCTTCTAAAGTAGATCGAAAAGAAAATTAGATGAATCACCTTAAAAGACAATTGTTGTGCAAAATAGTAGTGCAAATTGCTGAAAGTGACATAACATATCTTTATAATGACTGTAATATTAAAAAAGGTTCTGCCTTTATTTTATATTGTTAAGAAAATGTGAAAGCTACTTTACTGGCTGATTGCTATTGAAACTCAAATTATATGGAAGGAAGCTGCAATCACACTTTCAAATGCTTATCTTCTGGGTTTTTGAGATTGACAGCAAGGCAGAAAAAAGAACGTCTCTTCATTTTAAATAGGTACTGTAAATGGAACACCAGTGAATATCGGATATTGTCAGGAGGCTCGCTGAAAAGGAGTCCTTGAGCGTGCTTCAGCTTGTCCATCTGTTGTTTTAATTTGTCTGTCTAATAATTCCCAGAGCGCTTTACTAGATTGACTGTTTGAATAAACAGAAATAAATCATAGCCTTTTTTACAATACTAATTTAAATCATAAGTTCAGTAGGTATCAGAATCTTCAAATGCACTCATTTAAATATATTTCGCAAGCCCGTCTTTGGAATGGGTATTTCAAAGCTAAAATGGAATAGAAAATTGTTTTGTTTTTTTCTTCTTATTTGTTTTATGGACCATTTATTCCAGTAATCATATTCCGCAGACGGCTTGTAAATAAATTATTAATATAAATGTAAACGAGATTTCATCCACCGTTCGCATTCATCACGAACTATATACAAAGCTGAACTTAGCATTTCATGTTTTGTGTTATAAACTTAAAAGGGGTTTCTCATGACTTAAAATTGGTTCACAATCACTTTGTCCTTCCTGGTGGTTGCTAAGCAGGACATGTGACTGATTCGGCCAATCACTGGCTGTAGAAGGTCACTGCTGTGGCTAGTGATTGGCTGCAGTAGTGACATGTCTTGGTCAGCAGCAACCAGGAAGGGCAAAGTGGATGTAAAACAATTTTAAGTCATGCAAAAAAACGTTTACTTTGACATTGGTGCAGTAAGGCATCTAAACTCATTGGATAAGTTCACATTTCTCAGATTTTGTTACACCCTTTTGTTATGGCTTTGCAGTGAAAAAAAATTGGAAAACTGGGTTTTGCATAAGTGTAGGTCACACATTGTAAAATGCATGCTATGAATGCATTTAACATGTAAAAGTCTTATTACGGTACATATGTTTGTAGTTACCTTGAGTTTAAGACCTTATGTCTACGGGTGAGTCAGATTGTGCATGCAGGAATTCCCCATGCAAATTCCACAATTCAAATCCGCCCATGGGCATAGGGCCTAAAAGGTTGCACTGAATTTCAGATTTCTAGCTCTATAACCAGATGCGTATATAGAAATGATGGGGGCCCTGCAGCAAAAGTCTGAATTGGACCTTCCCTTTGGAGGAAAAAAAATTGGGGGATGGGGTATCATAGGGGCCCGGGGAAGCATAAGATGGCAGGAGCTGTGTAGGAGCAGAAGGGTAGATGATATCATGAATCTGTAAGAAAGAGGGTGGAATAGAATCAGGTGGCAGGGAATTTGTGAGGACAGGTGCGTCCTAAGGTGCCAGGAGGTCTTGAGGATAGAACATAGGACATGGAAGACAAATGGTGGTAGGGTCCGTTTTAGGGAGAAGGGCACAGAGGACTGTAAGAGTAGTGTGGAGGGAAGGTGAGAGGGAAAGAAGGTGATGAGTGATCGTGGAGGCTGTGAGGCTCAAGCAATGCCAGGGGTTCAGTTAGGGGATATGGGAACATAGGTAACAGGGGCTTTGTTAGAGTACATTCAGTGTATTTTATGTTTTGCTACCTTAGCCCAAATTTTTGTTTTTATTTTGTGTTTTCTGAAAGCCGTAAGTTCAGCATGAAGCATCAATTTTTGCTTCACACATTTTGTTTTTATTTGCAAGCTAAATAACAAGATTATCTTAGGCCGCTCTCTCACACAATGCTTTTTACAGCATTTACCACAGCGTTTCAAACATCTGCTCAAGTGCAATTCTGGCATCACCCACCTCCCCCCCCAGGAGGTAGTGGGGCTATCCTATTCCCCAAAATTCGTCCCAATGGGAGTTATATATGTACCAAGTTGGATTGAGATTGCTACAGGCGTTCATGAGTTATGGTGGCACATACACACATACATACACACATCGTACATGCACATTTGCCCCCTCCCCTCCCTATAATTGTAAATAAAATAACAAACAGACTACATTTTATTAGTAATTATTGCACAAATCCAGTCATTTTTATCTTTGCCATGTTACTACTGCTTCACAGCCACATATCCCTTTACATATCTGCATGACAATGTGTTTTTATGTCTGAGGATGAACCCCGAGAGCTCTGAAAGCTCGCTATAACATCACGTATTTTTGTTAGACATTAAAAAGTATCATATCTACAAGATTACATGGTTTCTCTTGCTGGAAACAATCACAAGGTATTTTTTTAGATAGTAAGGGAAGGGTGAAGCTTTGGGAAGATATGAGTGTTCATCAGTGATAGGACATTATGTACTTTACAGCAGCATATGAAGAATTTTTTTTAAATATTGCGTATGCTTTAAATGCTCTGACCATTCAATTGTAAATCCTGACCTGAGAACGTCATGATGAAGGAACAGGCTTTAAATATCTAGGCTGGAGTCATTCAAAGGTATTCTGTTAAACAAAGTCCTAATACAGGCCTGAATAAATCTACAGATCTGTCAGCCAGCTTCAAAAGTTAGGAGCCCAGTAGTCATATTAGACCTCTCCTTAATGGTAGTGGCCCTCCCGACTATTAGTAAATATTGTGTTTCCCCATTTACCTCTCTACTTCCCCAGTCATAGAGTAGCCCAGCTACATTTCCAGCAGTCCTACCATATCTTGCTTCAGTAGCTGTTACAAGAAATCTGCTTCTTAGGGCTCCCACCCACTGGCGTTTTTTTCTCCACTGCGATGCGATTCTAAAGTTAAAGTCTCGCATCGCAGTGCGAGAAAAATGCCGGCAGATACCCGAAAATCACTGGGATATTGCTGCGACATTGCCAGTCTTTTCAATGGGGCCAGTGGCAGCAGTGCTAGCCCCACTGAAAAGATATGGAAAATGCTGCGGACTTCTGCCAGAGCTGTGACAGCTGTGGCAGAAGTCCGCGGCATGCTATCCCATTGCTTTCAATGGGATCAGCACTGCTGTCGATCCCATTGAAAGCAGTGGTTTCTGACAAGCCCTGCAGAATGATTATTGGAGAAGAGCATGAAATATAAGCCCTTCACTGATAATCATCAAAAAGTGGTTAAAAAAATAATAAAAAAATTACTCACCTCTCCGGCACACAGACGCGTCCTCCGGCTGGATTCCCGACACTGCTGTCCAGCACTTTCAGCAGACGGGGATTTAAAAATCCCCACCTCCTGAAAGGGCTGTGCCGATTGGCTGAGGGCTCAGCTAATAGCAGCTAGTGCTTAGCTATTGGCTGAGCGCTCAGCCAATGGCAGATAGCTCTTAGCTATTCATTCATGAATAGCAATATCTTAGCTATTCATGAATGAATAGCTAAGAGCTATCTGCCATTGGCTGAGCACTCAGCCAATAGCTAAGCACTAGCTGCTATTGGCTGAGCCCTCAGCCAATCCGCACAGCCCTTTCAGGAGGTGGGGATTTTTAAATCCCCTCCTGCTAAAAGAGCTTAACAGCAGTGCAGGGGAGCCAGCCGGGGGACGCGTCTGAGTGCCAGAGAGGTGAGTAATTTTTTTTTTTTAACCACTCTTTGATGATTATCGGGAAAGGGCTTATATTTCAAGCCCTTCTCCGATAATCATTCTGCGGGGCTTGTCAGAAAACACTGCTTTCAATGGGATCAGCAGCAGTGTCGATCCCATTGAAAGCAATTGGATAGCATGCCGCGGACTTCTTCCACAGCTGTGACAGCTGTCACAGCTGTGACAGAGGATTCCTTCATCCCCACGGTCCCTGCGGGGATGAAGGAAACTCCTGCCACAGCTGTGGCAGAAGTCCGCGGCATTCTCCATATATTTTCAACGGGGCTAGCGCTGCTGCCGCTGGCCCCATTGAAAAGACTGGTGATGTCGCAGCGATATCCCAGCGATTTTTTCGCACTGCTCTGCGAGATTTTTCACTTACTCTCGCAGCGCAGTGGAGAAAAAAACGCCAGTGGGTGGGAGCCCTCAAGGTAGTAATTCTCACAGCTGTTCCTCCAAAGTACTGTGGTTGTTACAGCAGCCCCTTCTCACAATAGCAGTTACAGTAACCGCATCTCACTAACTTATTAGTCAGAGAAGCCTACCCTTGCCCCTTCAAGAGATCTTCCCCATGTACTGACCTCCAGCAAGCTCCCACACGCAGCCTTTTGGAACTGCTGTCAAATCCTTATATCAGTGGTGTCAAATTCAATTTCACAGAGGACCACATCAACGTTATGGTTGCCTTTAAAGGGCCATTTATAAGGGCTCCTTGATACAGGCGTATCTGCGCTCCGTATTACGCTCCCATTTTTTATGTGCATAATATGAACAGCCTAATCCCCATTGATTTGTATTGGGTTATTCAGACGTGTTTTTCACATGTGCATATTACTCATGTGAAAAAATTGCAACCTATCTTATTTTAATCTGTGTTACGGACCAAAATTGCTCATTAAAGTCAATGAGATTGCATAAATATGCAGGGTATATGCATAATATATGTGTATTTACTGCATATTTATGCAGAAAAGCAGAAATCTATAAGGCTTTTTTTCATTCTTTTGCGCACAAATTCAGTGAATATGTATGCTAAAACTAAAATGCAAGAAAGTCCAAATATGCTGTGAATATGAACAGTTTAAGTCTGCAAAAATGCTATGTCTTTCATGGACTGAAACTGCATATGCTCCGGTGTGAATGAGCCCTAAGTGTCACTGGAGCTCTATGCACTATGATGGCATTTTCCCCTTCCACCTCTTCAGCATTAAGTTTCTTAACTTGGAGGGTAGCTAGGGCCGGGTACAGCTGTCAGCGCTGTGCCACCACCTGTGAGTTCTTGAACAGGGTACTATAGAGGTGCTCATGAGAGCTCAGAATCCAAGATAGCACCCGCACCCTGTGCTGGCACCACTCCCTCTGCTTAGTGCTACTGGAGAGTCGGTCCTTCTGTGTTCGGACCTCATTGAAAGCTACATAAAATCACATGGTGGGACAAATTCGGTCCACAGACCTTGAGTTTGACACATGTGCCTTACATAGTTACAAATGAAATATAAGTTTATAGTTTCATTGGTATTTTTACCAGTGCAATAGTAGTTCTTTGAACCTATAGCAAGTCTGTCAAATCCTGAAAAATGTGGAAATTCTATCTACTACAATGGTTACAATTTAGCAAGATGAAAGAGTATAAGATAAAAGTGTCTTGAAAGATTTGGAAATTCCATCTCATATGGTCATTATAGCTTGCACAGATAAAGTGTATTGATGTGTCAAATGGAGACTAGAAAATATAGTCGTAGGCAGAGTAAAAAAAGCCAGGGAATTAAGAATCTCCTCTATTCTTTAAATACCTTAAAATTAAATGCAAATGACTACCAAAGAACAAAAATATTCTTAGAGTGAACTTTTCAAAATGAAAGGGAAATATGAAATGTTAATTGAGGTCATTTTATTTCCATCTTAGTCATCCACAAAGAACAATATATTTTAAAAGGTGAAAAACATAAAATCAAACACTTTCTAAAAAGTAATTGTGAATTACATTAAAACTATGAGGGTTACGACGAGAAAGAAAGTCTTTTTAGATAGATATTAGATGGGTAGATACATACATGATAGATAGATAGATAGATAGATAGATAGATAGATATGAGATAGATAGATAGATACATACATGATAGATAGATAGATAGATAGATAGATAGATAGATAGATAGATAGATATGAGATAGATAGATAGATAGGGGATGGATAGATAGATAGATATGAGATAGATAGATAGATAGATACATGATAGATAGATAGATAGATAGATAGATAGATAGATAGATAGATAGATAGATAGATAGATAGATAGATATGGGATAGATAGATATGAGATAGATAGATAGATATATAGATAGGGGATGGATAGATAGATAGATATGAGATAGATAGATAGATAGATAGATACATGATAGATAGATAGATAGATAGATAGATAGATAGATATGAGATAGATAGATATGAGATAGATAGATAGATATGTGATAGATAGATAGATAGATAGATAGATAGATAGATAGATAGATAGATAGATAGATAAATAGATATGAGATAGATTGTTTTGTGAAAGTATTCAAGACGCTACCCTGTTTGTGGTTTTGGAATTAAATAGATTTTAATTTAGATTTTAGGTAATGGACCTGACAAAATATTCCAAATCGTTACAGTGTAATGAAAAAAATACCTTGTTTAAATAATGAATATTGGTGTATATGTGATTTGAGTATATGTTCAACCTTTTTGCTATAAATTCCTTCTATAAATTAATATTATGTCACATAATTAGGTGAATAAAGTCTTTCTGTGTGTACCCATAGTGTCACATGATCTCTCACATGAGGTCAGCGACTCTACTTAGCAAACAACATGATGAGGAGCTCTCCAAGCAGGTTAGAGACAAAGCTGTGAAGTATAGATTATAGTTGGGTTATTAAAAAAAATACCAAACTTTGAACAACCCACAGAGCACCATTATAGGCAAAATGAAAAGAATATGGCACAACTGCAAACCTGGCAGAAGAATGCCGCCCACGAAAACTCCCAGAGTGGGCAAGGATGGCACTAATCAGAGATTCAACAAAGACATCACTCCGATGGAGCTCCAGAGATCCAGTGAAGATGAAAGTAACTGTCCATTGGACCACAATAAACCTTTAAGCCCATTACACATGTTGGGCTTTATGGAACATCGGCCAAACAACCATTGTCATAAGAAATCACATTTGAAATTTATCAAACATCATGTCACAGATTTCGAAACAAATGGAATCTGGACCACATCTGGAATAGGGTTATGAACGCCTCAAGTGATTGTTTTGGGAGTGAAGCGCCCCCAAGAATGGAGTTGCATAATTTAGTAAAAAGTGTGAGGAGAATCTCTGCAAATTTTTTGTAATATAATATGGATAAGCCATTTAAACCTGGGCTCTTCTCATTGATATCTTCCTCCGATAATTTCGGGAGTCTTAGAGTGTCTCAGAATGTCTGTAAGAGTTCATGGGTTTTGGCTTGGTGTGTTATATTTTTAATTTAATTTAATTTAAAAATTAAGTGTTTTTCTGACATCTTTTTTCTATTCTTCTATGGCAGAAGGTTCTCTGGTTAGATGAGACTAAAGCTTAACTTTGTAATCACCATGGGAAATGCTATGTGTGGTGCAAACCCAAAACTTCCCATATCCCCAAGAACACCATTCCCACAGTAACATATGTATGTTAGGCTGAAAGAAGACAATGAAGCATGGCAGTGGCCGCATCATGCTGTGGTGATGCTTTTCATCTCCAGGGATAGAAAAACTGGAAAGATGCATGGCAGTAAATACAGGGCATTAAATAAATGGGGAAAATCTGATTCAGTGTGTTTGAGGTTTTAGATTGGTACAGAGGTTCACCTTCCAGCAGGACAATGACTCTAAATATACTGATAAAGCCACACATGAGTGGTTTACCCTCTTAATGACTACCAATATGCCTTTTTACTGCATTCACTAAAGGGCTATAAAGGTGCACATACAGCTTTTTAAGGCGATGGCTTAGAGGACTACTGACAGCCAGGCTCCTGCTCTAACAGCCAGCAATAAAGAAACCTCATATCCTGTCAGTTTAACCTCTTACATGCTACAATCAATAGCAACTGCAGCAGGTAAGCAAATGACAGGGGGAAGGAGCCCTTTCTGTCACACATTAGCATCCCACAGTGTGATCATAAGGTACTAGTGTGTTCTATAATTTTTTCCCACATAAACCTGTAAATGGATAAAATACAAAAAAAAGATTAAATCAAAACACTATGGGTATTGCCACATTCACAAAGACCAAAACAATGAAAATATTTTGTAGTTTATTTTGCATAGTTAACACTGAAAAAATATTTTTTTTAAAGTAATGCCAGAATTGCTATTTTTCTTTTGTCTGCCTCACAAAAAATGGAATAAAAAGCTGACCAAAAGTCATGTATCCTTCAATATGGTACCAATAAAACTACAACTTCTCCCACAAAAAACAAGCCTTCACAGAGCTCTGCTGTCAGAAAAATAAAAATGTTGTGTGTCTTAGAATGTGATGATGACTCAACTGCTTTTCTTTAAAAACATGTTTTTATTGTGTCAAAACAGAAAGAAATAAAAAAATAATTACATAAACTTGGCAGTGAAATAATTGTGCTGATCAAGATAAGAAAGCATGTTATTTTCACCATATAGGGAGCACTGTGAAAAGAAAACCCCAAAACAATGGCAGAATTTCTAGATGTTTTTCCCATCTGCCTGCTAAAAAAGGTACTAAAAGTTATATAACACATTACATGTACCCCAGAGTGGTGGTATTAAAAATACAACTTGTCCCTAAAAAACAAGCCCTCATATGGCTATGTCAACGAGTTATGGCTCTTACAATGCAATAATGAAAATGGCTTGGTCCGTAAGGCATGAAATACGTTGGTCTCTAAGGGGTTAAGGGGAAACATCTAAACATTTTGAAATAGCAAAGCCAAAGACCAAACTTCAATCCAATATAGAATTTGTTGCTTGAGTGAAGACTGCTGTACACCAACATAACTAGAGATGAGCGAGCACCAAAATGCTCGGGTGCTTGTTACTCGAGACGAACTTTTCGCAATGCTCGAGGGTTCTTTTCGAGTAACGAACCCCATTGAAGTCAATGGGCGACTCGAGCATTTTTGTATATCGCCGATGCTCGCTAAGGTTTTTATTTGTGAAAATCTGGGCAATTCAAGAAAGTGATGGGAACGACACAGAAACGGATAGGGCAGGCGAGGGGCTACATGTTGGGCTGCATCTCAAGTTCCCAGGTCCCACTATTAAGCCACAATAGCGGCAAGAGTGCCCCCCCCCCTCCCAACAATTTTTACTTCTGAAAAAACCTCATTAGCAAGGCATAACTTAGCTAAGCACCACACTACCTCCAACAAAGCACAATCACTGACTGCATGACACTCCGCTGCCACTTCTCCTGGGTAACATGCTGCCCAACCCCCCCCCCCCCCCCCGCACGACCCAGTGTCCACAGCGCACACCAAAGTGTCCCTGCGCAGCCTTCAGCTGCCCTCATGCCACACCACCCTCATGTCTATTTATAAGCGCGTCTGCCATGAGGAGGAACCGCAGGCACACACTGCAGAGGGTTGGCACGGCCAGGCAGCGACCCTCTTTAAAAGGGGCGGGGCGATAGCCCATAATGCTGTACAGAAGCAATGAGACATCCAATCCTGTGCCACCTCCATCAGGAGCTGCACACGTGGGCATAGCAATGGGGAACCCATGTGCCACACACTATTCATTCTGTCAAAGTGTCTGCATGCCCCAGTCAGACCGGGGTTTTTCATAAATAGTCACAGGCAGGTACAACTCCGCAATGGGAATTCCGTGTGCACCCACAGCATGGGTGGCTCCCTGGAACCCACCAGCTGTACATAAATGTATCCCATTGCAGTGCCCACCACAGCTGAGGTAACGTCCGATTAAATGCAGGTGGTCTTCGGCCCACACTGCATTCCCCAGTCTGACCGGGGTTTTTAAAACATAGACACTGGCAGGTACAAATCCCTAATGTGAAGTCCCTGTGGACAAACAGCATGGGTGGCTCCCTGGAACCCACCGACGGTACATAAATAAATCCCATTGCATTGCCCATCACAGCTGAGGTAACATCAGGTTTAATGCAGGTGGGCTTCGGCCCAAACTGCATGCCCCAGTCAGACTGGGGTTCTTTAGAAGTGGACACATGGAGTTACAACTCCGTGTGGACCGACAGCATGGGTGGGTGCCAGGAAGCCACCGGCGGTACATAAATATATCCCATTGCATTGCCCATCACAGCTGAGGTAACGTCAGGTTTAATGCAGGTGGGCTTCGGCCCACACTGCATGCCCCAGTCAGACTGGGGTTCTTTAGAAGTGGACACATGGAGTTACAACTCCGTGTGGACCGACAGCATGGGTGGTTCCCTGGAACCCACCGGCGGTACATAAATATATCCCATTGCAATGCCCATCACAGCTGAGGTAACGTCAGGTTTAATGCAGGTGGGCTTCGGCCCACACTGCATGCCCCAGTCTGACCGGGGTTTTTAATACATAGACACTGGCAGGTACAAATCCCTAATGTGAAGTCTCTGTGGACCCACAGCATGGGTGGCTCCCTGGAACCCACCGGCGGTACATAAATATATCCCATTGCAGTGCTCAACACAGCTGAGGTAACGTCAGGTTTAATGCAGGTGGGCTTCGGCCCACACTGCATGCCCCAGTCTGACTGGGGTTCTTTAGAAGTGGACACATGGAGTTACAACTCCATGTGGACCGACAGCATGGGTGGCTCCCTGGAACCCACCGGCGGTACATAAATATATCCCATTGCAGTGCCCATAACAGCTGAGGTAACGTCAGCTTTAATGCAGGTGGGCTAAAAATTAGTAGGATTACACTGTAGGCGAGGGCCCAAAAAATTGGTGTACCAACAGAAAAATTGCCCATGCCCACCCAAGAGGGTGGGTGAATCCCATTAATCGCTTTGGTTAATGTGGCTTAACTTGTAACTAGGCCTGTAGGCAGCCCAGTTCAAATAAAAATTGGTTCAGGTGCAAGTTTCAACGCTTTATTGAATTGAGAATTGAAACGTATAAACATTGTTTACAAAAGTTATATGACTGAGCCTTGTGGGCCTAAGAAAAATTGCCCGTTCGGCGTGATTATGTGAGGTTTCAGGAGGAGGAGCAGGAGGAGGAGGAGGAATATTATACACAGATTGATGAAGATAAAAGGTCCCCGTTTTTGATGGTGATAGAGAACGATGCTTCCATCCGCGGGTGCAGCCTATGTATTCTTTAGGGTGCAGCCTATGTATCGCTGCTGTCCGCTGGTGGAGAAGAGAACTCTGGGGACATCCAAACTTTGTTCATCTTTATGATTGTAAGCCTGTCGGCACTGTCGGTTGACAGGTGGGTACGCTTATCCGTGATGATTCCCCCAGCCGCACTAAACACCCTCTCTGACAAGACACTAGCCGCAGGACAAGCAAGGACCTCCAGGGCATACAGCGCGAGTTCAGGGCACGTGTCCAGCTTCGACACCCAGTAGTTGTAGGGGGCAGAGGCGTCACGGAGGACGGTCGTGCGATCGGCTATGTACTCCCTCACCATCCTTTTACAGTGCTCCCGCCGACTCAGCCTTGACTGGAGAGCGGTGACACAGTCTTGCTGGGGAGCCATAAAGCTGTCAAAGGCCTTGGACAGTGTTCCCCTGCCTGTGCTGTACATGCTGCCTGATCTCCGCGCCTCCCCTGCTACCTGGCCCTCGGAAATGCGCCTTCTGCCACTAGCGCTGTCGGATGGGAATTTTACCATCAGTTTGTCCGCCAGGGTCCTGTGGTATAGCCTCACTCTCGAACCCCTTTCCTCTTCAGGTATGAGAGTGGAAAGGTTCTCCTTATACCGTGGGTCGAGCAGTGTGTACACCCAGTAATCCGTAGTGGCCAGAATGCGTGAAACGCGAGGGTCACGAGAAAGGCATCCTAGCATGAAGTCAGCCATGTGTGCCAGGGTACCTGTACGCAACACATGGCTGTCCTCACTCAAAGGTCACTTTCAGGATCCTCCTCCTCCTCCTCCTCAGGCCATACACGCTGAAAGGATGACAGGCAAGCAGCATGGGTACCCTCAGCAGTGGGCCAAGCTGTCTCTTCCCCCTCCTCCTCATGCTCCTCCCCCTCCTCCTCATCCTCTTCATGCTCCTCCTCCTCCTCCTCAACGCGCTGAGATATAGACATGAGGGTGCTCTGACTATGGAGCGACATACTGTCTTCCCCCGCCTCCGTTTCCGAGCGCAAAGCGTCTGCCTTTATGCTTTGCAGGGAACTTCTCTAGAGGCATAGCAGAGGGATGGTGACGCTAATGATTGCAGCATCGCCGCTCACCATCTGGGTGGACTCCTCAAAGTTTCCAAGGACCTGGCAGATGTCTGCCAACCAGGCCCACTCTTCTGTAAAGAATTTAGGAGGCTGACTCCCACTACGCCGCCCATGTTGGAGTTGGTATTCCACTATAGCTCTACGCTGCTCATAGAGCCTGGCCAACATGTGGAGCGTAGAGTTCCACCTTGTGGGCATGTCGCACAGCAGTCGATGCACTGGCAGATTAAACCGATGTTGCAGGGTCCGCAGGGTGGTAGCGTCCGTGTTGGACTTGTGGAAATGTGCGCTGAGCCGGCGCACCTTTCCGAGCAGGTCTGACAAGCGTGGGTAGCTTTTCAGAAAGCGCTGAACCACCAAATTAAAGACGTGGGCCAGGCATGGCACGTGCGTCAGGCTGCCGAGCTGCAGAGCCGCCACCAGGTTACGGCCGTTGTCACATACGACCATGCCCGGTTGGAGGCTCAGTGGCGAAAGCCAGCGGTCGGTCTGCTCTGTCAGACCCTGCAGCAGTTCGTGGGCCGTGTGCCTCTTCTCTCCTAAGCTGAGTAGTTTCAGCACGGCCTGCTGACGCTTGCCCACCGCTGTGCTGCCACGCCGCGCCACACCGACTGCTGGCGACGTGCTGCTGCTGACACATCTTGATTGCGAGACAGAGGTTGCGTTGGAGGAGGAGGAGGAGGAGGAGGAGGAGGGTGGTTTAGTGGAGGAAGCATACACCGCCGCAGATACCAGCACCGAGCTGGGGCCTGCAATTCTGGGGGTGGGTAGGACGTGAGCGGTCCCAGGCTCTGACTCTGTCCCAGCCTCCTCTAAATTCACCCAATGTGCCGTCAGGGAGATATAGTGGCCCTGCCCGCCTGTGCTTGTCCACGTGTCCGTTGTTAAATGGACCTTGCCAGTAACCGCGTTGGTCAGGGCGCGTACAATGTTGCGGGAGACGTGGTCGTGCAGGGCTGGGACGGCACATCGGGAAAAGTAGTGGCGACTGGGAACCGAGTAGCGCGGGCCGTCGCCGCCATCATGTTTTTGAAAGCCTCCGTTTCCACAAACCTATACGGCAGCATCTCCAGGCTGATCAATTTGGCTATGTGCACGTTTAACGCTTGAGCGTGCAGGTGCGTGGCTGCGTACTTGCGCTTGCACTCAAACACTTGCGCTAGCGACGGCTGAACGGTGCGCTGAGAGACATTGGTGAATGGGGCCGAGGACAGCGGAGGTGAGGGTGTGGGTGCAGGCCAGGAGACGGTCGTGCCTGTGTCCTGAGAGGGGGGTTGGATCTCAGTGGCAGGTTGGGGCACAGGGGGAGAGGCAGTGGTGCAAACCAGAGGCGGTGAACGGCCTTCGTCCCACCTTGTGGGGTGCTTGGCCATCATATGCCTGCGCATGCTGGTGGTGGTGAGGCTGGTGGTGGTGGCTCCACGGCTGATCTTGGCGCGACAAACCTTGCACACCACACTTCGTCGGTCATCTGCACTCTCAGTGAAAAACTGCCACACCTTTGAGCACCTCGGCCTCTGCAGGGTGGCATGGCGCGAGGGCGCGCTTTGGGAAACAGTTGGTGGATTATTCAGTCTGGCCCTGCCTCTACCCCTGGCCACCGCACTGCCTCTTCCAACCTGCCCTGCTGCTGCACTTGCCTCCCCCTCTGAAGACCTGTCCTCAGTAGGCTTAGCAAACCAGGTGGGGTCAGTCACCTCATCGTCCTGCTGCTCTTCCTCCGAATCCTATGTGCGCTCCTCCCTCGGACTTACTGCAATTACTACTACCCGAGTGATAGACAACTGTGTCTCATCATCGTCGTCCTCCTCACCCACTGAAAGCTCTTAAGACAGTTGCCGGAAGTCCCCAGCCTCTTTCCCCGGACACCGGGAACTTTCCAAAGGTTGGGCATCGGTCACGACAAACTCCTCCGGTGGGAGAGGAACCATTGCTGCCCATTCTGGGCAGGGGCCCGAGAACAGTTCCTGGGAGTCTGCCTGCTCCTCAGAGTGTGTCATTGTAATGGAGTGAGGAGGCTGGGAGGAAGGAGGAGCAGCAGCCAGAGGATTCAGAGTTGCAGCAGTGGACGGCGTAGAACTCTGGGTGGTCGATAGATTGCTGGATGCTCTTTCTGCCATCAACGACAGGACCTGCTCACACTGCTCATTTTCTAATAAAGGTCTACCTCGTGGACCCATTAATTGTGAGATTAATCTGGGGACGCCAGAAACGTGCCTCTCTCCTAATCCCGCAGCAGTCGGCTGCGATACACCTGGACAAGGAGCTCGGCCTGCGCCCACACACTGACTTGGGCCTCCGCGTCCTTGCCCGCGTCCACGTCCTCTAGGCCTACCCCTACCCCTCAGCATAGTGTATTACCAGTAGCGCAGAAACAGAACGCTGTAATTAAATGTGCCGCTTATTGGCCTGTGGTTGGAGGCTGACTTCGCTTACGGAATGCACAGCAGAGCCAGGAAAGAATTTTGCGCAAGCCTGTAGTGAGACGTAGGTGCATATGACTGAGCTAGTGGAATTCACAGCGCAGAAGCAGTCAAGTGTTCAAAGGCCACTAGTAGGTCTTAAGTATTTTGCTTCTATTTTTCTAAAGGCTGAGCTGAGACAGCAGACGATACTGTAGGCAGCGTATATATGTATACTGTTTCCCTCTGGACGGGATGACGGCGGTGATGTAACGGGCAACGCAGAGCCAGGAAAGAATTTTGCACAAGCCTGCTGTAACACTTAGGGCGAGCACCCACTGGCGTTTTTTTACCTGCGTTTTGCGTTTTGCGTTTTGCCTTTTTCCTGCACAGGCATAGAGATAACATGTGTTCCTGTCCACTGGCGTTTTTTTTGCGTTGCGTTTGCGTTTTTAACATAGGAACTGTCAGTTGCATATGTGTCCCTATTTTTCTCCTAATGCACCCATGAATGTCAATGGAAATTAACGCAAAACGCAGCGAAAACGCCGTGAAAAACGCCGCGAAAAACGCACGGAAAAAACGCGAGAAACGCGGCGAAAACGCTGCGTTTTTTTCCCGCGGAGAACGCAAACGCCAGTGGGTGCTCGCCCTTAGCTGCGTAATAATTAGGACTACTACCCCCAACAGAGACGCAGTACACTCAAGACGATCACAGGCAGCCCAAAGATAGTATTTTTCCCAAATTTGTTTGAAAAAGCCCACTGCCTATATAGACAGTGTTGGGGGTCTGTCAACGCAGACCAGTGCGAATGTTGCCCAGGAATTGGAGTTTGTCTTGGAGGTGGCTTACTATTTGTCAGGACCTGCGGAAAGCTGAGTTTCTGCAGTAGCTATCAAGACAAAACACATGAGCCGGATCCATCAAGAGAGCAGTTAGTTTACAAACCTCTTCTGAACTGTCACTTGAGGTCTCGACCCGTATGGATCCATCTGGTGAGAATTTGATGGATGCAGATAAGGCTTGTAAGATATTAGTTTAAATAACAGAGACATGAATTACAACAAGGCAGAGTAATCCACAAACATTTATCCACATTGAAATATGATATTCTTTAAGCAAATTCATTGTTAATCTGATCCTGCCTGCAATGTCTCCTCAAATTTGAGAAAAAAAAACTTTTCCTAACTGCCCAAGCTCCTCACCCCCTCCTTTGTAGACAAAAGAGGGATGAAACATTACGTACTTTTACATCATCTAGCTCCACCCCTTTGATGCTGGTCATTTGCATGTCCCTCCTACAGAACATTCTCTCAGCGACAGTACAATACTAACAGCATTTAGCAGTGATACAGACGTCCAACCAATCACAGAACTGACATTTTACCCAAAAAGCAAAAATATACCTTAAAAAAAAAAAATCTCTATATGTTTTCTATTTTTAAGACCGTATAATTCACGTAATTCATTACAAGTTTCTTATTTCATCAGCGTCTGTCTTCCTTTCTATGACACTGAATTTTATCTCTCTATAAAACAGAACAATAGCTAAGATATTAATAAGTAGCCAGAACATTCAGACTTTAAACAACATTAATCATTAGTAATTACAAGACATATACTTCTCTGAGGATACGAATAGTTAAACACATAGAAAAGAAAACCTGCTAAGCGCTTCTAACAGCGCAACATTTTCTGCATTTTTAACCCTTATATCCTTAAAAGCCCCTACAGATGTGAATGGGGTATAACTTTCTTACATTTATATGAAATAGACTAAGACGTACAACAAAGATTAGTTTACATACCTTTATCCAACCTTTTGACTATCTCTGAATCTTTCCCAAGCTTGCTGGTCTAAGACTCCCAAAATTCTAAACACCTTACTACATTCTTCTTCCCACAGCTAACGTGCCTTCTTTGTCTTTTACTATTTCTCTAGCTGATTTCCATATAGGCATACTCCTTGCCCTGTACGCTTCCCATATTGTCTGTTCCTTTATCTAAACCAGCGTCTCTGATATCTTTCATGCTTTTTCCCGTACTGTTACCAGAACTCATAGTTAAAGGTTCCCGCTTTTCTAAGTCCTATCTTTCTATATTTTATACGCTTGTCTGCATACGTCTCCCCCTTCCCTTTCTCACACAGCTTATGGACTTACCTCTTGATTTACCACTATCACACAGTATTGAGGATGCACACAGCTTTGCACACAGCTTCCTCTGGTAAATCTGGCGGTCACACAGACCTTTTATTTGTCACACAGACCCCTATTTGTCACACAGACCCCTATTTGTACCCTTATTTGTCACACAGACCCCTTATTTCTCACACAGACCCCTATTTGTCACACAGACCCCTATTTGTCACACAGACTTCTATTTGTCACACAGACCCCTATTTGCTACAATATTTTTTTTTTATATTATTTTTTATTATTATTATTTTTTTTTTTCAAGCACGAAGCTAACTTATCTCCCACTATTCATCACTAAGTATACAGGACCTTATACCACACAGTACACTAAGGACACTTAGTCCCCTGGTCCTGGAATAGTTTTACGGAACTACTACAGCAGTCTCTTAGACTACTTAGGGGGTGTTTAGGGGAGACCAGACCTCTCTTCTAAGGGAACTTCTGGTGATATTATAACAGATTCAGTAAAAGCAAATTATGGCACAGACATGACATAGACTATCAACGTAAAGATTTCAACAATTACTACAGGCAACATGGCAATATACACACAAGGGTTCTTCCGTCTAGCACGGTTACTAAGAACACCGTAAATAACAGGCAGAAGCGTCCTATATAACATGCAGCAACTCACCCCCTGTCGACACGAGACTGAATGAAATCAGGAGAGCCCAGAGCTGAAGTGGTAAGTCAAGGGCTTACCGTACACTGGTGTTTTGTAGATCTGGGGTCCCGTGGCCTCTGGTCCGGCTGGTCGGCAGGTAGTGTCGTCAGGTATCGGCTGCAGGTAAGGAGTTAGCCTCTGCCCCACATTCGGACGCCAAATAAACTGTTGGGGGTCTGTCAACGCAGACTAGTGCGAATGTTGCCTGAGTCCAAATTAAGAGGAAATATTATATCGAGTACTCGTAGATGAGAACCATAAGAAGCCACTACACATACACAGTCTAGTGATATCAGTATGAATTCTAGTTTATTTTTGAACATTTGCTAGTTTTTATGCAGGATGGAAAGAAGGCGTTTCCAAATGTTACCTGATACTTAGTTTCAATCTACTTTGGTGACCAAGTCTACATTCCAACAGATTACAATATGGCTGTAAATCAAAAGCCTTCTAAACAAAAGGTATCAGCAAAACTGTTTGAAGTGGACATAAAACAGTTACATATAGATGACTCCATACTGTCTGAGTACATTCTTAATTACACTTCTTCCCAAACCAGAATGTAATCTTCAACAATTTGCACATCAAAAGAGGGGGCATTGTTTCTAGTTTACACATAGAAACTGGTTCAGCCACCTACTTAGTATTCAGCACCTGGTCAAGAGTTCAGACTTGTATTCAAGATAGCTGAATAAAATCTAATTAATCATACATTTAGTATTTTAAAGTCATCATCCAAATAAACGCTTGAATATACCTTTTGACATATGATTCTATATCCAAATTCTATTAGCAACTTCCGGAATGTTTAACATATTTTTCATTTCTATAATACATAACATTATATAACCAAATAACTAATGTCACATTTATTACACTGTTTCCTTATCTTTCTTATGTTAGGTTATTAAAAATATGATTGACCCCTATCAACAGTATATCACTTTCCCTGCCTCACCAGTACTGGCCCTATACCATGTATAAGGACTGCAGACTGTTTTCCTCTGGACGGGATGACGGCGGTGATGTAACGGTCAACGCAGAGCCAGGAAAGAATTTTGCGCAAGCCTGCTGTAACACTTAGCTGCGTAATAATTAGGACTACTACCCCCAGCAGAGATGCAGTACACTCAAGACGATCACAGGCAGCCCAAAGATAGTATTTTTCCCAAATTTGTTTGAAAAAGCTCACTGCCTATATAGACAGTATATCTCTTTCCCTGCCTCACCAGTACTGGCCCTATACTATGTACAAGGACTGCAGACTGAGGACGCAATGCTCTGCACGCCCGATATACAAAAAAAAAAAAAAGTGCAACACTGCTAAAAGCAGCCTCAACAGTACTGCACACGGTCAGATGTGGCCCTAAGAAGGACCGTTGGGGTTCTTCAAGCCTAAAATAACTCCTAACGCTCTCCCTATAGCAGCTACAGCATCTGCAGCCCTGTCCCTGATCTCTGTCAGAATGCATCTGTGGCGAGCCGCGGGCGGGGCAGATTTAAATACTCGGGTGACACCTGATCTCGCCAGTCACTCCCTGCAGGGGGGTGGTATAGGGCTGGAACGTCGCAGGGGGAAGTTGTAATGCCTTCCCTGTCTTTCTATTGGCCAGAAAAGTGCGCTAACGTCTCAGAGATGAAAGTGAAAGTAACTCGAACATCGCGTGGTACTCGTCTCGAGTAACGAGCATCTCGAACACGCTAATACTCGAACGAGCATCAAGCTCGGACGAGTACGTTCGCTCATCTCTAAACATAACCCATCTAACTTGTAGGAGCTGAAGCAGTTTGTCTAGATGTGGTAACCTAATAGAGGTGTACTCCAAGAAATTTACATTTGTAATTGCAAAAAAAGGTGGTTCTACTATGTGTTGAATACTTATGCACATTACATTTCTCTGTTTTTTGTCTTAATTATTGTTTGTGTCACAGTCAAAAATATTTAATAAATTCACAGTAGTAGGAGAAAATCCATTATAATTTGCATCAATAAAGCAACAAAACATGAAAAAAACACTAACGAGTGAATAGTTTTGCAAGGCATGGAAAATGGACAGATAGATATTAGATAGATAGATAGATAGATAGATAGATAGATAGATAGATAGATAGATAGATAGATAGGTAGATAGATATGAGATAGATAGATAGATAGATAGATAGATAGATAGATAGATAGATAGATAGAGAGATAGGTAGATAGATAGATATGAGATAGATAGATGGATAGATAGGAGATAGATAGATAGATAGATAGATAGATAGATAGATAGATAGATAGATAGATATGAGATAGATAGATAGATAGATAGATATGAGATAGATAGATAGATAGATAGATAGATAGATAGCAGATAGATAGATAGATAGCAGATAGATAGATAGATATGAGATAGATAGACCGATAGGAGATAGATATGAGATAGATAGATAGGAGATAGATAGGTAGATAGATAGATATGAGATAGATAGATGGATAGATAGGAGATAGATAGATAGATAGATATGAGATAGATAGATAGATAGATAGATATGAGATAGATAGATAAATAGATAGATATGAGATAGATAGATAGATAGATAGATAGATAGCAGATAGATAGATAGATAGCAGATAGATAGATAGATAGATAGATATGAGATAGATAGACCGATAGGAGATAGATATGAGATAGATAGATAGATAGTAGAGATGAGCGAACGTACTCGTTTCGAGTAATTACTCGATCGAGCACCGCGATTTTCGAGTATTTCACTACTCGGGTGAAAAGATTTGGGGGGCGCCGGGGGGCGGGGGAGGCGTGGCAGAGCGGGGGGGTAGCAGCGGGGAACAGGGGGGAGCCCTATCTCCCTCTCCCCCCCACTCCCCGCTGCAACCCCCCACTCACCCACGGCGCCCCCTGGATCTTTTCGCCTGAGTACGGAAGTACTCGAAAATCGCGGCGCTCGGGTGAAAAAGGGGCGTGGCCGAGTAGGTTCGCTCATCTCTAATAGATAGATATGAGATAGATAAATAAAGAGATAGATAGATATGAGATAGATAGATATATAGATATGAGATAGATAGATAGATATGGGATAGATAGATAGATAGATAGATAGATAGATAGATAGATAGATAGATAGATAGATAGATAGATAGATAGATAGATAGATAGATAGATAGATAGATAGAAATAAACGTGTTTACACTACCCAATGATTGCAATAAGCCTCCATAATAAAAAAAAAAAAACTTATGAAAGTTGCTTGATCAGAATAACTTGAATATTTGACTGGAGTAATTCACCCTTATGATTAGTTAAGTGGAATATGATTCTATAGTTTGGTCACTTTTCAGTGAATTTGAACACTTCAGATGGAATATAAAGAGATGTCAGTCACTAGAGTGCACTTATCTGATCTAAACTAATTTAAAGCACTATACTTGCCATGCATAATAACATTCACTAACTATTCTCTTGGCGCAGCTAATGATGCTTTGGATAACCAAACAGTAGAGCTATGTAGTATTTGGAAAATCAGAATTTTGCTTGCTTTTACTTTTGACATCTTTTAGGTACATTCAAAGTTTGAATGCTAGCTCTGCCTTTGCATTGTATTGTATAATTGTTTTGTATGTTTAGATACCAATAATTAAAATAAAAGTGGATAATATTTAGGGATGTGTCTTAAAGCACAACTTGCACTTCATTAAATCCTGGAATAAATGCAGGGACTTGTAAATGTTACTAGAGAAGTGAAATGAACATATCGTGAGGTGCTTTGTTAAGACTCCTTTACATGCAAAGATAATCACTTAAACTACAGAACGACTGATCGAACTCCCGACCTTTTTGCATAAAATAACACGTGCAGTTAATGGCTGTAATCTCCTGCATTCCCCCCTATGAGTTGTTTGCTCAGCTGGGCGTGTGTTTAGGTGATTGTTATTGCTGAGCAACCATCTGGTGGGCACATTGCATTGTTCTCCTTGCAGTTCCTTGCGGCTGTGTAAACACTGTGCTGGAAACACTGAACAAATTGCATTTAAACTGAAAGAATTTCCAGGGGTCAAACGATGGATTTTATTGCAGTCTAAAAACCTTGGCTAAAGATAATTGAACAAATAGTGCACGACTGCCCGCGTTTACATGTAATGATTACAGCTTGCTTTGTCTGTTTGAACGAATTTTGAGGGATATTCGTTGCATGTAAGAGGGCCTTTATACCTATTTCACAGCAATGTATTGTTTTACTTATTGCCCTACTAGATTTATGTATACGGCCTGCGATATACAGTATGCTACAGGAAATTTATCACACCACTGCAATTATGGTTTGATGGGATAACAAATTACTTAAAACAGTGACAGAGAGACTATTGTTGACTCTCATTTAAACATATTAGCACTGTGCTGTACTTTATAATAGGATGAAAAATAAGCATAAGTTATAAAGTTTGATTTTTGTTTTTTTACATTCTTTGAATCCAACCTATTATATCAGATTAAATCATGGCAATCGCTCAGATTTTTTCTATAGTTACAAAGTTTTAGTATTAATCTCATGATTTCACACTGGGTTAGGAGAAAGGCATTCAAGGTATAAATTTATTTGAGGTTTCAAAAGGTTTTTTGTAAAGTAAAGTGTTAATATTGTGCCAAAGTAGTAAAACATAATAAAACCTTTATAAATTTGGTGTTGTCATCATTTTAATGACCTGTAGAAAATACTTCACATAATATGGCCATAAAAATAAGGGCTCAGTCACACGGGCGCCGATGCGCCCATGTTCCTGTACAATAAGACAGACGCACTGCAGTTGTGGACGACTCTCCGCACCGCTGGAAGAAAGAACACATAACCAGCTCCATTGCCGGTCATATGTTCTTTCTTCCGGCGGTGCAGAGAATCGTCCGCACCTGCAGTGTTGCCGCCTTCGTCATGCAATAACACGGGCGCATCGGCGTGACTGAGCCCTAAATCAGCAAAAACAATTTTGAAATTGTTTGTTTTTTCCATTGCTCCCCAGGAAAAGCTGCTAAAAGTTATTCAATGCATTATATGTAACTGAAACTGGTTTCTATAAAAACTAAAACTCGCCTCACAAAATACAAGGTCTCAAACAACTGCATTGACCAAAAAAAAAAAAATTGAGGCTGCTGTAACACAAAAGGGGAAATGATTTACTGGTACGTCACGAAGGGGTTACAAATGGACTTAGGATGAATGAGTTATGTGCTAACTTTATTCACATGAGATATAAATTCAAAATCTACAATAAAAAAGTGACATTTGCAGGAGGGTTTTTGCCAGTTTTAACATAGCTGCGTTAGACTCCATTTTTCATCTTGTGGCCATGATCCTAACAGCAGTATGAACTATACTGCGTTAATGGTAGAAACACACAGAGTTCCGATTCTTTAGCTTCCTACTACATGCATTTGGAATGTTATGGCTCTTGGCTCGATCACCAGAAATCCTCAGAATGACTGCCAATGCTTTAACCCCTTAGTGACCCCTCCCCCCCCCCCCCCCCACCACCACCATAGTGTTTTTACCTCCTGGATTGCTGGGCTTTAATCCCCAGGGATGAAAAAATATGCTCTCTACGGGGATTAAAACACTGCAAGCTGTGAACATGACAGCTTCAAGCTGCCGGTTACCGGAGGTGACCGACAACCTGGAGCTGTCAAGCTGTCATCCAGGGCCGCGGGACTTTTCCCCCTCCACACCCCAGTCACATGATCGCTGGCATTTACGGAATGTCGGCGATCATATGAAACTCAATGAAAAGTAAATAAAAGTTAAAGATTCAGCTGTCCTGATGCATCCGATCCATCAGGGCAACTGAAAATACTCACCCCTGTCCTCCACAATGTCCAGACGGCACCTTCTGCACATGTGCGCCAGACATCATACATCGGGCGTATGCACAGAAGTGCGCACAGCCCGGGAAATGTAAAATCACTCTGGCTCCCGGCTGACATGTAGTCCAGAGCAGAGGGAGATCACCGAGAGTGCTGTAGATGGTTCCCGTTCCCATGATCGCTGCTATCCAATGGATAACAGCGATCATGTAAAGCAGAGATGAGCGAACGTACTCGTCCGAGCTTGATGCTCGCTCGAGTATTAGGGTACTCGAGATGCTCATTACTCGAGACGAGCACCACGCGGTACTCGAGTCAATTCCATTTCCTTCCCTGCATGTTTTGCGCCATTTACTGGCCAATAGACATGCGAGGAAGGCATTACAACTTCCTCCTGTGACGTTCCAACCCTATCCCACTCCCCTGCAGTGAGTGGCTGGTGAGATCAAGTGACCGCCGAGTACTTGAAGCGGTCCTGCCCGCGGCTCGCCTCAGACACACGCTGGCAGAGATTAGGGAGAGTGCTGTTCCTGCTAAAGTTAGAGTTGTGCACAATTTTTTTTTTTCATCTCAGGCTGTGCAGACTATTGCGTTCTTAGTCTGCAGCCAGTTATACAGAGTATAGGAGCAGTACTGGTCAGGCAGGGACAGTGGTAGTGTAGAATCCTGTCTACAAGAACCCCAAAAAAGCTCCTTCTTAGGGCTACCTGTGACCGTGTGCATTGTACTGTGTGGCTGCTGGGAGTTGCCTCACTATTACCAAGCTAGGTCTTTTTGCAGCCTTGCGTATTATTTTTTGGGGGACTGCAGTGTGCGTTACATAACCGCTGTCAGCCTCCAACTGCAGGCCAATAATTGCATATTTTTTTACACCGCTTTGTGTGTGCCATAGCAGAGTTGTACCTGCCTGGCACTTAAAAAAAAAACAGAATGTCTAGGGCATGGCGTGTGGGCCGCAGCCAACCTGTATTTCCTCTCACGTAACCTCAGCTATCCGGGGCACTTCAATGGGATTTCTTTCTGTACCGTCTGTGTGTTCCTGCTAGCCACTAGAGATGAGCGAAACTACTCGGCCACGCCCCTTTTTCGCCCGAGCGCTGCGATTTTCGAGTACTTCCGTACCCGGGTGAAAAGATTCGGGGGGCGTTGTGGGTGATTGGGGGGGGGTTGCAGTGGGGAGTGGGGGGGAGAGGGAGAGAGAGAGGGCTCCCCCTGTTCCCGCTGCTACCCCCCGGTCCGCCACGCCTCCCCCCACCCCCCGGCGCCCCCCGAATCTTTTCACCCGAGTACGGAAGTACTCGAAAATCACAGTGCTCGATCGAGTAATTACTCGAAACGTGTATATTCGCTCATCTCTGCTAGCCACCCATGCTGCGGATGCACACAGACTTGCCATAGCGGATTTGTACCTGCCTGGCACTTTAAAAAAAAAACAGAATGTCTAGGGCATAGTGTCTGGGCCGCAGCCAACATGTATTTCCTCTCACGTAACCTCAGCTATCCGGGGCACTGCAATGGGATTTCTTTCTGTACCGTCTATGTGTTCCTGCTAGCCACCCATGCTGTAGCTGCACACAGACTTGCCGTAGCGGAGTTGTACCTGTCTGTCCCCAAAACACTGACAGACTTGGGTAGGGTGCAGAGTGCAGATGGTTTACTCCTTGCGTTGTCGATGAGGTATCCGACACCCAAACAGAATGAGTAGTGTGTGGACACATGGAGTCCCCATTGCTATGTCACTCGCAGCACCTTGGGCCACTCAGGGTGTTTGCTGGGACAGAGGCTGACCCAGGGCCCGCTCACATACTTCCCACACCGAGTATTGCTGCATTGTGGAGATGTGTAGAAGTGCTGGGCTGGCACCGGAGTCCCCTTTATGCCCACGTTTTCAGCTCCTGACTGAGGTGGCAAAGGATTGGGATGCAGATCGAATGTCAATCTATTATCAATTCTCAACAGCATTGTGGGCTATCACCCACACTTTCAAGGAGGGTCGCTGCCTGGCCCTGCCAACCCTCTGCAGTGTGTGCCTCCGGTTCCTCCTCATGGCAGACGCACTTATAAATAGACATGAGGGTGGTGTGGCTATGAGGCCAGCGTGTGGCATGAGGGCAGCTGAAGGCTGCACAGGGGCACTTTTATGAGCGCTGCAGATGCAGGGTCGTGCGGGGGGATTGGGCAGCATGTAACCCAGGAGAAGAGGCAGCGGTGTGTCCCGCAGGCAGTGATTGTGCTTGGTTGGAGGTAGTGTGGTGCTTAGCTAAGGTGTGCCTTGCTAATGAGGGTTTGTCCGAAGTAAAAATTGTTAGGGGGGGGGGGCACTCTTGCCGCTATTGTGGCTTAATAGTGGGACCTGGGAACCTGAGATGCAGCCCTGTATGTTGGCCCTCGCCTGCCCTATCCGTTTCTGTGTTGTTTCCATCACTTTCGTAGGTTTTGAAGTTTTTCACAAATGAAAACTTTTGCGAGCATCGGCCATATACAAAAATGCTTGAGTCGCCCATTGACTTCAATGGGGTTCGTTACTCGAAACGAACCCTCGAGGATCGCGGAAAGTTCGAGTCGAGCAACGAGCACTCGAGCATTTTGGTGCTCGCTCATCTCTAATGTAAAGTTAAAAAAAGTAAAAAATAGTAAAAAAAATAAATAGATTGAGTTTCATCTTCCCTACGGATCATATCCATTAGGGGAGATGAAATTTCGTATGTTAGGCCCCTGAATTTATCCGGAGATCTCACCACGGCTTCTGCGCACATGCCCAATGCAAAAATGGTGGATGCATGTTCAAAAGCCGTGGATTGCCTGGGTAAAATCTCCCTGCTCCTGTTTACCAAACGTATCCAAGAGCCTGGAGATTTCACAGGGGGCTGCAGTGAGCGATCTCCGGTCGTGTGATCACCGTTATCCAATGGATAATGGTGATTATGTAAAAGTTAAAACACAGTTAAAATGTTATGCTCCTTTCGGTTTGAGCCCCGTTGTGCATACAGACATAATATTAGGGCCACAATGGGTATGTTTCTGAACACGGGACAAACAGGGGTATCCATTCTGAGGTGGAAATTTTCATTCCTATGTGTGCTGTACAAAAAAACGTTTTTAAAATGACACAATTGCCAAAAAATGAAAATTGTAATTTTTTCCTTCTGCTTTGCTCAGATTCATTCAAAAACTGCGGGGTAAAAATACGCAGTACACCTCTAGATAAATGCGTTAAGGGGTCTAGTTTTCAAAATGGGGTCATTTGTGGGGTTTCTCCATTGTTTTAGCTGCTCAAGGGCTCTACAAGTGTGCAATGGGGCCTAAATCAGCTTCAAGCAAAATATCTGTTCTGAAAATCACCGGCTGCTCCTTTGGGTTTGGGCCCCAATGGACATGTCTCTGAACACAGGACAATCCATTTTGAGTGCAAATCCTCATTTTCATGTGCACTACAGCAAAAATTTCTGTCTTTTAAATGACATATTTGCAAAAATATGACATTTTATTTTCCTCTAAATTGCATTAATTCCAGAAAATAGGAAATTTGACTGTGGGGTCAAAATACTCCTGATTCCCCTCAGTAAATACATTCAAATGTGTATTTTTTTTAAAATGAGGTCATTTGTGGGGGTATCTATCATTCTGACACCTATGAGCCTTTGCAATCTTGACTTGGTGCAGGAAAACAAACTGTTCCTCAAAATGTTAATAAGCAATGTTAAATTTGTACGTCTAAATGGTTAAAAAAACTACAGTCTTTCCAGTGTGTCCAGAATAGAGTAAACTGATGGAAATATATAACTCATCAAAAATTTGTCCAGTATGGGCTCAGTCACACGGGCACATCGGCACCCGTACACAGGCGCAGATGCACCCGTGTGACTGAGCCCTCACTGCAGGAGGAAGATGGCCGTACCTCAAGACGGACATCTCTCTGCAGCACTGAAGAAAGAACACAAGAACGGCAATAAAGCCCATCACATGTTCTTTCTCCCGACGCTGCAGAGACGTCCGTCTTGAGGTACGGTCGCCTCCTTCCTGCAGTCACACGGGCGCCGATGCGCCCGTGTGACTGAGCCTTATGTCTGCACATATTTGAGACATTGCAGTTAAAAATGGGGAAAAAATAACAATGACAAATTTTCCCAATTTTGTCGCTTTTAATAAATATACGCAAATCTTATTGGTCTATTTTTTCCACCTAAATGAAGTCCAACATGTGGCGAAAAAACAATGTCAGAATCACTTGGATAAGCAGAACCTTTACAAGTTATTCTATGTTGAACGACGCATGTCAGATTTCCAAAATTTGGCCTGGTCATTAAGGCATAACAGGCTTGATCACTAAGGGGTTAAATAGAGGCAGCTGTCTTTTCCCAGAATTGGATGCAGCTAAACTCCCTGCCCTTCCTTTTTTTTCAGCTCCCATAGGAGTATAAAAGCGATGACTGAAAACGGTCGCTGATGTGCTATTTATGGTGCCACTCATCAGAATGAATACATTGGAATCCAATGCTTCAGATGGACGCGATTTTTGTCCTATTTTTAGATGCAGCTAAATAGCTACGTACATACAGTCGTGTGAATAAGGCCTAAGATACATAAACAGGTTGCTGCACAATTTTTAGCAAAGGGAGTGCATTTAATTTCCTGAAAATATGTTAATTTGCAAATGCTATTTCAGGAGAAAACCTAATGCAACAATGTACCTGTACAATAAAAAATAACATGTATTTTACGCAAATCATATAAAGATGTTTAATTCTCTTAAATCTCCCATAAAATGTCTCTAGTGTTTGTAGTCACTGTAACAATTAACTGCAAATTCAAGCAAAAAGCTTTGTCAAGTATTTTTTCAGGTCTTTTTTAATGGGTAGATGGGGAAAAGGCTGCTAGACACCTCTGGCAACTGCTTATCTCCAGCTTGAAAACAGGCTTAGGCATGTTATAATCTAAAACACCCAGTCCTCCATCTCCCATCGAGGGACAGTTGAGAAACCCCCATATATATTGGTCAATCCTGTTGACTTTAGCTTGAAGGCCCATTTAGACACAACAATTATCGCTCAAAATTTGCTCAAAAGCCATCTTTTAAGCGATAAACGTTGTGTGTAAATGTGCCCATCTTTCACTTTTCTGCCAAATGATGAATTTCAGTTTGGCCTGAAATCCATCATTCCGCAGAACAGCTGATAAGAAGAACCGCACGCTGTGTTCCTCCCAGACAGCGCTGATTACATTGTCTCAGCTCAAGGAAGAATGAAGTGGCAGCATTAAGTGGTGCCAAAATTTCTCCAAAGTTACAGCGACGTTTTGACCTGCAATTAGGTCTTTGGAGCTTGCCAAAGATCTACTGGCAGGTCAAAAATGTCGCTGTAACTTTGTCATGGGAGAAATTTTTGCACCACTTAAAGGGGTTGTCCCACGCCGAAACGGTTTTTTTTTTTTTTCAACAGCCCCCCCGTTCGGCGCGAGACAACCCCGATGCAGGGGTTAAACAAGAACACCGGACAGCGCTTACCTGAATCCCCGCGCTCCGGTGACTTCTTACTTACCTGCTGAAGATGGGCGCCGGGATCTTCTCCCTCGGTGGACCGCAGGGCTTCTGTGCGGTCCATTGCCGATTCCAGCCTCCTGATTGGCTGGAATCGGCACGTGATGGGGCGGAGCTACACGGAGCTACACGGAGCCCCATTGAGAAAAGAAGAAGACCCGGACTGCGCAAGCGCGTCTAATTTGGCGATTAGACGCTGAAAATTAGACGGCTCCATGGAAACGAGGACGCTAGCAACGGAGCAGGTAAGTGAAAAACTTCTGATAACTTCTGTATGGCTCATAATTAATGCACAATGTACATTACAAAGTGCATTAATATGGCCATACAGAAGTGTATAGACCCACTTGCTTTCGCGGGACAACCCCTTTAATGCTGACACTTCTTTCTTGGGTTAAAGTTCTCTGGACGTGGTCCGTGTTCTGGTGGTGTATGCACCTCTGGGAGTCCTACCCTCATGGGGTTATTTCTGTGCTGCTGGTTACTTTTCTATTTAGATTGTCTCAGCTATCAGCCCCATGGCAGAACAAAGGGGATTTATTCAGAGAACAGTGGGTGGTCTGTTCTCTGATTACAGCTCCAGGCGGCTCACATGCTATTAATTGGTACTAATAGGCATTAGTAGGTTATGCTAAATGATCGCTCAAAAGCCATCTTGTGAGCAATCATCTTTGTGTAAATGCATCTTTAATGTTTGGCCAGTCCACAGATTGTTCAGAATATATGACAGCTAATGATCCATGCCAAGAATCACAAGAGTGTTTTGAACAGCTGGGTCATCCAGAAAATGAAAATTTATGACCATGTTTAAAACTTCCACCTCTGAAATAATCTTTTTTATGCATGAAGCATACTGCAGTCCCCTAAGTGTTTTATAGATAGACAGGTTAAGTATGCAGTATGTGCATGCAGAGCTTATTGGGGTGGGCGAGAAAAAGCAGACAACACTCTTCTTTACAAAATAATAATTTACTGTATCACAACAAAACTTGTATCAAACCAGGACACTGACCCCAGGAAAGTCATTATAGGAGAGGCTGCATCTGAACCCTTCAGTGCGACTGGGTGCCTTTTATGCCTTTGCAAATCACTGTGAGTACTACATAAAACCTTACAAAATCCCCAAGGGTAAGGAGTATACTCTTTACATCCAAACCAAGATTTGTCTGCACATTCAGAGGCCACTGCAGCAGCTAACTGTTACGTTTTATTGGAGCCATTTTCTACCTTGGGGTAGCGAAGCACAAGAATAGTTGCACCTAGGGTGTGCAAGTCAGTCCATTGGTCACAACAATGTGGCTTCTATCTAGGCTAGCCTTTTGGTATATTCAGTCTATGTTATACAACCAAAGTGTTAATGCCCCTATAAGACGACAATCAAGCCTCTACAACACAATCGATTGCATTTCACAATTCAACTGTGTCTCCTTGATAGGTACAAGGTAAACTTTTCAATACATACAGATTGTCAAAAAGCAAATAATAAACTCCTTTTTCATCCTAATGAAGTAAATTATGGCTTCTCATTGAAATATTGATTGTGACTAAAATTAACGGAGATAAACACCAAATGTCTGGGAGCTACTAACAGCTACCATGTTTTCCCGAAAATAAGACACTTTCCTCTATTAATTTTTGCCCCAAAAGAGGCACTAGGTTTTATTTTACTTAACTAGCAGGCTCAGTCGAGGTCCCTTCCAATGCTCTCCAGAGCCCCAGTGCGGTTCCTACAGTCCTCAGCCACCCACAGAATATCACTTCCTGGTTATGAGATTCATAAATCCCGCCTCCACAAAGTGATGGCTCTGATTGGTTCTACGAGTTCTGCTCAGCCAATCAATGTAACACTCGGTAAACCAATGCGATGGCTCTGCCCAGCTTTCTCCCCTACTTTATTAGCTCCCCTATGTGCTGCCTCTTGTGATACAGAAATGACTTCCCAGGATGCCACACTCTGCAGGTATTCATTTCCTGTCTATCAACATCATGACATCACAGAAAGTTCAAGGGCACACAGCATCCACTGTGACAAACGCACACACCGCTACTACCAGCACACCCCATGGTAGACACAGGCAGACAACAACCAACAGGAAAGACCATAACACGGCAACAAAACACACATTCACTGGGCCATATATGATTATGCTGACCAACAGTGAATAGTGGGGGGATAACCCCCAGAAGTGGTAAACGATGATCAATTTTCTATCAGATCATGAAAAAGTCAAACACGGTTATATTTTTTAGTATTCACTTGCACTGATGAGTTTTCTAGAGACTGGGATTCATTTTTATGATGGGAGAAATTGAATCATAAATTGAATATATAAAGCACAACAATATATCACATCTAAGTATTAATGATACATGTTGAAAGCAATGACCCAATAGTTAAGGCTTTATTAGCATGGTATCGGAAAGTATATAATGAAAAATCTCATACTGGTTTGTCCATATCAAAAATCTCATATAAGTTCTGAAGTTCCTTAAGTTAAAATAACACCAAACAGAGTTGTTACACTTAAAGTGCCGCTTCTCTTGGCCATGACACTAGCTTTCATAAGCTTTTATACAATAATCTGCAATTTTAAGAAAAGACTGTATGCTCTGATGGAGTGTGTGAACAGGCACAGTATGTGCTGTGCGCTGAATGGCTTTAAAAAGCCAATTTTCATCTTGACTTTTTATCCAGTGTTTTATGTATTCCAGTTTCACAGTCTGATGTTAAAATACAAGAGATTTCTAAGCCAGCAGATCTGATACATAGATGTAAAATATTCAGAAAAATCAAACTTTAGCTGTATTTTTTGCTATCACTTCCTAATTTTGAAGTCTATTTCACATATTACATTTGTTGCCATATTAGAAGCAGCTACATGATAAAGGTTCCCACGGTCCTAAATATCAGTTCTACTAATCATTAGGAATCTCCCATTGCTTCATGCATGCAAACTATATTCAAACCTGACTACTAACAAACCCTGTGTAACCGGATCCTGTAGTAATGTTCATTTCTATCTTTCCATTATTTTTAATTACATACATTTGGTAGGTTAGCAAGAGCGATGGCAGGAGAAAGATGGATTTTGACATTACTACAGGATCAGACCAAATAGGTGGTTTTGTAACCTTTTATCACTCAGACATATAAAGTTGCACCCAAAATTATTCTACCCCTATCGTAAATTAAAGATCACAGAAAGTGCCATATACTTACCAATGTACTGATACAAGAGGGTAAGTGGAAGCACCACATCCCTCAACATGTAGACAACCAAACTGCTATATGGTGGAGTCACTGCACAGGTGAAGGCACTGATGAACAGCCACTCACACACCTTCTTTATATTGGTAAAGGTATAGTCCCCTGGTGCAAGCACCGAGCCATAACTGACTCCTAGGTTGACGTCACATCATGACGTTTTTTGCGGGGTGATTTGCCGTTGCCTTTCCCAGCAAGTTGGGTACTCATTTTACCAACCTCAGAAGGCTGAGTCAACCTTGAGCCGGCTACCTGAACCACAGGGGAATTGAACCTGCAACCTTCAGGTCATGAGTGAGAATTTAGGACTGCATTTCTGCTGCCTTAACACTCTATGATTAGTACTATACTTGCACACAGATAAGTTATAGCAAGGGTGTCCGGCCACATAGTATAGTGCACTATGCAAGCTTACAACCTATTAGTAAGCCACGTAAGGCAGTATAAGGAAAGTGTATGAGTGGTTGTTCATCAGTACCTTCACCTGTGCAATGCTCCTCCATTTAGTAGTTTGCCCGTCTGTATGTTGATGGATGTGGTGCTTCTACCTGCCCTCTTATACCAGTACATTGGTAAGTATATGGTTGCTTTCTGTGATTTTTTTTATCTGTTTTTCCTATTGCAAATTAGGTTAATTTTCCAAATTGACAAGTTTTCAGATATTTGCAAAATCCAATAAAACAAGAACAAATTAAATAGCTCAATGCAACTAATATATGTTATGAGTCGTAACTTCGGCCAATGGCTTATCTCATCTCTCTTTAACTCGCTAACCATTATGGTGTGCATTCCCTTTACCTCCTTAGCAGGCATCTGCCCCCCAGCATCCCTCTCATCTGTCCTGCTCAAAGAGCATGCATGCACACAAATGCTTGTTTTCTTAAAGGGCCAGCATGCACTTTCCTAATTGGTCCTCAGTCATGCATAAAGCACCTCTGGTTACATCAGGCACATTCCCCCTGATTAAAATGCCTAAGTGTTTGGTCTTCCTGGTCTAGTTGAAGATGCTATTTGTTTCTGCTGACTTCCCGGTTTTCTAACTCTGGCTATTCCTGACCACTACATTCTGCACTCCTGACCTTGATGTATTGATGATTTTCCTGTATGTTGCCTGTTGTGACTCCTGGCTTGTTGTACTATACAGAAACTGTTCTGTGTGCCATAACCTCTGGCTTGTCACACATATTGAAATTACATCACCTGTCTGGACTTAGAATCCTCTGACCACATCTTTGTTCACATGCTAAAGTATCGTGCCCTGATCTATTGTACCATCAGTTGCCACATAACGTGGAACATTTCCTATGTAAAAGCCTGGGAGCCAAGCAACAAAGCCCAGATCCCAGGTGGTGGAGTGAAGGGTGAAAACCAAGGTGCTGCCTGTTGACGTAGTCCAAATTTTAACTAGTGAGTGGCATAGAGGGTCCACATCAACTGATCCTGACAATATAACAAGTGATTTCTGCGAATTCAGCACATAATACCACTTTTAATAGCTAAAGCAATCACAGAATTATCCAATCTCTTCATGACAAACATATTTAGTACTTACAAAGGAGAAAATCCAGCTCCTTAAAAACACTTCTTTATTCTTCTTTTATTCCGAAAAATCAATAAAATTACAAATAGTAGACATGGTGTCACCTGGTACCTACCATTTGTAATTTTTATCCAAATGGGGAAGAAAAGTGAAAAAACTCTGCACTCCAGGACTTAAAGGGGTTGTCTCCGAAATCAAGTGGGGTTATACACTTCTGTATGGCCATATTAATGCACTTTGTAATATACATCGTGCATTAAATATGAGCCATACAGAAGTTATTCACTTACCTGCTCCGTTGCTAGCGTCCCCGTCGCCATGGATCCGTCTAATTTCGCTGTCTTCTGGCGTTTTTAGACGCGCTTGCGCTGTGCGGTCTTCTTCCTGGTGAATGGGGCCGCTCGTGCCGGAGAGCTGGTCATCGTAGCTCCGCCCCGTCACGTGTGCCGATTCCAGCCAATCAGGAGGCTGGAATCGGCAATGGACCGCACAGAGCCCACGGTGCACCATGGGAAAGGACCCGCGGTGCATCGTGGGTGAAGATCCCGGCGGCCATCTTGGTGAAGGAAGAAGTAGGAAGAAGGAAGACGTCGCAGAGCTGGGATTCGGGTAAGTAATATGTTTTTTTTTTTTAACACATCCATTGGGGTTGTCCTGCGCCGAACGGGGGGCCTATGGAAAAAAAAAAAACGTTTCGGCGCGAGACAACCCCTTTAAGGAAATTGTAGAGACCCAAGGGTCTAGTGGTTAAAATAACCAGATTTTATTTATATTTTAGATATCTCTACATCACTTTTCGACACTTAAGAGCTTGAAAAGGGTGCTCATAAGCGCCGAAACGCGTTGCAGAGATATGTAAGATATAAACAAAATATAATTAATTTAACCTTTAGAAGCTGGAGTGCGGAGATTTTTCACTTTTCTTCCCCATTTGGCTTCGATTCAAAGCCTCCTGGACCCCAGCAGCCTTTATCCTCCAAGACACCTCTCCAGAGAGTCTGGATAAAGGACAAGGAACAACACGACACGCCGATCAGGACACTGGGTACCGGTGGAGTCCCATTTTGGGAATTTCTACTATATACCAGGTGAGTGTTAACCTATCTTGTAAGTTGTAAATTTGATACAAGGCGCTGTCATATGTCAACACGTCCGATTTGTAATTTTATGGATTTTCTGGAATTAAGAAGAAGAAAAAAGTGCTTTTAAGGAGCGTTTTTTTCCCTGTGGTGTTGCTATTTAATTTGTTTGACATATGGTCAGCCTGAGCACCTGAAAACATTCAGGCTAAACTGGGGTAAATACTTCCTACTAACCAGATGAACATAATGTTGCGTTATGTGTTTTGGAATTTATATTTAGTACTTAGTAGAGCACCCTTCTGTTCTTATAACCTGTTGCAAACGTGATGCACACCCAGAATCTAGCTTTTAACAGTGTTCCTGAGGAATTTTAGCCTATTCCTCATGGGTAATGCCCTCCAGTTCGCTAATATTCTTAGGTTTGCGGGCTTGTATAAAGAAAAAAAAGAGGCAGGATAAAAAATCTAATGTGTGTATACTGACCCAATGTGGTGTGCATTTTTCACTAGGTCTGTATGAACAGTGTTTTAGCATTTTGCCAGCAGAAATTTAATATGCAATATAGCATTTAGTGAAGAGTGAACTTTTAAAAAGTTAAGTTTGGCCAGTTTGCTGATTTTCAGTAAAAAGTTCAGTCCGAATAAGTTTGAACAGAACTGAAACTTCGCCAATACCCCTAAAATTGAAGGATAACACTGTTTAAGAGCCATAAAAGCCGCGTATAACACTCTTAGGTCACCTAGGAGTATATCTAAGTACTTTTTAGATGTTTTAAGTTAAAGTTAATGACAAAAAAGAAGAAAAAAGAAAAGGAAGAAGGAAAAAAGAAGTAGAAAGAAAAAGAAGGCAAATCAAGGGGGGGGGGAAGGAAGAAGATTGTTTTTCTTTCTTTCTTTCTTCCTTCTTCTGCTTCCTTTTATTTTTTCTACTTCCTGTTTCTTCTTTTTCCTTCTTCTTCTTTTTTTGCCTTCTTTTTCCTTCTTCTTACAGCAGGTTCCGCTGAGATGAACTGCCCAAGGTTTGTGCTCTTACCAAACCAAACTTTTAGCAAAGTTCAACCTGAAACTGGGTTTTATCATAACTGTAGCTCTGTGTTTTTAAAGGCGCTACCCAGGGCTTGGAAAAAGTGTAGTGCAGATGGAACAGCAACTTCTGCCTGAGTTACGATGAGTGGTCATGTAATATCGTGACCACTCCATTGCTGAGGGTCTGGCTGTAGGCTCATTATAATAACTAAGACAGTTCCTTCCTATCATGGCCAATGCAGAGATTGAAAGAGAGTCTGGCTTAGTTATTATAATGAGCCAACAGCCAGACCCTCAGTAATGATGTTACTGACGAAGAAGGGAAATGTGATTGTTCTCAACAAAAGAAACAAAATAATACCATTTGACTGTTCATCGGAACTCAGCTGAAAGTGACTGCCATGACTTTACTACTCCACGTGAGTTTTTACGATTCCTGAATAACTTTAATGTATTTTATATTTTTGTGCTCAGTAAAATCTAGATCTTTTACAATCATCTGTATGTTATGTGTACTTTATATACTGTATATACTTGAGAATAAGCCTAGTTTTTCAGCACATTTTTTTGTGCTGAAAAAACCCCCCTCGGCTTATACTCAAGTCAGGGAAAGGTTAAAAAAAAAACCTCCATGCTCACCTCCCAGCCGGCATTTGTGTCTGCTTAAATTCTCTCCGCTGTCATCCCCCACCATCCCCTCTGCTCGGCTCTGTCATCCCCCCCGTCAGCGCTGTGTAAGTAAGAGCTGTGATTGGATCGAGCGCCAGCCAATCACAGCCGGCACTCAATCATCCACAGCCAATTAAGCTGCTTTAGAATTCTCCCCACTGTCATCTCCCTGCTCAGCTTTCAAATGCCCTGCCATCAGCGTTGTAAATAAGTGCTGTGATTGGATCGAGTGCCGGCTGTGATTGGCTGACACTCAATCCAATCACAGCGCTTACTTACACAGCACTGATAGAGCCAAACAGAGAGGACGGCGGGGAATGACAGCGGGGAAAATTCAAGCAGCTTGTTGCACAGACTGGGAGGTGAGTATGGAGGGTTTTTTTTTACCCAGTATATACTCGAGTATAGCTTGGCTTATACTTGAGTCAATAAGCTTTCCCAGTTTTTGTGGTGAAATTATTGTCTCGGCTTATATTCGGGTCTGCTAATACTCGAGTATATACGGTAGGTGTTTAATTCCTGGTTATAATGCAGCAGAACAGAAAAAACACAAAGGGATGAATACTTTTGCCAGACACTCCATACTTAAGTGTTCTGGATTTCACCACATGGTGAATTAATCGATAGAGGCAATTAATAGAGAGAAATGTTTTTTTTCCCTTAAATAAGGAAATTGTCTTCTACATCATTGGGGTTCTTTTGCTATTCCCTGGATCAACATTGAGGAGGGGGGTATAGGCTGAACTAGATGGACATATGTCGTTTTTCAGCCTAGCATACTATGTTATGATGCTCAGTTGGCGTGAAGGATTTCTTAGCAAATCTGTTAGAAGCCCTAAGTGAAAGCGATCTTTACTAGGCACAAATTCCATTGAAACATATGTAACATGTAACATTCGTAATGCTCCATGAATGACATTAAAAGGCTAAAAGTTCTGTTATGTGACAGTGTTTTTCTCATTAGGAAAGCTAGATTGTGCCAAAAAAAAAAGAACTTTAATCTACATTTTATTTTGTGTTCTTTTTTTCGGCATAAAAGATTGTCGTAAGGATAATATATTTCTATAAAAAATAAAATTAAGCTCCTGTAAGTAGCAGTTTGAAAATAATTAAATTTGTCTTCGGCAAGAAAAGAAATCCTTCACTTTCTAACTATCAATTACTTAAAATCCTAAGCTATTATGTATTGTTTATATAAATATTATAACACATTAGGTTGATATTTTGTATTGGCAAGAAGGAAATTTAATTAGTGCAACATAATGTGATTATGTAAATGTGAAAGGAAAGCTTGACACATAATGGGTTTTAAATTCATTTAAAGGGCTATTTAGCTTATTCAGCAGTGTTTAAATTATTCCTGTTATGCTTTCCATTAGTCAAACCGGACATTGAAAATGTGTGCAGTTTAGTACTTCATGATAACTAAGTAGACTTGCTAACTGACATGACAATACATGTAGGCTTAGTGCGCCATGAAGAAGGAAAATGATTAAACTTAATACAAATATTATTCTGGTACACAATAACCATGTTTATTTGTAAGTCCATATTGTCGGGAATATAAATTCCTCTGCTTCATTTAAAATTATTGTTTGGAGATGACATTTTTCTTTTCTTCTTTTACGCCTTTTCAGCTCTAAGGGCCAATAAATTAACAACTGATGCATTTACATTTATTAGTGCTAACTTTGTTGTCCACTGTAGCCCACATACAATTATTTTTACACTAATCACTTAGGCCTATTTTGCGCTTAACTAACCAAACAATTTTCTCAGTTTTCTTTTTTCATCATTGCAATTTAAGAGCCATAAGTTTTAAACTTTTTTGTCAACATGGCCAAATGAGGGCCTGTTTTTTGGAGGACGTGTTGTATTATTTCATGGCATTACCTATGGGTATGTATAATGGATTGTAAACCTGTTAATACATTTTTTGGAAGGGATAAAAAAAAACCCAGAAATTGTTTTGGGGGTATTTTTGTTTTTGCAGTATTTACAATGTCGTTTTGTGTAGTTAAAATAACACAATATCTTTTTTCCTTGGATCAGCAATATTGCACTGATGCCAAATTTCTATAGTTTTAATACGCATAACTACTTTTATGGTGTTCATTCTATATGATTTTGGCAATATAAATTTTTTTGTCTTTTTTTCTTTTTTTACTACTTGAGGCGAGCGGATGGGCAGCAGCAGCACACTATAACAAAAATAAAATGGAATTTCTATCACAGCCTTCTAAGTCTCAACCTTTTTATCTTTCTGCCAACTAAAAGTGTTGTTATTTGCGGGAAGAGTTGTAGTTTTTATTGGTACCATTTTGGGGATCATGTGACTTTTGGATCACTTTTTATTGCATTTCTTGTGAGACGGATGAAAAATAGAAATTTTGATGTTTTATTTTAAAGAAGTTGCCCATTTGTAAACTACTTATGGCCTGTCTGCTGGGATTGGTTGTCTACGAACTCCACTGAAATGCTGTTTGCTTGTGCCAGCACACTCGTGCACTGAGCTCTTTTCTGCAGGATATAGACAGCTCTGTCCTTACTGTAGTGGCCAGACTTGGTATTGAAGGTCAGGTTCCCATTCATTTCAAAGCCTGTAATACCAAGCCAGGCCGCTGCGGTGAGAATGGAGCTGCCTACTTCATGATGAAATCAGCTCAGTACATGAGTGCACTACCTCGGGAACAGCTGCTTGATAGAGGTCCTGCGCAACTTGCGTAAGGCAGTGTATTTTACCTATGATAGCAGCCCATTAGGCCCTGACAAACTGGAATAAATGACAGGCATGCCTTTGTCAGGCTATTGCATCACAGGGTGCCAATGGATAATAGAAGGAGACATGGGAACCACTTCAATGCTGCAATTGCTATGTACTCTGGTGTATAAGGGGTTAAATGATAACACATTTCTCCGCTCTTGGCTGTTGGAGAGAGTTTAGCTGTCAATATACAGCTGAGCCCTGTCTCTTCCAGAAATGGACAAATAAATATATGAAAAAGAACAGCGCCCAAGTAAAAAAAAAAAAAAAAGTGCTTAAGAACAAACTGATAAAAACTAAATGGTAAGTAACTTACTTCACCAGGAACAAAAAAACCATCACCCCATGCGGACCTCTGTCAACTGCCTGTGTCTTGAAAGGTAGTACTCAAATAATGTGGTTTGAAGTAACCAGAACTGACAATAAAAGCGGTAGAATCTTGAAAACATGTTTATTAGAGATTACAGCAATAAAAACACAATAAAATTATAAAACACAATAAAATAAATTAAAATAAATAAAACAAGTATAAAAAATGGATGGATAAAACAAGGGGTGATTCTGCAATGTATATTTGGTGGTTAGGACTGCGCCATCCCCCCTTTATCAAGGCATATTGACCGTCACTAAGGGGTTAAACCTGTTAGGCCTTATACACATGCTAGGTTCAAACCAATTATGCCTGACTATTGTACTGTACTGTATAACTAAATACTATTCAGACATCGGTGTACGGCGTAATCCATACTAATCTGTTTGAACCGTTTGTGCGGTTTGATGATTCAGTGTCTTGACATAGGAATTGCATGATTCTCAATAAGAATCATGCAGACTAAATGAGCTGCCCAAGCGTGAACAACCTGGGGATAATGTCACCAGCTCGTTCCATTGGGCAAACAAGAATCATGAGATTCCTGGCCCATGTAAAAGTGCCATTATGTGGGCAATATGCATTAGACAGCAGTTAATTGAATGCTTGTTCACCCGACAGCTATTCCTCACTATCCCCCCATACACATGCATCTTCTGCTTGTCTGAGTGTGCATGTGTTCTCAATGGTAAGAGGAAAGTATACCACTATGAGATTCCTCTACTGAACTCCTCTGGTGCGGGCTTATCTCTAATTGGCAACAAAATGATAGGGTGTGTTGAAATCCAACTACCCAAACCTTCTCTTGCCCCATATCTGCTAGAGACAACCTTTGAGAAGGATCTGTTCAGTTGTATTTGCACAACAAAACTCCCAGATCCAGTGTTCTGACAGTGTTCTTATATAGACACTGGGCCTCACGTCAACCAATCAGAATCTAGTATTTGGTATAAGAAAATATAATAAGATAGAATAATACAAAAGAATACTAGATGGAACGAGTGGTCTTTTTCCGCTTTTTTGTTTCTACGAATAGCTGCCGTAGAGCTACACAATACCAGGAAGTTTTAGGTTAAGGCTACAAACAAAAAAAACTCTTGTTTATATATTAAACTATTTGTTAAACTTTCAATGTTTAGCATTTACAGTAGTCAAAAAATAACCTGTATCTGCTGGGTATTCATGGAGACGTTTTGAAATTCTCTTTAGCAGTATACATTAGTAGAGGCAAGGCAAGTTCTCATGGTGTCCAAGGCAGGCTTTTCTAAGTTAGCCATACTCAATTTGGTCTCTAAAGTGCTACATGATAACTATTGAGTGGCAATCATTCACCCCATACTGCTCTCTACCAAAATGCCCCCTGGGCCCCATTCAAATGTGCCCTATGGAACTCTCAATTCGCATGCGACAAACTCCCAACTATCTATGACCTCTTCGCCACCAAACACTTTAACCTGCTCGTTCTCACCGAAACCTGGATACAGTAGTCGTGCGGCGGAGGAGTGGGCATCATCCTCTCGCCTAACTGTACCTTCCAGGTCATTCCCTCAGCTCCCTCGCTTACCTTACAGTCTTTTGAAGTCCACACCCTGCGACTCTTCTGCCCACTGCCCCTGCGTGTTGCAGTTATTTACTGGCCCCCAAGTCCCACCTGCCTGTTCCTACACCACTTCGCCACCTGGCTCCCCCACTTCCAATCCTACAAAAATCCCAACCCTCATCCTTGATGATTTCAACATCCTTACTAACGACCCCAGCTCTTCATCTGCCTCACGGCTTTTAACGCTTACCTCCTCCCTCGGCTTATCACTAATCTCTGACTCCCCCACTTACAGAGATGGCAACACTCTAGATTTAGTCTTCCTCTGTCTCTGCTCTGCCTCTCACTTTACTAACTCCCCCTTCCACTCTCAGATCACAATCTCCTCTCTTTCGCCATCAGGCACCCTAGCATCTTCCCTGACCCTCCTATCTATCACACCTCTAGGAACCTCCAGTCCGTCCACACCAAACAGTTCACCGAGACCATTCAGTCCTCCCTGTCCCCTATCTCTCTCCTCCCCTGCCCTAACCTGGCAGCCGAACACTACCACACCCCCCTCAGCCATGCCCTGAATGAAGCAGCACCGCCTGTTACCCGTGCCGTCAACCACAGACCACGGCAACCTTGGCTCATGTCCCAAACATGCTTCATCCGGCGATGCTCTAGGTGTGCTGAGCGGCTATGGAGAAAATCAAAGCTGCCTGCAGACTTCCTCCACTTCAAATTCATGCTTAAAACTTATAACCTAGCCCTTCACCATGCCAAACAAGCTTATTTCACCTCCCTTGTTTCCTTACTATCCCACAACCCCAAACAACTCTTTGAAACTTTCCACTCCCTCCTCAGCCCCAAAGAACAGGCCCCTGTGACAGACCTGACTGCTGGAGAACTAGCTGCCGATTTCAAAGAAAAAATCGACAACATCCGAAAAGAAATTTCTGAAAATGCATTGCTAGCCCCGATCCCAGTTTCCTCAGCACTGCCTCCAGCACTTACTCACTTTCTATGTTAGAACCAATGACAGAGGAAGAATTCTCCAGGCTCCTTCCTGCTGCTCGCCCCACCACCTGCGTTAGTGACCCTCTCCCCTCTCACCTCCTCCGGTCCCTTTCCCCAGCTCTCATTACTTACCTCACCACAATCTGCAACCTCTCTCTAACCTCTTATACCTTCCCCTCCTCATTTAAACACTCCATCATATCCCCTCTGCTTAAAAAAACCAACCCTGGACCCGACTGATGCTGCCAACTACTGACCCGTCTCAAACCTCCCCTTCATCTCCAAATTACTAGAACGCCTGATCTACTCCCACCTCACACGCTTTCCCTCTACAAACTCCCTGCTCGACCCCCTCCAGTCTGGTTTCCGCTCTCTGCACTCGACCGAAACTGCCCTCACAAAAGTATCAAATGACCTGATGATGGCAAAGTCGAGAGGAGACTACTCCCTACTAATCCTTCTTGACCTGTCTGCTGCATTTGACACTGTCGACCATGACCTCCTTCTCACTATGCTCCTCACTATTGGTCTTAAGGACACTGCTCTCGCCTGGTTCTCCTTCTACCTCTTTGACCGCTCTTTCAGTGTCTCCTTTGCTGGTTCTATCTTCTCTCCACTTCCTCCCGCTGTTGAGGTACCCCAGGGCTCGGTCCTTAGTCCCTTTCTCTTTTCTATCTATACTACCCCAATTGGACAAACCCTCCACAAATTTGGTCTCCAATACCATCTCTACGCTGATGACACCCAACTATACACCACCTCTCCTGAGATCTCTGGACCATTCCTCCAATATATCACCAACTGTTTGTCCGCAGTCTGTAACACTATGTCCTCCCTTTTTCTCAAATGTAACCTCTCAAAAACTGACCTCCTGGTCTTTCCACCTTCCAACTCCTCCACAACATCTCCATTCCAGTGTCTGGCACCATCATAACCCCCAGACAGCATGCCCTCTGCCTTGGGGTCACACTGGACTCTGATCTCTCCTTTACCCCCCATATCTAATCTCTGGCCCAAACATGCCACATGCACCTTAGAAATATTGCTATAATATGGCTGTTCCTCACCATGGACACGCTAAAGACACTCGTGGTCGCCCTCAACCACTCCCGACTTGACTACTGCAACTCGTTACTCATCGGCCTTCCCCACACCAGACTCGCTCCACTCCAATCCATACTAAATGCGGCAGCTAGGGTCATTTTCCTATCCAGCCATTACTCAGACGCCTCTGCACTGTGCCAGTCGCTGCATTTCAATTGCAGCAAAAAGCTGGAACACTTTTACACAAAATTTGGTAGTAAAATTTCGTTACTTTATGAAATACTTTGGGGAAATGTGAAATATATAATTTCCAGCTAAAACTCAAGACATTTTTCTGTTGGCCCATAATATGATAAGTCTATGCAGAATGCATGTTAGAAAATGTACTGGATTTATTAAACAGTAATGGGAAATTATCCGCAATAGTAGGTAAGGAAGAGTTCATAATCGTACAGACATTAATCTTTTTTATGAGCAATAAAATGTTTTTTTCTTCACAGTGGTAAATAGAAGATTCTGTAAATGTTCCAGTCCTGGAAATCTTCCCAATGGCAAAGAGAGAATTATAATAACGACCATTTTAAAAAAGGAGAAAAAATGCTTGTGAACTGTCTGAAAAGGGAGATTACAGAAGCGTTCATAGGACGATTGAGGTTCAGCCAAAAACACTGACTTAATGCAGCCTATTTATTACAGATATCATTTTACAGAGACTTGGCCTAAGTGCAAAGGCTTATGTCTTGGCAGAGTGTAGCCTATTCCTTCGTTGCATGCTGAAGCAGAAGGAAGGTTAGTAAAGACATATTTTATTTTCAAATCAAGCAAACAAAAATGGTTATGGTTTGCAAGGTCATTGATCAGTGTAATACAGTTAAATACTACTATGTAATACAGGGTTAATTATGTAACTGCGGCTGAACCTGGTATATGGGCATCAGTTTAGAATAGCTTTTCAATTAAATAAAAATGCTAAAAATAATGTAACCCCTTAGGGACCAAACGCAGTAAATATGTGGTGCTTGGTCCTGAGCTTTACTCCCGGCCAATAGCAAAAGTACGGTGTGGGATTAAAGCCTCTGCTCCTGCAATCAAGCAGGTCAGGTCCTTTGTTGTCAGACACAGCCGAAAACCCGGAGGAGAAGCGGTTTTTAACAGATTCTCCCTTCTGCTTTCTGGGCTACATAGCACTCAATCAGCACTATGTACTAAAAAGTGAAATTAGAAGTATTACTTCCACTATGCGACCCGGCGATCACATGACTGACGGCTGCCCTCTGTCACAGCAGAGCTTTGTCCTAACAGACCCAGATCAGCTTGGCCACTACAGAAGGATGTTTTCCTATGGATGCCTCAGCAGCAGTAGTAAAGTATGAAATTGAAAAAAGAAAAAGACAAAGTGAAGGACCCCCAGAGGTCTTATATGATATTTGCATGTTAACTTATACCCCTTTTGCACAGGCTGTCTATTGATGTTAACGAGCACCGATTATCAAGACTCGCTCTCATTTCCCTCAGCCTTTGCACAGGCTGATTAAACGCTATTGAAGGATAAATGATCATATGATCATTTGTCCCCCATTCACTTTAATCTCCTGTAAATATGCTTAAATGGGATGTCGAGAACAATTATTTTTAGGCTGCCTAAAAAATTAAATCAACCGAAAATAAGTGTTTTCTCATTTGTCGACTGATCGTTGCCCTGTTTAAATAGGTCAATGATTGGGTGAACCAGAGTCCTAATGAACCCTCGTTCATCATCAATGACTAGTGTTGAGCGATCCAAACTTTTCAAATCCAATTTCGGGAAGAATTTGTTATAAGTTCAGTTTGGAGCGCACCTTGGGCAGCTTATACCGGCTGAACCCACTAAAAGAAGCCGGTGGTGCTCAGCAGTTAGCATCGTTGCATTACAACTCTGGAGTCCTAGGTTCAAATCAAGACAACTTCTCCATGGAGTTCGTATGTTCTCCCTGTGTTTCATAATAATGACATTTACTTTTTAGCATATACATATTACACAGCTCTTTACAACACTCAATATTTTCTGTCACCATTGGGGCTCACAATCTGTATTCATCTATTAGTATGTTTTTGGTGTGTGGAGGCATATAATAGTGGATTCAGAGATTGTAATGAATAAAAAATGTAAACACAAAAACACTAATAGTATTAATAGCATAAAATAAAGATATAAGAATAAACAATAAATCAAATAAAGCACAAAATAAGAACATATGAATAATCAATACATGAACAATAACAAAGTGAAATAAAAGATCAGTAGTTTACTAAAATTTGATCAAATCTTAACATTGCATGCACAAAGGACTCCGGGATTTAAATAAAATAGTGAGGTCTAGATCAGGGTTTCCCAAAGTGTTCTCTGCAGAGCTCTTGGGGCTCCACTAGCGATTATCATGGGCTCCGACAAGCACATTTTGGTCAATCCTGTGATAGACAAATGTGGCCCGCTCTACTCACCACTGTAGCAGTGTCCAGACAGGCTGTACTGAGTAAATGAATGCATAGAACCAGTGGTCGGCATAACAGCAGCGCCGGCCCCATTGAAAACAATGGGTGAGCTCCGCAATCATCTGCAGCGGCTTAGACAGCCGCGGCAGGAATGAAGGGAATGCCCACAGTGATGCCAGGATGAAAACGCTTTGCATCTCTAGGACTTTCACATGGATGGTGAGGGCAATATTGGGCTGTGATTCACAGCCTGACATCGCTCTCGCCCATGGGAAACTAGCCTTAGAGTGTCCTAACAGGGGCGATTAGGGCAACAGCCCCGGGACTGTGACTCCAAGGCGGCCACAGCCATCCCAATTGCTAAATTGTAATCTGCACTGTAAAACCTCCAGTTTCAGGGAGAGGAAGGGGTTAAGCAACGTTCTATTCTCAAAGTCTTCCATCTCTGCTGCCTACGATCTTGCTCCAGTGCAACCTTGGGACAGCATTCACATCACTCCTCTGCACCTGGTAGGGCTGTTGCTACGTCCTCAGATGCCCTATGCTAGCTCTGCTGTGTCTGTGCCTTTTTCCTCAGCCTGTGCCTTCTTTACACTGTAATGCAGGTCAGCAACCCTTTATTGGGGCACCTATGGTGTCAAAATCTCTCCCGCACTAATCTCTATCCTGGGCCAAGTCCTCTCAGTGGTGACACGCTATTCACGTCACACCCCGTATCAACATTGAAAGCGGAACCCATTCTTTTCAACCTCGCTGAGGCTATGACAAAATGATGTCTCCCGGTACTCAATAACATGGCGCCAACATGCACCTGAACTCTCCTCCATGCCTCCCCTACCCAGTCATGGCTCTGGTTGGTGGAGGGAAGCCTCTGAAACAGTGCTAAAGGCACTGTCAGGCTGGTGCTGGTGAGTGCCGATCTGCTATCTCTCTGCTCCCCCTCCCAACCAGGTACTGAACCAGAGGGGGCAGGGCCTATCGCCAATAAAAAATTGGCGCAGTGAAAAGGAGGCCCCAAAATCCACAAGGTGCTCCTTGATTTTCAAGGCTTGTGTTTGCGTCTTCGGCCATTGATGACAGAGACTGTATGTGCATACCAATCCTAGGCAATATTCCCTTACATTTGGACTCTCATACACTCCTGGTTCATGTTTGATAAAAGTTACCTATTAATTGGAATCTTGAAACCATAAAAAATGAATTCATACTTACAGAAGGAAACTCACAAACATAGGAAGTGCATACAAACTCCTTACAGATGTTGTTCTTGGTCAGATTTGAACTCAGGGCCACAGTACTCCAAGGCATCCATACTAGCCACTGAGCCACCATGCTCCAACTTCCTCCTCCTCCTTCTCCTCAATAAATGCATGCGCTATATAAATAAAGTTGCTTATTATGAGGAATAAAGGTTTTTTTATAGATATTACTCATTATAGATCATTTGCATTGACAATTTTATAACCTTTTACACAATGACTATGTTTTGAACGCTCCTTAGAAATGTAAGTTTGTCCTTTCGTAAGTGCTATCAAGAAAATGTATCACAATAGAGTCAAACAATGAAAAAGGAAAAGGATTTGTTGCAATCTGCATGACATTACCATATATTTACAGTTCACAATGAGAATAAATTTCATTACGGCATTCAATTTGCTGAAAGTAAAAAAATCCACAGGTAACTAATCATTCTCGATTTTACTTGGCTTTGACAGCAAGATGCCGATGTAAATTTTAAGTATTGACACGGCAATGAACAGAACACATCTGACAGAGATTTCTGCCTTGAATTATGTGCTGCATACAGCAGTCAGGCAAATGACAAATCTTAATTAAAGAGGAGCCTGAAAAAATATTCAACATAACTTGGTGACATTTGGGGTCAAGCGAGTCTCACTTTGCTGTTAATATCTATGAAAACATTAAAATTACCAGGAAATTATTGTGTAATGAAAACAGGGAATTTTCAATGAGCTGCCGTTGTCAATTATAAATAATGTGACACCACAAACACAATTGTGGGGTGTTTTTATATAATTTGTCTATTTAACCCCTTTAACATTGCAGGATGTACAGTTACATCCTAGAGGTTTGGGTTTTGTATGGAGGAGGATTGGGGGTCGATCCCACTCTATATAATGCGGGTACTGGCAGTTCCTTACAGCTGACACTTGCCCGTAACAGCTCTGACACGCAGCACCGCTGATTGGAGCTGTTAATGCTTTAAATGCCCCAATTGATGAAATCGCAGGTTACTGTGCAGTTGTCATGGCAGCTGGGGGCCTTCTGAAAGGCCCCAGGGCTGCCATTGGAGATTGCCTATCAAGCTGTGCATGTGGCATGGCTTAATAGATTCTCTGTCTGATCGCAGTATAGTGTAATGCTATGGCATTGCATCATACTGCAGGAGTGATCAAAGCATCGCAAGTTCTTGTCCCCTCTGCGGACTAAAAAAAATATAAAATTAGTTTTAAAAAGTTTAATTAATTAATAAAAAAAAGTAAAAGGTAATAAAAGTAAAAAAAAAAAACATTTTGCCAAATTTATAATAAAAGAATCTAAAAAATAAAACTCAAAAACATATTTGGTATTGCTGAGTCTGTAAAACTCCGATCTATCAACGTAACACTTTATTTACCCCTCATGGTGAAGGTCGTCACAAAAACAAAATGAACAGCCTCAGAATTGTGCTTTTTTGGTCACCCTGTCAGCAAGAAAATATGGATTGAAACACGATTAAAACGTTGTATGTGCTCCAAGATGGTACCAATAGAAACTATAGGATGTCCCCCCAAAAATAAGCCCTCGCACTACTATGTTGATGGGCAGCAGATTTTTAATTATATATATATATATATATATTAGAGATGAGCGAACGTACTCGTCCGAGCTTGATGCTCGGGCGAATATTAGGGTGTTCGGGATGTTCGTTATTCGTAACGAACACCACACGATGTTCGGATGTTCGGGTTACTTTAACTTTCTTCCCTGAGAAATCTTTTCTATATGCGCTCAATGGGGCCGGCGACAGCAGCGCCAACCCCATTGAGAACATATAGAAGACAAATCCTTCTTCTCTGCCACAGCTGTAACAGCTGTGACAGAGAAGAACGATGTTTGCCCATTGAATTCAATGGAACCGGCAATACAGCCGACTCCACTGAATGCAATGGGCTGCCGGCGATCGCGGGATGAATTGTCGGAAAGGGCTTAAATATATAAGCCCTTCCCTGCAATTCATCCAGAAATGTGTAAAAATAAAAAATATATATATACTCACCTGGTGCCGGCAGACGGAGTTCAGCGCGGCAGGCTGCAGTTCTCCTGAACTGCTCTGAACAGCTGTGAGTAGTATTCAGCAGCCGGGGATTTAAAATCCCCGCCTGCTGAATAAGATGCCTCTGATTGGTCACAGCCTGACCAATCAGAGGCCAGCCCTCACTCACACCCATTCATGAATTCATGAATGGGTGAGTGAGGGCTGCCTCTGATTGGCTCAGGGGCAGCAGGGAAGCCCTTTCCGACAATTCATCCCGCGATCGCCGGCAGCCCATTGCATTCAGTGGAGTCGGCTGTATTGACGGCTAACATCGTTCTTCTCTGCTGTGGCAGAGGAGAACGATCGTTATGCTGACAGTGGGGGGGGGGATCTCACTCTTGCCGCTATTGTGGCTTAATAGTGGGACCTGTGAACTTGAGATGCAGCCCAACATCTAGCCCCTCGCCTGCCCTATCCGTTGCTGTGTCGTTCCCATCATTTTCTTGAATTGCCAAGATTTTCATACATGAAAACCTTAGCGAGCATCGGCGAAATACAAAAATGTTCCGGTCGCCCATTGACTTCAATGGGGTTCGTTATTCGAAACGAACACCCGAACATCGCGGGAAGTTCGTTTCGAATAACGCGAACCCGAACATTTTGGTGTTCGCTCATCTTTAATATATATCTTTGGAAAAATAAAAGTAGTACAGCAAAAAAACCTAAATAAATTTGGCATCGTAGTAATCGTACTGACCCATTGACTAAAGTTATCATGTCATCTTTGTTGCAATGTGTACACCGTAGAAACAAAACCTTCCCAAAGTTTGCAGAATTTAGTTTTTTTCACTCCACTTAAAAACGTTAAAAAATTTCTAATACATTACATGGCATATTAAATATTAGAGATGAGCCAGCATACTCGTCCGAGCTTGATGCTCGTTCGAGTATTAGGGTGCTCGAGATGCTCGTTACTCGAGACGAGCACCACGCGGTACTCGTCTCGATTAAACGAGCACTGACCATTGAATTCAATGGAGCCAGCAATACAGCCGGCTCCATTGAAAGCAATGGGCTGCCGGCGATCGCGGGATGAATTGTCGGGAAGGGCTTAAATATATAAGCCCTTACCTGAAAAAGAAAGATTTTAGTGTAAAAAAGAATAAAAATGCAGGCATTCTCTTCAATGGAGCTGCTGCTGCTGCCGGCGACTCCATTGAAGACAATGGTCCGCTGGCACACCTGAATTCTTTTTCAGGGAAGGACTTTACATATAAGCCATTCCCTCGTTCCACCTTGTGGGGTGCTTGGCCATCATATGCCTGCGCATGCTGGTGGTGGTGAGGCTGGTGGTGGTGGCTCCCGGGCTGATCTTGGCGCGACAAACCTTGCACACCACAGTTCGTCGGTCGTCTGCACTCTCAGTGAAAAACTGCCAGACCTTTGAGCACCTCGGCCTCTGCAGGGTGGCATGGCGCGAGGGGGCGCTTTGGGAAACAGTTGGTGGATTATTCGGTCTGGCCCTGCCTCTACCCCTGGCCACCGCACTGCCTCTTCCAACCTGCCCTGCTGCTGCACTTGCCTCCCCCTCTGAAGACCTGTCCTCAGTAGGCTTAGCAAACCAGGTGGGGTCAGTCACCTCATCGTCCAGCTGCTCTTCCTCCGAATCCTCTGTGCGCTCCTCCCTCGGACTTACTGCAATTACTACTACCTGACTGATAGACAACTGTGTCTCATCGTCATCGTCCTCCTCACCCACTGAAAGCTCTTGAGACAGTTGCCGGAAGTCCCCAGCCTCATCCCCCGGACCCGGGAACTTTCCAAAGGTTGGGCATCGGTCACAACAAACTCCTGCGGTGGGAGAGGAACCATTGCTGCCCATTCTGGGCAGGGGCCCGAGAACAGTTCCTGGGAGTCTGCCTGCTCCTCAGAATGTGTCATTGTAATGGAGTGAGGAGGCTGGGAGGAAGGAGGAGCAGCAGCCAGAGGATTCAGAGTTGCAGCAGTGGACGGCGTAGAACTCTGGGTGGTCGATAGATTGCTGGATGCACTTTCTGCCATCCACGACAGGACCTGCTCACACTGCTCATTTTCTAATAAAGGTCTACCTCGTGGACCCATTAATTGTGAGATTAATCTGGGGACGCCAGAAACGTGCCTCTCTCCTAATCCCACAGCAGTCGGCTGCAATACACCTGGATCAGGAGCTCGGCCTGTGCCCACACCCTGACTTGGGCCTCCGCGTCCTCGCCTGCGTCCACGTCCTCTAGGCCTACCCCTACCCCTCAGCATGGTGTATTACCAGTAGTGCAGAAACAGAACGCTGTAATTAAATGTGCCGCTTATTGGCCTGTGGTTGAAGGCTGACTTCGCTTACGGAACGCACAGCAGAGCCAGGAAAGAATTTTGCGCAAGCCTGTAGTGAGACGTAGGTGCGTATGACTGAGCTAGTGGAATCAGAGCGCAGAAGGAGTCAAGTGTCCAAAGGCCACTAGTAGGCCTTAAGTATTTTGCTTCTATTTTTTTAAAGGCTGAGCTGAGACAGCAGACGATACTGTAGGCAGCGTATATATGTATACTGTTTCCCTCTGGACGGGATGACGGTGGTGATGTAACGGGCAATGCAGAGCCAGGAAAGAATTTTGTGCAAGCCTGGTGTAACACTTAGCTGCGTATTAATTAGGACTACTACCCCCAGCAGAGACGCAGTACACTCAAGACGGTCACAGGCAGCCCAAAGATAGTATTTTTCCCAAATTTGTTTGAAAAAGCCCACTGCCTATATAGACAGTATATCTCTTTCACCTTTCCCACTGTCCCTGCCTCACCACTACTGGCCCTATACTATGTAAGATTACTGCAGACTGAGGACGCAATGCTCTGCACGCCCGATATACAAAAAAAAAATGTGCAACACTGCTCACAGCAGCCTTAACAGTACTGCACACGGTCAGATGTGGCACTAAGAAGGACCGTTGGGGTTCTTGAAGCCTAAAATAACTCCTAACGCTCTCCATATAGCAGCTCCGGCACCAGCAGCACTGTCCCTGATCTCTGTCAGAATGCATCTGTGGCGAGCCGCGGGAGGGGCCGATTTATATACTCGGGTGACACCTGATCTCGCCAGCCACTCACTGCAGGGGGGTGGTATAGGGCTGGAACATCACAGGAGGAAGTTGTAATGCCTTCCCTGTCTTTCTATTGGCCAGAAAAGCGCGCTAACGTCTCAGAGCTGAAAGTGAAAGTAACTCGAACATCGCGTGGTGCTCGTCTCTAGTAACGAGCATCTCGAACACCCTAATACTCGAACGAGCATCAAGCTCGGACGAGTACGTTCGCTCATCTCTAGTGGTATGTGCATACACCCCTAGCATATGATGATTTTGTTATTATGTGATCTTTTTTATTATATTGCATATTCTTGGGTAGGGTGACATATACTCCTGATTGTTAACATTATGTGCTTTGTTCAATTCTGCCAGATTCTGTGCATCCTCTACTGTGTACACTTGGCAATTAATGTATATTTTGCACCCGCGGATCAGCCCGCTCCTTACTATATATGCCTTTTTTGTGAACATTAGTAGAGGCTCCACACCATGAGATGGTGTTGTTACCCTTCACTATATATACATCATGTGACAGCTTTGGTCCCGTGATGATGGTTTCATTTGCCCGCATCTTGTTCCTCCGGTATTCTTCCGGCATCCTTTGGTTGCTGGGTTGAGGGCGTATGTGCGCTAGGCATCAATAGCTGGTGTATGGATACATCGCGATAACTACTTGATTTCGTGCATGTGCACTGGCATTTTTTGGACGCTATGGCATATGACGTGGCAGAGGAGACATCGTATGCCACCCTGGACATAATATCAGACCATATGTGGTATGTGGCATTGGTTTACAGCTGCATGTAATTGTGTATTGGTTATGGTGGGCGTATACTTTTCTGTGATTTCTGAAATGTAACTTGTGTTTTGTTATTTAAGTGTTATACTGTGTATGTACATGGAAGCTTAAAAGGCCTTTTTTATAGGCCGAAACATAGCTTGCCTTTTTAAAGACCATGAAGTAATAAAGGTTATTCTTTTATCTAGTTTTTACTGTCTATGCTGCCACTCCTTTATATTATTTTTAGCACCTATGAGGATGTCACTGTCTTATGATCAGTCACATGGTCTCTGAGCTGAATGAGGGATTATGGGCGGACTTCATTCCTTACAAACCACCGTGGCCTCACTTGCTATGGATACAGCAGTACTCAGTCTGGCAGTTTGTTTGTTAGACAGCTGCACACCTGTGTGGAGACTCCAATAAATGACACCTCACAAATATCCACATACATAGCTCGCAGTGCATATTGACCAACAACATTGATGCATAGTTCTTCCCCACTATCTTCACATCTCCTGAATGTGATATCATGTCATCTCTTGTGCTAATGTCGCCAACACCAGTATAGCCTTTATCTAATCGTCTACCATTGTCCAGTGTTGGAACAAACCATCACTGTCATGCAAACAAGTCACCACTGAGCGTTCAACACTGCAATGAAGCTAATGCAACTTACATGACTGTCACGATTTCACCTCAGTCACCAGCTGAACTTTGTAGATCGCGTGCAGAAGATATGCGAAAGCTACAAGTAAACATGTCTCCTCAGCGAGCAGCTTAAGCTCGTAAATCCTGTGCAGCTCATATGCGAAAGCAACATAGGAGAGCTCTGTGTGTGTGTGACGTTCATGTAGCAGAGCTGTGTTTGGCATGCATGTAGCAGAGCTGTGTGTGTGATGTGAATGTTGCAGAGCTGTGTTGAGCATTGTACCACCAGAAACACTGGTACTAAAATTCCCTAATAATTACCAGTTTAACATATAACTACTGTGTCCTTGCAGATAAATGCCCCTATGCTTTGGAAAAGCATAAATGGTGTTATGCCCTACTAGAGCATGCTAATGTTTAGAACTGAGACCCCTTTCTCAGAGCTGTTTTAAAAAGTTAGTGGACCTAGTACAAAGACCTGACCATTTTCATACCTTCCAGCACTTGAAGATCTAAGAGCCAAAACTCTAAGTGCCTCAGACATCTCTATCACCATATCAGTCACAGATTTGGTAACACAGTGCCATGACCCCAGACACCCCAAGAGTACCCTACTCAGAGATGCTCCTCAGAGTATCATCCACTGATGTCTCATTCAGTCTCTAAGCTTCAGATGCCAAATATATTACAGGAGTTTTAGTGCACTAAAAAGTATTCAATGAAAGTTGTACACACTTTTAATCATTGGTGAAATATCTAGAAACTTTTTAAACCCTTATTGACTGCTAATACACCTTTTTACAGCAGTCATTAGTTGGCCTTATTCTATGTTGGCACGATTTTAGGGTCATGAATGTGTGTTCTGTGGAGCCCCTGGAGAAAGTAAGTTATGGCTGCCAAAATGTGAAGAGGCAAAAAACAAGTCATTGAGACCCAACCAAGCTTGGTCATTAAGATGTTAAACAAAGATGCCAGCAAAATTATACTATTACATACTTACCTCCTTTTTATATTATGCAAGGACAAGGCAGGAGAGACATCCAATTAGAGCATAGTTGTCAGGTGTGCCTACAGAGTGCTTGACGATGCTAACGATCATACTGATGATGAGGTAATGAAGACTATGTAGACAGCTTACGGTATATATATCTAATGAGAATGGAGTGCTATGGTATAACTTGACATCCTCTCTTTCCTGAAGTGATTATTGAGAAAAGATGAGGAACAAGAAGTTCTATGAGGTTGAATGCTTAACGAATCCCCAATCCTCATCCTCAGATTAAAGTTAGTTACAATCTTTCCCAGTATGTCTGGAGTTGACAACTCTAATACCCTGTCATTAGTGAAAGTATTCCATGTAAGTATTGGAGCAGTTGAGTGATCTTCCCTCCATACCTTATGAATTTAAAATGCCTCCTTCGCTCTGATTACAAACTCCGGTAAGTATAGACATATTGTACAGTCTTGTACAGAAGGGGAGAGCCGGAGCATTTCATTTTGAATTTCATGGATGGATTCTTGATTGGTGCCTACTTTATATGGAGTTTTATCACAAGCAACTTTATATTAGAAACCCTGCTTGTTACTTGTCACTTTTACAATATCTGTCATTTTAGTTGTACTTGGAGGAATGGTGGCATCAGGTGGCCCCTTGATAAGAAATGTTAACTAAGAAATGTTACTTATCATAGACTAATAATACTTTATTGAACATACACTATACACAGTTATAACCATAAATATCATACTATGGATAAGTACACACCATACACCATTAAATAAACATACAGTATACATGTTGACAAACCAATATATGACAAAAACTCCCCTTTAAATCATTTAAAGACAAACCCATCCCATGAAATCCATATACAGGCTAGTCAAAAAGCAGGATCCAGCACTATATCTCAATACAGGTGTGCTATATTAAAATAATAGCATACTTGAATAGGTAGACATGGATGCACTACACAATGGTATGGTGCACAGGCCCCTGGAGACCCCAGAACATGGATTTCAATCTTGTGTTGTGGCTCCTAAGGAGAGAGAGAGAGTTAAGCCTGGTTTGGACACAACGATTATCATTCAAAAAATTTGTTGGGCTATGTTTGAGCGATAATCGTTGTGTGCTTTTTTACAGCGCAAGATGATAGTTCAAACGTTGAGCAATCACCTTGCGCTCCGAGCTGAGGATGCAGAAGACAAGCGGGGCCGCTTGTCTTCTGCATCCAGCTTTTCCCTGCTCAGAGCGCCCGGCTGTTATACAACTGAGTGCTCTGACCGGGGGATGCAGAAGACAAGTGGGGCCGCATGTCTTCTGCATCCAGCTGTTCTCTGCTTGGAGCGCCCGGTTGTTATACAGCCGAGCGCTCCGAGCGGGGTATGAAGAACACAGCTGAACCTCTTTGTTCTTCATACCCCGCCTGTCTTCAGGGAGCCGGATACAACTGAAACAATAGTATTAGCTGTATCCTGCTGTGAATTCCTGATAACTGATCACGCATCTTTCAGCATGCTGAAAGATCAGCAACGGCTTAACAAAAACTGAGTGATGTCAGTGCAGTTAGACACAACAATTATTGCTCAAAAGATGGCTTTGAGCGATTTCTGAGTGAAAATCGTTGGGTCTAAAAGGGCCTTAAGATCCAATATCAAAGTTGAAAAGTAGGATGTGAGGAGCAGAATTCTGCTTTCCACGCCTCTCTTAGTCGCAGGGGACTGTTGCTGTGACTCAAAGTTGCCTCCTTCTGCTACAATAGGGATAGAAAATTCAGGAATTCATCCACCATTGTCTGCAGGAGAATCAGGTACAAATCCATCCATTCACACAAAAAAAAGCATTGTCTTCTGATTGGCTCCTGCTCTTACTGGTAATGTGCATTGCATCGGCACTGAATTCACTAACACGGTCCCGTAATGTAGCGTCAGCCTTGGACTGCACTGTGAATGGCTCCATGTATGTATTGTCGTAGAAGGAGGTCACTTTGAGTAAGCTTTCCTTACTTCAGTCATAGCAGTGGTTCCACAGAACTTACAGAGACTTGGGAAGCGGATTTCTGCTTCTCGCTACTCTTCAACTTTGCAATTGGCTACTACTCTCTCTATGACAGGGGCCACAACACAAAACCTAAATCCATGTCCCGGGCCCCTGTGCCATGCCATCATGTAGCTCATCCATGTCTTCCTATTCAAGTATGCTATTGTTATTTCAATATAGGACACCAGTATTGAGATACAGCGCTGAATTAGTCTTTTTGACCACACCTTGTGTTTGGGTTAAAGGTGATATCCAATTAGTCTACTCAAAAATGGATATGCATACGAGTTCTCTGACTAATATTATAACAATGAGTGATAATTCACCGTACATGCAAAAAAGAACAAATGTTAAGTAGCCATGTACTGTATTCAAAAAGGTCAGATCCATGTTTTGTTACCTGGTTCCCTCATTGGAAAGTACCCACAGGGTTACGTTCTGTTCCTACCAGTGACATGCCTTCCATTTTCAATGGAGAGATGACAGCTATGTTGGATTTTTGAACCAATTCCAAACAAATCTGAAAATCACATTGACTCAAAATGGTTTCCATCAGATGTCCATCGGGGTCCGGGCACTTACACCGGTAAGAATAGCCTACACTAGTCTTACTGTGAAAAATGCCAGAATCTCTGACAGAAAATGAATAGCAGCAGTGTGATCACAGCCTTAACAGAAACAGCAACAGAGTTCAAAGTCTTAATTACCAGTCAGAAATGTACCAGAAACTGAAAGATAAATCACAGCTAATTATTGTAGAACTTGTTCTCCGACTTCAATGTGGCTGGAGATCATAGCCAAGCATTTCAGTTATATGTGTGCTCAAGGTTAATTACAGAATCTGGTTATTATTTTACTATGTTTACTAAGAAAATCAATGTTTTTTGAGTTTTGAGTTCTTTTAAAGGGCCACTCCAGCCAAAACACATTCTGCCATCCCTGCTCCCCTCACCTGATTGTCTGTCACACTCTGGAGATATCCCCCGTATTGCACAAACTTTCATGCAGTATAGCCTCCTGTCTGATGCTTATCAGTCACCAGACAGATTTTTTACTTTCAGTTTTAAGTCAATCACATGATGCACCAGCACAGATTAGCTAAACGCTGTATTATTTCTGCCTGCTGGGGAGCAGTTTAATTATCATTACCTTCTATATTCACCTAAATAAGCTACAGACCATTAATAAGCTAAGTATCCAGTCAGGAGGCTTAGCTGTGATCTCCTTTAGGGCTTAGTCACACGGGCGCATCCGGGCTCCGATGCACCTGTCTTCCTGCACGAAGAAGACGGCCGCACCTGCAGTGCAGACGACTCTCTGCAGCGCCAGTGAAAAGAACACATGACCGGCAATGGAGCTGGTCGTGTGTTCTTTCTGCCGGCGGATGCGCCCGTGTGACTTAGTCCTTATTATAACTGTATAACAGAAGCTGTGTGATCATCATCATAACTGTGACAGGAATGTTTGTGTCCCGCTTTAGGACGTTTCTGTCATACATACCATGCAACAGTATAAGGCTGCCTGTCCACGGGCATTACGATATCCCGTGGCAGATCCCTGCTGCAGGAGCCGCCTCCGGGGAGCAGGAGCCAGCTGATGGATCTCCGCGGTGAGCCTATCTGACAGATAGGCTCACCACTGAGAATCACGGCAATTTGCAGCATGCTGTGATTTGCCGGCTGCGAGTGGAGAATTGCTATGACTCTCTGCTTGTGGACACAGGGGTTGCCCTTTCCATAGCAATGCTATGGAAAGTGTTTACTGCGTTCCCCGCTGCCGAATTATCGCCACGGGGAACACAGTGAAAACTCGCCCGTGGACAGGAGCCCTAATAGACTGTGAAGCTGACTAGCTTTAGACAGCATAAACGTACGTACATCTGAGCTGGTCAGAATTGAGATCACAGGACCATCTGGGGAGAAAGAGGACAGGAGTTTCAGATAGAAAGGAATAACTAATCAAGGCAACACTAGCTGACTTTCATATACTGGGTAGATAATGAATGGAAAAAAAATGCCTAAGGACGGCTTCAGATGAGGTTCTTTTTTTACTTGTGGGTGTGAGAAATGCGCTTGCAAAAAGGGAAATGAGAATGCGCCGATTGATATTAATGGGTTCTATTCTTTATGTTTTGCATATGCAATCTTGAGCAAATCTGTCTATCTGAAGAAGCCATAAGACTACATATGGCATGAATATAAAGTATATATATAAATAAATAAATATATGTATATATTGGCACTAAATCACTGGAAACAGAACTGATGATTGGCAAAGCCAGTGGAAAGAGAAGATCAGGACGACAAAGAACAAGATGGCTAGATACAATCAAGGTCACCACAAACATGTCAATCATGGAACTGAAAGATGTGGTAAAAAAGACAGAAACGCGTGGAGAACATTGATCCATAGAGTAACCGAAGGTTCTACGTGACTGGACGGATAATCATCATATATATATATGTAGAGAAGAAGTATAATACACAGTACTAGCATCAATTGTATAAAAAACTCACAAAATCTACACTTCAAAGTACTCATACACCATGAAAATAGGAAATGAGAGAAATCTGCTCATAGTTTATAAATCTCCAACATTATAAATTGCTTCAAGGGGGGCAGGATCTCCATCACAAACAGCCATCTGAAACCGTGTATTGGCTGAGTATGCACTGCACATGTCTGGGAATCTAACGTCAAGGACATGGACAGTGGGATTTGTTTTTCCAGATTCCCTGCTCTGTTCAGAACGGGGATGCATTTCAAAATGCTGCCCTCTCGTAATGCCTGCGTTGGGGCAGCATTTCGTTATGGAGCCCATAGAAGGGCTTTGTATCAAACGCAGAGAAATAGTGCATGCTGCGATTTATTTCTCTGCCGTATGCAAATGCTGTGTCCCCACGCTGGTGTGCATTGGCTGTCATTGCCTCCTTTCACTGCACATCACGTGTCGTATGCTACTGTCACATCCTACTTTCTTTGGAATAGGTAATATACTGTTACTATTTACTCCCCTCCCTGCAAAATGACCTCTCTACATGTCTAGACTAGATTCCCATACAAGTGTCCAGAAAAAACAGTTCCCAGCAGCACAATCAAAAAATCCACATAGGTGAGGGGGCCAAATAAATCCTGTTGTGCACACTCAAAATGGGTATGGACTTCACTTGACCCTTAATACAGACATAGATTAGTTTACAAGCAGCACAAGTAGTAGTGCTGCTGTAGTAGTGCTGCTTTTTAACTAATCTATAGACTCCAGGGCTCTTCTCCTGTTCATTGTGTAAATGGCCCATGAAGCTGCTGTAAAAGCAAATCACTAAATGCTCTAAGCACTGTTAAATGTAGCTCGGGAAAGATGGCCGCCCTCATAGTCATGTACAGAAAACAGAATAAAGAATTCTACCATCATAAAATTAAAGCAAATGAGAAAAGTTAGAAATTATAAACACATTTCGGTGATATGGTCCCTTTACCGTTTTAGTAGGAACTAGAGATGAGCGAGCATACTCGTTAAGGACGAATACTCGAGAGAGTATCGTCCTTTTCAAGTATCTGCCTGCTCGTCCGCAAAGATTCGGGTGCCGGCAGGGGGCGGCCGGGGAGAGCGGGGGGGAACAGGGGGAAGATCTTTCTCTCTACCCCCTGCTCCCCCCTACTCACTCCCGCAACCCACCGCTCACCCCCGCCAGCACTCGAATCTTTGCAGACAAGCAGGCAGATACTCAAAAAGGACGATACTCGCTCAAGTACTTGTCCTTAATGAGTATGCTCGCTCATCTTTAGTAGGAACCAATGATCTTGCATCACCTGAGGTTGGTACATATTTAGATTAGATGTAAATGCTGTACATGCAGTGATACTGTAGTTTGCTTACAATATAGGACAACCTACATAGTGAACATTTCTAAGGTTTACAGTAAAACCAGTGATCTGATTTTATGGCATAAAAATGATCCGCTTATCTGTGGATACAAAATCAGTAAACAGGGGTAAAATATGCGAGTCTGAAGGAGACATCTCTCTCACTATTCTATTGGTCTGTTAATTGGTGATCTAGGGCTGAAATAATTCCGGACCCAATTCCCTCGTAAGTCCGTCAATTAGGGCCCTTTTAACACGGTATGACCCATGTAAAAGGCCTTGACCTGTACTTTGTTGATTGTCCAGGTACAATTTACCATTTTTACTTATCTGATGTGTAGAAGTTACATTAAATTCTGTCACTTAAAAGAAGTCTGGCGTGACTCACAAAAAAAGTACAAATATAAAAAAAAATGAGGCCAGCAGAACATATTGTGCTAATTCATAAGAGACTTTGAAGTGTCAAATCAATATTGAAATGCACATAAAATGTACTTCAATAGAGAACAGTAAGCTGAATATATTAATACAGGCTTGCAATTCTGAAAAGTAAAGTACTAATATTTACATTCATGTATTTTTCAGCAATAAGCAGTTTTTAGGATTTTACTGGTGTAAATGAAACTCTGGAAAAACACAACTTTGGCTATTAATTTATTTGTATTATTTTCAATATTAATAAGTTCCTTCTGGAACCTGCTGATAGATCTTTTGCCCGCAGTAAGTCCTCAATCAATCTACTTAGCCTTTTTCCAGAAGCCATATTTCATAGACCATGCAGTATATTAAGATGAAGAAGCATTCCTCAGTGCCTATCACAGGTGAATAGTGTGCCATAAGGATTAGCAGCCAGCACATAGCATTTTTACTGTGTGACTTATAGGCTCTCTGCTACAATATATAAACATTCACTTCTTTGAAGCTGACAGTATAATCTGCTGTCCTAAATTATTCTAAAGATAAAGCTATGAAAGAAAATGCACCCAACTCCTGGCTGAATGCGATGTTTATGGCATTATGCGGCTTGTGCAGCCATTCCCTCTTCATTGCTGCAACATAGCGGATAGATTTTAAATGCTATTTAGTAACGTATCCTTGTGTTACTCTAAAATCCGCTGGAATTTATAACATGTATTACTCATTTTACATATCACACACATTCCAATTTACTTTTAGTATTATATACTACTTTTCTGCAGATAGGGTGGTTTCACATAAAGGTGTTTTTTTAAGCCAGTTTTTGTGGCAGTTTTTAATGCAGTTTTTTAAGCAAAGCCTGAAATGGATCCAGCAGAAGAAGAATTTTTCCTTTACATTTCCCATATCTTTTAAATCCACTTCTGACTTTAGTTTAAAAAACTGCTTCATAAATGCACATAAAAACTTCCACAAAAACCTGTGTGTGAAACCACCCTTAGGACTTTACACGAGCGTATATCAGCGGCTGTTTTCACAGTGGGACGATATACGCTACGATCTGATGCATTGGATTCCAATGCATCAGATCACACAGGCGTATTCCCGCAGCGTTAAAGGTCAATATAACAGCGGGCGCTTTTACGCCAGACAGCAGAGAAAGTCCTGGAACTATCTTTCTGCCCGGCAGCTGCATAGACTCCTATAGGAGCCAATGACAGCAGCTAGAGAAGGGATGTGGGAGAGAGTTTAGCAACGTGACTGCTAAACTCCCTCCCCATTCTGTCCTCCCCTCTGGCTGTTTGCAATGGGAAGGGGCGGGGCGCAGAGCTGAGCTCTGCCCCACTCCACCCCCTCCTGGCTGCGAACAAGGGGGTGGAAGCTTAGCTCTGACAAGGAGTCTGAATTGCTGGCGAGGGAGAAGAAATCTCACTCATTCAGGAGCAACTACTCTCTGCACTGCCGAGCGTGGTTGTGCCTACGGCCATTTGAATCCGTCTTCAGGCTAGATGCACATGGATGTAAAATTTATGGGCAGAGAATAGAACTCATTGATTTCAGTGGGTTCTTTCACATGAACGTATTTTTCCTGAGCATTTCGTTCATGCAAAACGTGATTGTTCTATACCTTTTACTGGCCAACAAAAATACATGATGTTAATGTGAGATTTCCAACCTACTCAGGGTTCTTCTTTCAGGCATAATGAAACAGATCCGAAGAGGCATGCATATATATATATACATACATACATATATATGACAAGGCACAGACATGATGTGATTAATTTGCACTTAAAAAAATTCTATGATAGGAAACGCCTTTTACTAATTAGTAAACTGGTTCACTTATATACGCATACAGTACATATATTGTTCTACTTGGCCGAAGTATGCGGAGGATCTGTCAGTGATATTTTGTTTTTCTCTCCCATCTATCCAAAAAGACGCAGCAAAAATTATTTTGGTAGCTGAAGGAAAAATATAGGGCAGTTAAAACACCACATGGGTAAAATCCCTAAAAAGTGGCTGGTCCTTAAGGTATAAAACAGCCCGGTTCTTAAAGGGTTAAGGTGTCTCAACTGTAGGTTTTCGGAAAAACGTATGTGGTGGGGTGAAAATTGAACACTGCCTTTAGCAGCTTGTAGACTGCACCTGTCTATAAACTGTAATGGTTGCATGGGACTTTAAATAGACAGGCATTAACTAGAAACGGCTCCAGCGCCTATAGCTGATGTCACGTACTGAATATTTGTATTGCACTGTATATGTTCATCTGTGTTGCAGGTCAGCTGATTGGCAAGCCCCAGTGTCCTGCAGTTCATATGTGGGACTGTGACTTTACAAAGGAATGGAAGCCTTCTTGGTGATAGTTCAGGCTCATTCAGATGAGCGTGTTTATGTGTGTACAATCGTGCGCACATAACCACGTCTCTACTAGAATCATTGGTTCACTATGGAGAGTTCGCATATTCGTGTTTTACAGGCGTGCAAACGTGCACACCTGCAAAAGATAGGACATGCATGCACATAGGTACCTGCTGCGCATCAATATTCCCCGTAGGGAGTCTCCTTGTCACTGAACACTGTGACAGCACTCTCACAGTGTTCAGTGACAAGGGGACCCCCCTCAGGGAGTAAAGAATCCCCTGCCACACCTGTGACAGCTGTGGCAGAAGATCGCAATGTTCTCCCAATCCCCGCCTGCTGAAAGGGCTGTATTTGATTGGCTGAGCGCTAAGCCACTCATAGGCAGCGCTCAGCCATTAATTGAATGACAGCTGAGCGCTGCCTATGATTGGTCACAGCGCTCAGCTAATCACAGACAGTGCTTGGCCATTCATTGAATTCAAATTCAGGCACCACTCATTCACACAGACAGGGAAATCACCCTGCTCTGATTTAAAAGGCTAATTTGCCTAAGGCATCAGTGATCTCAGGTATGCGTTGCATTTAGCGCATACCCGAGTGGGCAGATGTGCATGCAGGTCTTTGGTGTGCAAATTTTCAAACAGACCACAGGAGTTTGAAAATAACCGCGGGAAGACAGCTGACACGTACTATAGCATTTATGTCACAGCTCGATCATATTATTATAACATATTTATGTAGTCTATTTGCAGCTTCAGACGAGCGTATACGCAAATATGCTCGCCTCAGAGCAACGTATTTGCACAGTGAACTAGGTTGATTTGCACACTTGTCTGTACATAGTACTGTATGTTTTTGTGCATGCAGGCCTAGTTCACATGTGCGCCCCTGCCCTGGCACCCCCCGTCCTGATTTAAAAGCCTAGTGAGGTCCAGATGTGTTCTTTTCCCTGCAGTTTTGCGCAGCTTATTGCACATCCCCTTGCATATGGCATGCGCATTCGGGCAGCTCACATAGACGTCTATTGGGAGCTTTGCTGCACAATTGCACACAAGATTATAGCAGTTCCTTTCCTTTTTGCCCTCATGGAATGTGTGAGCAAAAAAGAAAATTGAAAACAAACCCAATGAAATCAATGCGTTCTATTCTCTGCGTATTTTGCACGCAAATAAGCGCATAAATACGTCAGTGTGAATTCACTGAAGGCCTCCTTTACAAGGGTGTAAATGCACACACAACATGCAGAGAATAGAACCCATTGATTTCAAGGGGTTCATTTACACACCCGTGTATTTGCTGTGCATTTTGGTCATGCAAAAGAAAAACACGGCCAGCTCTATAAAAGTCAATGGGAGCGCGCAAATGTGAGCACAATATACTAGGAGATGCGTGAAATGCAGAGTAAATGCACAGGAAAAAGAACGAAACTGGAACTCATTAGACTAATTAGCTATTTCAATCGCTGTGTCTTTGCTACGCGATAACGAACATACCTTGTGGGCACAAAAAGTGCAGTATAATACGCCGATTTGTGCGCAAAAAAAATCAGTGCAGTTTCAGACAAATGTGTTTTTCTCCCCTTATGTGTCACCATGATAATCATGGCCGCATAATGGTACAAAAGGAAAGCATTGATCAATAGGAGTTCAGCAGTTTTGTTTTCAGTGTGGGGATTCCTCTCCTGCCCTATCTTCCCCGGACGTAGTAAACACATTGTGCGGGGAAGATCGGGCTGCCGCTGTCTACCCGCCTCTTTTTTCAAGCTCCTGCGCTCTTGGTCAGGTGCCGCTATGCTCTGTACTGCCTGCGTAGTTGTTGCGCCCGCAGCAGTGGGTCTTCAGCCTCAGGGCTTAATCAAACTGCATTTTATACATCAGTATTTTGTGAGCCAAAACCAGTTGCGGGTCCAAAATACGGAAGAAATGTAAATCTTTCCATTAAACTTTCTCTCCACTTCTGGTTTTGGCTCACAAAATGCTGATGAAAAATACTGTTCATATGAGCAATCCTTTAGTTTATGTTCTCTTTCCCTGTACAAATGTGCAGGAGAAAAGAAAATGCATATTTTTTACATGACCAAAATGTGCATGCCAAATACACGCATGTGAACAAATCCATTGAAAACAATGGCTGCTATTTTCTGTGTATTTTACACACTCCAAAACACTCGAGTGAAACCGTTGTGAGGCTGCTTTCACACCTGCGGTAGGCCGCCTGCCCGTGGGCCAAATTTTCACTGCGGAATTCGCAGCGGGTGTCCACCTCCGGAATCTGCAGCAAATACTGCCCATAACTGCTATGGAAAAGTGATTCTTCCTGCACACGAGAAGAAACCAACTATGGTTTCCGCTCGCGGAAGAAAAATGGCAGCATGCTCCATACTCCTGTGGCGACTGCATGGACAGATTCCATTGAAGCCAATGGAAGCCATCCGATCCTCGTCCCATCCGCAATTGGCATTGCTGACAGGTCGCAGATTCCGCGGGAAAAGCAGAAGCTTAAAAAAGAATCTGTGCTGCGCACTGAAAAGAAGAGGAATCTGTGGTACAGAAAAGAAGAAGAATGACAGTAACGCTGGGTCGCCGTGTGCGGAATCCGACTCTGACATGTGCAGGCGGCCTTAGGGCCAGTTCAGGTTTTCCATCTCTCTGCTCTCTTTATTTCTCGATTGATTCCAATGGAAGGTGGGTTTCAAAAAAAAAGGAAAGGCTTCCATCGCGTTTCCATTTTTTGGTACGGAACACTAGCGCAGCTTGATTTCAGTTTCTCCCTTACAAAAATGGAGCAGAAAAGCGGAAACCCTGAACTGACCCTAAGGCCGCCTGCAGACGGCCGGGTCGGATCCCACTGCGGAATTTCTGCCCGTGTGCAGGGGGCCTAACGCTGGTGTGAAAGCAGCCTAATTTTTACATTTTGATGAGACAAGAAGATACAATTAGAATATTGCATGAAGTCTACAATGTGCTTGAAACGTCCAACAGAACTAAGAAGCAAAATAAATGATTTATTCCTTTTCAACTAGCAGGGATTAGAGCCGAAATCTTCTGCGCACACAAGGAGAGTGCGACACGTCGGACTAAAGGGGCACGTTTTGAATGTGCTGTACAATAGCTAATCTTAAATCCACAGATCTGTGTTGAAAGCACATGTACTCGTGACCTTAGCTGATAAGTAATCATTCCCCAGCATCTAGCACCAGACAAGTGGACATTCACTCAGGTATTCATGAGATTATAGATTTATTCAACATTAGAAAAGATTTCCACTTATTACAAGAAGCATTTGTGTATTCCTTATCCGTCGGTCAGTCATTTCTGTTCACAAAGCTTTTTAGGCCGACAGCTTCTTAGAATTTGTCTATAATTTTACTTTGTATGTATTTGCTTGTACCTGCACAAATAAATGACATGTTAAGCATCTTGGCAGATTGTCACTCACAAGAACAATTTCAAACAACTCAGACTTTTCAATAACAGAAATGTTCTAGCACTTCAGCGCTATTGTTTTCCAACCAGTTCAGCAGCTTTGATGGTGATGAGCCCATGCTGCTTACTGTACATATAGAACACATTTCTTCTTTCCCAGCCATAATGAAAAGAATGTCCACAAAATGTTAAATCAGAAGTTTAGAGTGATCTCCAAAGTTTGCAATTACTTTTTATTTACGTACAGAGACATTTAAATCTGTTTGAAAACAATGTGTCTGAAATTCCTGTTGTCACTTTTGCAAAAAGGGCCACTGCAACAGAACAGAAAAAGTAATAAGACCGTGTTAGCATGATGGATTAGCCATGGATTTGACATGGAATCTGCATGCATTGCAAATAAAATCCACATCCAACAGTATTTAATGCATTCTAATGCAAATCTTTGCCATAGTCTATACAGCACAAAATATATTAGTGCATTGATTTGAAATCCGAGTGACTCTGCACAAAATCTGCATTGGGAAATCTGCTCTCAGATTTGCCCCATTGAAAAGAGTTAAAACCACATGTGGGTCCACGGTAAACTGTAAGTGCAAATCTGCAGCAGAAATTAGCTTCTTTCACATCTTTGACTGCAAACAAAAATATTAACTCTCTGGCAATGTTCACACCACTCTACCGGGACCCCCTTGCAGTACAAGGGAAAAAACAAAGGAGGGAAACTTTCCCTAAGGGGAACTAGAGGGTGACAACCCCTGCCTACTAGTGGATGGCCTGCCCTGATAATGACGCATCCACCCTCATGCCTGTGCCACTCACTAACCCTTATAAATGACAAAGGAAAAACAACCATAAGAGTAAACCAAAATCCTAAAGAATAAATCTCAGTAATATATATCACAACTTATCTGAAGAGCCACTAAAACAACCACAGAAACAAGATCCAGAGATGTCCTCACTCCACAGCTGAAGGAGAGTGCACTGAAACTGACCAGCATAGAATCCAGGTCAGGAGGGAACTAAAAGCCCTCCCTAATTGCCCCAGGTGTACACCAACAGCCGACACACCCATCAGAGTCAAAGACGACCAAATGACAGTCAAGCTCAAACTGACAAAACAGCGTCTCAGCTGTGGATTTCTGCTGTGGATTCGGAGGCAGAATCCATGCAGAAAAATCTGTTACAGATTCCTCAATGTGACACTAATTATAAAATTCTAGTATCTTCTTAAATGGCAGTGGGACCTTTTCAGGCGCTGTAGTCTGGGGACAACTTCTACATCTACAGCTACTTATAGGTACACCTGCATGTGAACTAGAGCTTTGAGGTGGTTGAGTTGTAGTGGTGGAGGCCACAAAGTCCCGCTTTCTCCTAGCCAATTGAAATAATAAATAAGAAAACTAAAGAGGTTTGCTAGTCAAATATTTCAAAAGAGGAACATCCACCACTCTCCACACTGCCACAGACTTTAACAAATATGTCAATAAACAGTAAGAATCCAAAGTTCTGATAATAAAGAGTGCCAAGAAGGTATTCATCCTGGGCCAAGAATTATACAATGTACTCTACATGCTTCGTGTGGCTTTTTCCATCCTAAAGAAGTCAGGTAAGAAAATAGGCAAGGTTGTCAAATTTAACAACTTTTCCAAAATTAATTATGTTTGATACTCAATGGGGAAAATGTATTAATAATGTCTTAAAATAAAGACAAGACAGACAGAGGATGCACCAACGTTATAACAGACATGGACACAGTGGGATAGATTCGTCACATCTTGATAGCTATTTTAAACATTTTTCTCTTACTTATACTAATTTTTTTAGCTAAAATTTTGGAGCAATTTTTGGTGTATTTTAAGACTGCTCTAAGCCACATCCCCAAGTGTGAGCACTGAAAGCTGCAATATAAAATTAAAACCGGCGAACTACTTAGCAGCACTGCTCAATGCATTCAGCAGCGACTTTCCATGCTCACACCAGGGAAAAGACAGCGAAGGTGAGTATAAAACTTACACCCCCAAACTCAGTGGGTCACCTACTTTCAGCTCCTAAACGTAGCTTCCAGGGCTAAAAGTAGCTGACAGAATCTCTTTAACTTAGTAAATCTTCCCATTACGGAGCAGGAAATCGGAACTCCCAAGTACAGATGTGAAACCACCCTTAATCAGTAGAATATGTCACTGGTATGCCATTTTGGCAAGAATAACTTTTTGAATTTAAGTTGAAAGATAAAAAGCCAAGAAAGATATGGATGTTGGAGGAACAAATACAGTTTTTGATGGTAAAGAGATCAGATCATTGAGGGTACACATTTCAGCACTGAACAGTAGGCGACAATAAAGTAATGTACAGGCAACATATACAGATGAAGCAGCCACCAACCCAACCAGTGTGGCAGGTTGTACAATTAATGCAGCACACCTACACTAATAGTGTAGCATGCTACTCACTCACCTAGTGTTTGAATGGTCTGGCCACCCAAATATGGTATGAGCTCTATACTATTAGGGCTTAAACAAAAAGGTGCAAGCACTATTATGCTTCCCGCCACAGAGCATATTAGCTCGTGAACCCGTTTTTCTTTTTTTGGGGGGGTTGTTGACTATTCAAACTCAATGCTATTGTGCGCTAGTTTGAAAAAAAAAGTGGGAAAATAGGTCCTGCCCTATCTTTCTCAAAAATAGAAAAACGAAGTGCAAGAAAGATAGGGCAAGTCCTATCTTTTCTCTTGCGTAGTATTAACTTGCGAAAATACTGCTAATGAAAATGAAACCATTGAAATCTATGGTTTTGTTTCATCCCGTTTTCCGGCCATGATCTTCACAGCCACAAAATGGGACAAAATCACAGTCATTTGAAGAAGCCCTTAATGTAGGGCACTGAATAATTTGTTTGACAGTTGCCACATCTGCATATAGTATATGCATAAAAAAATGTAATGACATCACCAAGTCAGAGATAACATGGTAACATAATATATTGGGCTGAAATGAGACAATGTCCATCTAGTTCAGCCTGTTTCCACCCACCCACCCTTGTTGATCCAGAGGAAGGCAAAAAAAAACCAAAGCAATAAGGCAGTGAGCAGGTAGCAAAGCATGTACAAAAGACATGTCAATAAAATGCAATGTGTAAGTAAACATTTCATGTAATACATGTAGAATGACTGTGAAATGAATGAATGTGTCTTATTCATATCAGAGATAGAGTAACTGTGCCCTTCAATTATATACATAATGTTCTTTGGAAACCAGACAAAGATAAGTCAACAAACATCCCTAAAAGAAAAAAAACAACATTTGCAGGTGAAGGGGAGGATAGTGTGCAGCAGCGATGAAAGCATTTCTTTCTCATGAAACACAGTAAAATAGTTGTGCTTTTTGCTTATGTTTGAACAAAAAAGTTATCTTACTGTCAAACATATGGTTTCAAACCTTTTACGTTTACGCTATTTCTCCTGACTTTCTAAAACAGCATATGCTTAGCTGTAGACCAGGTTGTGGTGGGAAGAAGTCCTGTGCTTGTACTTGGGCCCAAAAACCTAATGAAGAATTGTCTCTATTTGCTTTATAGCAAATCCAGACATCAATACTACAAAATCCCCAACAATCTTCATTTTATCAACATCAGATTTCAAAACCCAGAACTTGCATTCTGCTTGTGATTCCGGCTAAAATGTGCTTTTAGTCATAACATGCTATGCATGCAGGGAGGAAGAACTGGTTATCCTTAGCTCGCTATTCTGCTTTTGCCTAGAAATACCTAAACTACAATATGAGAAGGTCTCTGAACTTGATACTCTTTTGCTGAAAGTATTTTGGTCAAACCAATATGAAAAATATTAATGTGGCGCAGTATTTGACCTTCAGGACTTCTAAGAGATATTGTTAGGCTCTCATGACTTGAGTGGATATCGTATTAAAGCGTGTAACCAAAATGTGTATATGACACAAGTAGAATGAGCAGAGTTAAACTTTAGGAGTAATGTAATGTGCAGCTCCAGTCTCCAACATTTATCACAGATATTTTATGAGATTGTTGGCAAAGATTCAGATCTCATTAAGCTGAAAGCATATGTTTCTTCACATTAAAAATTATTACATAACGCATAAAAATTCTATGTTTGTGTTTAGGGGATTAAATGAAATGTTTCTATCTCTTCAAAATCTGAAATATGTCCATGATATTAAAAAATATTTATGTCATTGTCACCTTATATTATATATCAGTATTATTACTTTGCTAGCTGCTAATTAAGTGTAGTGTATGCTTAGATGAAAACATCATTGTTCACTTAAAATACAGTTTTGAGTAATAAAATTATTTAGTTAGAGACGTTCTTTATGGACAATCACATTTCACATCCTGCTGAGACCACTGATCACCGGAGGGTATTGCCAAAGGAAGCTCTACTGATCATCTGCTAATGCATTGGCAGCCGCTGTGTGAATGCTTCTGCAACTATTCTCAAAGTTCCCAGACTTTTGTTGCTCAGGAGCCATTTTCCAATATAGATATCAACCCTGTTGATGACTAGAGATGAGCGAGCACACTCGTTCGAGCATTAGGGTGTTCGAGACTCCATTACACTTCCTTCCCTGAGAAATTTGCGCGCTTTTCTGGCCAATAGAAAGACAGGGAAGGCATTACAACTTCCCCCTGTGACGTTCCAGCCCTATACCACCCCCCTGCAGTGAGTGGCTGGGGAGATCAGGTGACACCTGAGTATTTAAATCTGCCCCGCCCGTGGCTCGCCACAGACACAGGCTAAGAGAGATCAGGGACAGTGCTGCTGATGCTTCTGCTGCTATAGGGACAGTGTTAGCGTCTTCAAGAACCACAACGGTCCTTCTTAGGGCCACAGCTCACCTAGTGCATTACTGTTGTGGCTGCTGGGAGCAGTTTTGCACAATTTTTTTTTTAATGTATATCGGGCGTGCAGGCTATAGCGCTTTCAGGCTGCAGTCTGTACTTGAGTATAGGGGCAGTATTGGTCAGGCAGGGACAGTGGTAGTGTAAAATCCTGTCTACAAGAACCCCAACGGTTCTTCTTAGGGCAACCTGTGACCGTGTGCATTTAACTCCGTGGTTGCTGGGAGTTGTAGTACCTCTGTATTGCACAGCCTAGCCTGCGTGCAGCCTTCATTTAAACATTTTTCTGTACGCACTTTGGGTCGCCTCAGTTCACTCTGCCTCTAAGTGTACGCCAAGAAACCACACATTTTCTACAACGCTCTGTGTTATACGTGTGCTGTCTCAGAAGTTCACGGTCTGCCCGACGCCCATAGATTGAAAGTGCAATACACACTGCATAGCCTCAGCCTGCATTGCAGTGTAAAATAAGGAGATTTTTTTTTTTAATTCCCTTTTACGGCTACCGGAGACCCAGTGCATTTGCCTGCGTGACCTGTGGGACTTCACGCCCATCCAAACTGCATAGTTCACAGCCTAGCCTGCGTGCAGCCTTCATTTAAACATATTTCTGTCCGCACTTCGCGTAGCCTCACTGCAGTGTGCCTCTAAGTGTACGCCAAGAAACCACACATTTTCTACAACGCTCGGTTATACGTGTGCTGTCTCACAAGTTCACGGTCTGCCCGACGCCTATAGATTGAAAGTGCAATACACACTGCATAACCTCAGCCTGCATTGCAGAGTAAAATAAGGAGATTTTAAAAAGATTCCTTTTTACGGCTAACGCTTACCCAGTGCATTTGCCTGGGTCGCCTGTGGGACTTCACGTCCATCCAAACTGCATAGTTCACAGCCTAGCCTGCGTGCATCCTTCCTTATAATTTATCTCTGGCTTCATTAAAGGGGTTGTCCTGCGCCGAAACTGTTTTTTTTTTTTTTCAATAGCCCCCCCCCCCCCCGTTCGGCGCGAGACAAACCCGATGCAGGGGTTTAAAAAAAAAAAAACGGATAGTACTTACCCGAATCCCCGCGCTCCGGTGACTTCTTACTTACCTTGCGAAGATGGCCGCTGGGATCTTCACCCTCGGTGGACCGCAGATCTTCTGTGCGGTCCATTGCCGATTCCAGCTTCCTGATTGGCTGGAATCGGCACACGTGACGGGGCGGAGCTACGAGGAGCAGCTCTCCAGCACGAGCGGCCCCATTCAGAAGGGAGAAGACCGGACTGCGCAAGCGCGTCTAATCGGGCGATTAGACGCTGAAAATTAGACGGCACCATGGAGACGGGGACGCCAGCAACGGAGCAGGTAAGTGAATAACTTCTGTATGGCTCATAATTAATGCACGATGTATATTACAAAGTGCATTAATATGGCCATACAGAAGTGTATACCCCAACTTTGTTTCGCGGGACAACCCCTTTAAGCGTTATATTACCGCTGGCAGCCACCAACTGCGCGGCAATAATTCACAAACATTTTTACACCGCTCTGTGTCTGCTCGATTCTTAATCCAGCATGCTAAGGAGTAGGGTCAGAGGACGTGGACGCGGTCGCGGTCGAGGACACGGAGTCCCAAGTGAGGGTGTGGGCATAGGACAAGTTCCTGGTCCAGGTGAATCAAAGCTGGGTGCTGCGGGAGTAGGAGAGAGGACAGTTTCTGGGGTCCCCAGCTTGATATCGCAATTTTTGGGTCGACGTTGTAGACCTTTAATAAAAAATAAGCAGTGTGAGCAGGTCCTGTCGTGGATGGCAGAAAGTGCATCCAGTCTTCTACGCCGTCCACTGCTGCAACTCTGAATCCTCTGGCTGCTGCTCCTCCTTCCTCCCAGCCTCCTCACTCCATGAAAATGACACATTCTGAGGAGCAGGCAGACTCCCAGGAACTGTTCTCGGGCCCCTGCCCAGATTGGGCAGCAATAGTTCCTCTCCCACCAGAGGAGTTTATCGTGACCAATGTCCAACCTTTGGAAAGTTCCCGGGGTCCGGGGGATGAGGCTGGGGACTTCCGGCAACTGTCTCAAGAGCTTTCAGTGGGTGAGGAGGACGATGACGATGAGACACAGTTGTCTATCAGTGAGGTAGTAGTAAGGGCAGTAAGTCCGAGGGAGGAGCGCACAGAGGATTTGGAGAAAGGGCCGCTGGACGATGAGGTGACTGACCCCACCTGGTGTGATAAGCCAACTGAGGACAGGTCTTCAGAGGGGGAGGCAATTGCAGCAGCAGGACAGGTTGGAAGAGGCAGTGGGGTGGCCAGGGGTAGAGGCAGGGCAAGAGCGAATAATCCACCAGCTGTTTCCCAAAGCACCCCCTCGCGCCAAGCCACCGTGCAGAGGCCAAGGTGCTCTAGGGAGTGGCAGTTTCTCACTGAGATGGCGGACGACTGACGAACAGTGGTGTGCAACCTTTGTCGCGCCAAGATCACCCGGGGAGCCATCACCACCAGCCTCACCACCACCAGCATGCGCAGGCATATGATAACCAAGCACCCCACAAGGTGGGACGAAGGCCGTTCACTGCCTCCAGCTTGCGCCACTGCCTCTCGCCCTGGGCCCCAACCTGCCACTGAGATCCAACCCCTCTCTCAGGACACAGGCACGACCATCTCCTGGCCTGGACCCACACCCTCACCTCCGCTGTCCTCGGCCCCATCCAGCAATGTCTCTCAACGCAGCGTCCAGCTGTCGCTAAGAGAGAGCGAAAGTGCAAATACGCCGCCACACGTCCGCACGCTCAAGCTTTAAATGTCCACATAGCCAAATTGATCAGCCTGGAGATGCTCCCCTACAGGATGGTGGAAATTGAGGTGTTCAAAAACATGATGGCGGCGGCAGCCCCGCGCTACTCTGTCCCCAGTCGCCACTATTTTTCACGGTGTGCCGTCCCAGCCCTGCACGACCACGTCTCACGCAACATCGTACGCGCCCTCACCAACTCGGTTACTGGCAAGGTCCACTTAACAACAGACACGTGGATAATCACAAGCGGGCAGGGCCACTATATCTCCCTGACGGCACATTGGGTGAATTTAGTGGAGGCTGGGACCGAGTCAGAGCCTGGGACTGCTCATGTACTACCCACCCCCAGAATTGCGAGCCCCAGATCGGTGCTGGTATCTGTGGCGGTGTATGCCACCTCCACTAAACCTTCCTCCTCCTCCTCCTCCTCCTCCTCCTCCTCCAACGCAACCTCTACCTCGCAATCAAGACTTGTCACCAGCAGCACGTCACCAGCAGTCGGTGTCGCGCGGCAGCACAGCGGTGGGCAAGCGTCAGCAGGCCATGCTGAAACTACTCAGCTTAGGAGAGAAGAGGCACACGGCCCACGAACTGTTGCACGGTCTGACAGAGCAGACTGACCGCTGGCTTGCGCCACTGAGCCTTCAACCGGGCATGGTCGTGTGTGACAACGGCCGTAACCTGGTGGCGGCTCTGCAGCTCGGCAGCCTCATGCACGTGCCATGCCTGGCCCACGTCTTTAATTTGGTGGTTCAACGGTTTCTGAAAGGCTTCCCACACTTGTCAGACCTCCTCGGCAAGGTGCGCTGGGTCAGCGCACATTTCCGCAAGTCCAACACGGACGCTGCCACCCTGCGCACCCTGCAACATCGGTTTAATCTGCCAGTGCACCGACTGCTTTGCGACCTGCCCACATGGTGGAACTCTACGCTTCACATGTTGTCCCGGCTGTATGAGCAGCGTAGAGCAATAGTGGAATACCAACTCCAACATGGGCGGCAAAGTGGGAGTCAGCCTCCTCAATTCTTTACAGAGGAGTGGGCCTGGATGGCAGATATCTGCCAGGTCCTTGGAAACTTTGAGGAGTCCACCCTGATGGTGAGCGGTGATGCTGCAATCATTAGCGTCACCATTCCCCTGCTATGCCTGTTGAGAGGTTCCCTGCAAAGCATAAAGGCTGATGCTTTGCGGGTGGAAACGGAGGCGGGGGAAGACAGTATGTCGCTGGATAGTCAGAGCACCCTCATGTCTATATCTCAATGCGTGGAGGAGGAGGAGGGGGGAGGAGCCTGAGGAGGAAGAGACAGCTGGGCCGACTGCAGAGGTTACCCATGCTGCTTGCCTCTCATCCATTCAGCGTGTATGGCCTGAGGAGGAGGAGGAGGATCCTGAAAGTGATCTTCCTAGTGAGGACAGCCATATGTTGCGTACAGGTACCCTGGCACACATGGCTGACTTTATGTTAGCATGCCTTTCTCGTGACCCTCGCGTTAGACGCATTCTGGCCACTACGGATAACTGGGTGTACACACTGCTTGACCCACGGTATAAGGAGAACCTTTCCACTCTCATTCCCGAAGAGGAAAGGGGTTTAAGAGTGGTGTAAAACCACAGGGCTCTGGTGGACAAACTGATGGTAAACTTCCCATCTGACAGCGAAGGTGGCAGAAGGCGCAGTTCCGAGGGCCAAGAAGAAGGGGAGGCGCGGAGATCAGGCAGAATGTTCAGCGCAGGCAGGGGAACACTCTCCAAGGCCTTTGCCAGCTTTATGGCTCCCCAGCAAGACTGTCGCACACCTCCCCAGTCCAGACTGAGTCGGAGGGAGTACTGTAAGAAGATGGTGAGGGAGTACGCAGCCGATCATACCACCCTCCTCTGTGACGCCTCTGCTCCGTTCAACTACTGGGTGTCAAAGCTGGACACATGGCCCGAACTCACGCTGTATGCCCTGGAGGTGTTGGCTTGCCCTACGGCTAGCGTGTTGTCAGAGAGGGTGTTTAGTGCGGCTGGGGGAATCATCATGGACAAGCGTACCCGCCTGTCAACTGACAGCGCCGACAGGCTTACACTTATAAAGATGAACAAAGCCTGGATTTCCCCAGACTTCTCTTCTCCACCAGCGGACAGCAGCGCTACCTAAAGACCTTTGTCAATCTGTGTATGATATTCGTCCTCCTCCTCTGGTTCCTCCTCCTGAAACCTCTCGTAATCACCGCGAATGGGCAATTTTTCTGTGGGCCAAAAGGCTCATATAACTTTTCTAAATAATATTTATCTGTTTCAATTCTCATTAAAGCATTGAAACTTCCACCTGAACCAATTGTTGTTTAGACTGGGCTGCCTCCAGGCCTAGTTAAAAATTAAGCAACAGTACGCTAAGCGATTAATGGGTTTCACCTGCCCTCTGGGTTGGGCATGGGCAATTTTTCTGGGGTACATTTGTACTGTCGGTACACCAATTTTTTGGGCCCTCGCCTAAAATGTAATCAAAGTAATTTTTATGGGCTGCGCCTGCACTCATGGTACACCACTGTGTCTGGGGTTGGCCTACACTTTTGCTACAGAAATGTAACTCTGTTCTGCCTACCTATACTTCTGCCACAGTAATGCTACAGGGGTCTGACTATACTTCAGCAACAGAAATGTTACTTCGGTCTGCCGATACTTCTGCTCCTGAAATGTTACCTTGGTTGGTGTATACTGTTACTACTGTAATTTTACTAATACTGGGTTCTGCCCATAATGCTTTAACGGAAATGTTACTGGGGCAGGTCTATACTGCTATAACAGAAATGTAACTAATAGTGGGCTCTGCCCATATTGCTTCTACGTTAATGTTACTGGGGTCTGACTATACTGCTACTACTGAAATGTTACAAATACTTTGCTCTCCCTACACTGCTGCCAGGGAAATGTTTATCTGCTGCTTTGCCCATACTGCTTCAACGTTACTGTTACTAGGGTCTGACTATACTGCTACTACTGAAATGTTACAAATACTTTGCTCTCCCTACACTGCTGCCAGGGAAATGTTTATCTGCTGCTTTGCCCATACTGCTTCAACGTTACTGTTACTAGGGTCTGACTATACTGCTACTACTGAAATGTTACAAATACTTTGCTCTCCCTACACTGCTGCCAGGGAAATGTTTATCTGCTGCTTTGCCCATACTGCTTCAACGTTACTGTTACTGGGGTCTGACTATACTGCTACTACTGAAATGTTACAAATACTTTGCTCTCCCTACACTGCTGCCAGGGAAATGTTTATCTGCTGCTTTGCCCATACTGCTTTTACGTTACTGTTACTGGAGTCTGTCTGCACTGCTGGAACTGAAATGTGACTGGGGCATGTCGCAACTGATACTACTGAAATGTTACTGGGGTCTGTCAATACTGCTGGAACTGAAATGTTACTGAGGTCTGTCTAGACTTATACTACTGAACTGTTACTGGGGTCTGTCTATACAGATACTACTGAAATGTTACTGGGGTCTATGCATACTGCTGCAAATAAAATGTTAGTGGGGTCTGTTGTCACTGCTGCCAATGAAATGTTACAGGGGTTTGTGCATACTCTTACCGCTGAAATGTTACTAATTCTCGGCTCGGCCTATACTGCTGCTACTGCAATGTTACAGGGTAGTGGAAATGGAGGCTTCCCAAAGACATGATGGTGGCGAGGCCGCGCTACTAGGTTTCCCAGGCGCGACAACGTTTCAGTGACGCGGTCACTGGGAAGGTGCATATAACAATGGACACCGGGACAGGACACGTACTGCCTCAAAAACTTCCCTGTCCTCCTTCTCCAACAATGAAAACATTCTTGGCAAATACTTTCGCAGTGGTCCGTCTGGTGGCAGTCCAAGAATTTCACCTTAAACGACACAATAAGAAAGCCCCCCACCACGGCCCACTTAATCCTGCCCACATTCCGAAAACCAACGGAATAAAACTGCACTAATAGGTCCACAGTCGCGCCCACTATCGCACCAACGCGGTTACTGGTAAGGCTGGTAAGGTGCATATAACCACGGACACGGGGATAGGACACGTACTGCCTCAAAAACATCCCCGTCCTCCTCCTCCAACAATGAAACATTCTTGGCAAATGCTTTCGCAGTGGTCCGTCTGGCGGCAGTCCAAGAATTTCACCTTAAACGACACAATAAGAAATCCCCCCACCACAGCCCACTTAATCCTGGCCACATTCCGAAAACCAACGGAATAAAACCGCGCTAATAGGTCCACAGTCGCGACCACTATCCCACCAACGTGGTTACTGGTAAGGTGCATATAACCACGGACACGGGGACAGGATACATACTGCCTCAAAAACATCCCCGTCCTCCTCCTCCAACAATGAAAACATTCTTGGCCTAAGACCACCTGTATTTAATCTGACGTTAGCTCTGCTGTCCAGGACACTGCAATGGGATTTATTTATGTACCGCCGGTGGGTTTCAGGGAGCCACCCATGCTGTGGGTCCACAGGGACTTCACATAGGGGAGTTGTACCTGCCTGTGTCTATGTATTAAAAACCCCGGTCAGACTGGGGCATGCAGTGTGGGCCGAAGCCCACCTGCATTTAATCTGACGTTACCTCAACTGTGATGGGCAATGCAATGGGATTTATTTATGTACCGCCGGTGGCTTCCTGGGACCCACCCATGCTGTCGGTCCACACGGAGTTGTAACTGCATGTGTCTACTTATACAGAACCCCAGTCTGACTGGGGCATGCAGTGTGGGCCGAAGCCCACCTACATTTAATCTGACGTTACCTCAGCTGTGCTGGGCAATGCAGTGGGATTTATTTATATACCGCCGGTGGGTTTCAGGGAGCCACCCATGGCGTCGGTCCACAGGGACTTCACATAGGGGATTTGTACCTGCCTGTGTCTATGTATTAAAAACCCCGGTCAGGCTGGGGCATGCAGTGTGGGCCGAAGCCCACCTGCATTTAATCTGACGTTACCTCAGCTGTGCTGGGCACTGCAATGGGATTTATTTATGTACCGCCGGTGGCTTCCTGGGACGCACCCATGCTGTCGGACCACACGGACTTCACATTAGGAAGTTGTACCTGCCTGTGTATACTTATAAAAAAAAACAGTCTGACTGGGGCATGCAGTGTGGCCCGAAGCCCACGTGTATTTAATCTGACGTTAGCTCTACTATCCGGCGCACTGCATTGGGACAAACTACAGGAGCAATACAGCGCTAATGAGACGTGCACAGCTACACTAGCATTGGAGTCCGCTGTAGGCCCGCGATTGCTGAGGGTTTGTGCAGAGGCCTTTGTCCTGGGTGCAGTGAAAGTCCGCTTCCTGCCTAAGATTGCTGAATCTGTGGGCCGAGGCCTATGCCGTGGGCGCGGTGCAAGTCTGCCATGTTTGGCCGCTCAGATCAATTTTTTGTTCATGTCTTGGGTTTCCTAGGACCCACCTATGCTGTTGGTGCAAACTTAGTTCCCATCGCAGTGTTTGACCTGTCTGGCACAAAGACACTGACTGACTTGGGTAGGTGGCAGAGCGCAGACGGCTTTCCCCTTGCAGTGTCGATTGAGCTATGCGACACCTTGACAGAATGAATACTGTGTGGCACATGGATTTCCCATTGCTATGCCCACATTTGCAGCTCCTGATGGAGGTGGCACAGGATTGGAGTTCTCATTGCTTCTGTACAGCATTGTGGGCTGTCGCCCTGCCCCTTTTAAAGAGGGTCGCTGCCTGGCCCTGTCAACCCTCTGCAGTGTGTGCCTCCGGTTCCTCCTCATGGCAGACGCACTTATAAATAGACATGAGGGTGGTGTGGCTATGGGGCCAGCGTGTGGCATGAGGGCAGCTGAAGGCTGCGCAGGGACACTTTGGTGTGTGCTGTGGACACTGGGTTGTGCGGGGGGGTTGGGCAGCATGTAACCCAGGAGAAGAGGCAGGAGTGTGTCCCGCAGGCAGTGCTTGTGCTTAGTTGGAGGTAGTGTGGTGCTTAGCTAAGGTGTGGCTTACTAATGAGGGTTTGTCCGAAGTAAAAATTGTTAGGAGGGGGGGGCACTCTTGCCGCTATTGTGGCTTAATGGTGGGACCTGGGAACCTAAAATGCAGCCCAGCATGTTGCCCCTCACCTGCCCTATCCGTTTCTGTGTCATTTTCATCACTTTCTTGGGTTTTGCAGATTTTCACCAATGAAAACCTTAGAGAGCATCGGCGATATACAAAAATGCTCGAGTCGCCCATTGACTTCAATGGGGTTCGTTACTCGAAACGAACCCTCAAGCATCGCGGAAAGTTCGACTCGAGTAACGAGCACCCGAGCATTTTGCGCTGCGGAATATGTTGGCGCTATTCAAATAAAGTTTATTATTATTATTATTATTTTGGTGCTCGCTCATCTCTATTGATGACCTATCATATATATACAGTATACATCATAAGTTTAGGGGGAATATAGAACACGAATAAGAGTCAAGTCCTCTCCATGCCAGGAAGGTATTGGCAGCTAACACTCTCCAACACTGGCTGAAGCCATAGATAGCTCTGATCGCAGCCTTTAAATCTTATTAGATGCTGCAGTTAATGCTGACAACAGCATCTAATCCACTAGACTGAGGGAGTAGTTCTTCCATGGCTTCATAGGTATTCCTACAACATAATCATGAGGATCTATGTACTGTAACCTAGCTCTTCCATTGCCCATGTCAGTGCAATATCAATGAAGTATGAGAAAGCATGGTTGCAAGCCAGTAATGATGCATTCGACAATTTCAGGTCTTCGACTCAGGGAGATCTTAGAGGCCGAACACATCATCACTGATGCCTGTAAAAAAGAAGAGTTTGGTAACATCTTAGCCAGTAGAGAAAAATGTGATTGTTCTCAGAAAAGAAACACGGTAATCTTGTAGATATGATACCTTTTAATGGCTAGCGAAAAGATGATGGTACAGAAAGCTTTCAAACCTACTTATAGTTCTTTATCAGGCAAAATAGGATAAATCTGAGGAGGCATATATGCACATACATATAAAGGGGCACAGACATAATGTGATTAATTTGTACTTAAAACAATAACAGAACAGGATGAGCAGAGGAATAAATACTCAATTAGTCCCGTGATAAGCATAGAACATATGAAGGATACTAAGAGGCAACATCAAATTTCAACTTCATAGAGTACAAATGTATAACTATCTTTGACACTCACAATGCAGGCATAAACATTTCAAAAGGCTAGAGTGGGCTATCTGAGAAATCTGGAGCAGATATAACACGCCGGCCTGGTGACACCCTAACACCAATTAGAGTTCATCAAACTCTCACATCTTTATCAGTGGACTAATATTTTACTCCTCTGTTCATTCCTCTGTTATTATTTTATGTACAAACGAATCCAACTATGTCTGTGCCCTTTAATGTTATATATATATACACACACACACAAACACACACGCATGTCTTCAGATTTATCTTGTTATTCCGGATGAAGAACTTAAAGTAGGTTTGAAAGCTTTCTGTAACATCATCTTTTTGTTAGCCTTTAAAAGGTATTATATCTTCAAGGTTTCTTTGTTTCTCTTACTGAGTACAATCACGTTTTCCTCTGACTGTAACCCATCTATTACATTGACGCTCTAAGTGATAAGTAACAGTTGCCCTGGAGACCCCTACAAATCCCTCCCATTAAGACCCTTTAAGATTTCTGTAGATGTAACATTCTCCAGTATACGTCTTCGCAACTAAGGGTCCTTTTAGTGTAGCAGATTTTCTGCCAAGAACGAGCACCAATCAATGTTTTTGCAAGTCAATCAATGATTGTCCAGCTCCATTAACATACAGCAATAGGCAGTGGTGTATATGCCAGAACAATTATTAGTACAATGGTCTAACCCCATACAGTTTTATTATTGTCAGCAGTATTTTCCCATTTACACAGGGTGATGTTCTACCGACAGCCGATGCTTTTTGGTGCTGCATAAAAGATGTGCCTCTGACAAATGTGCATTTGCATGTTTGTTGACTGATTATCAGCACCTTCCCAATGGGTAATGATCAGGGCAACAAAGATTCAGCGGAGCATATGTTCCCAATGATTAGCCTGTGTAAAAGGTCCTTATAGTTTTCTACCCCGCCTAAAATTAAACCAAAATCTGCCTCTGTAGTAGTAGGGTAGAAACTCATTGTACTAGAGCAAGTTAAAATGTGAAACTATTTTTATGCAAGAAAAAGATATTCTGAATACATAAAATAAAGAACATATATGTTAAAATGTGTATGTTATGGGGGCATGGATTGGCCGGTACTGCTGATGACTGCTTAACTGAAGAGCTTCTGTACACAGTAGCCCAGGACTGGAACCTCTGCTGCAGACAAAATTTTCACCCCAATTGGAGGCACCATTCCCAGCTACCATGGGCAGGAGAAAATCTGAAAGATCCAAAACCAACTAGACTTTGGAGTACTATTTCTCTGACAATCAGAACAAAGATGATGCCACCAAAACATAGCAGCCTTTAGCCCCACCCTAGTCCAACAGCTTCTTCTCACAACTTTACCTTAGTGAAACATACAGCTGAGAAAGCTGCTCCACATGGAGTACTACCGGTAGGGGCCTGGCAAACAAGCCAATTTTCCTTAAATGGCAAATGGTACTGCTCATCTTAATTAGCCTTCGAACAGAAGGAACGTCCTCTTTCCTACCTCATAATGAGATCAATCAGCCGTTAATATTGGAAAATATCACTTTTGCGTGATTCACGCATTATCCTTTACAGTGTATGTTACATGGCTGTCAGGAGCGTAACTATAGGGGATGCAGGGGATGCAGTTGCTCCTGGGCCCAGGAGCCTTAGGGGGCCTATAAGGCCTCTCTTCTCCATATGGGGAGCCCAGTACTATGAATAAAGCATTATAGTTGGGGGCCCTGTTACAGGGTTTGCATTGGGGCCCAGGAGCTCCAAGTTATGCCTCTGATTGCTGTGATAAGCATTTGCTTTTTATTTTTGCATCACTTACTCTTTTCCCTTTCCCTTCGCTTTTTTTCCCTTTCCCTTTTACCTATATTACTTATAAAACGAAAAACCCTTTAATAAATATGTATTAAAGTGAAATAAGTGTATGTTAAATTTTAAATAACACAGGAAAATGATGTAACTTCTAGGACACACACAATGATCTATCCTATCTGCACTGTAGGTTATATCCGCAGCATAATGGTAATTTAAAAAGGAAATATGTTACAAATTTGGGGTAGTTTATTAAAGGAAAGACATACAAGTCCTTAAGATCTTGAAGACCATTCAAAGATTGATTTTTTTTAAAAAGGATGGGAGATCTATTGTACAATGTGGGGTTGGAAAAGCCTATGCAGAAGAGAAATCTTGGGACAACATAAACATCTGGCATAGAAACTAAGCTCTGACCCTTAGAACCAAACTGAGTAATTAATAAGAATATGATTATTATATTTTGTATTTCTGTCAAAAAGATAACTATTGCTTAATTTGGAATCTTTAACAAAAAGACGAAATATTTTTAAGTTCTTGAAAACTAAGACTGGTATTCAGATGTCATGAAATAAAATGTATGAAGAATAAGAGGAGTATATAAACCTCCCAGTGTAAATCCTGATATAAAGCAGAACTCATAGTGGATAAACTAAAGACTGCGGCTTCTAGGAATACAATCAATGATATAAAAAGATTTAGTAATGTGGTTTTATAATCCCCTTGCTTACAAAGCTGAACCTGCAAATTTAAAGTTCACATTTACTGAAATTACTTGACTGGCATTTTCAACTTCAGCAGAAAATAAAAGGCTAAAAGGAATTTTTAGTATGTGCATCCTTTTCATGTGAGCATAATAAATAGTGGATTTTAGTTATGACATATACACCACTGTTGGACGGCTGTGTTTGTTCTTCTAATAATTACATTTGTAATGTATACTTTGTACTGGGTAAATATATGCTGATTTTCTCTGAAGAGGAAAGTGGGGGAAGACTTTGTTCTGTTTTCCTTTAGCTTTTTTATTGACTTTTTGTCTACAGATACGATTGTGATGACAAGTTGTTGAAAATATAAGATAAAACAGAATGGTGGCATGGGATCGGCAGCACATACAATATCTTTTAAAAAGAAGTTACAATCTATAACAGAATCATAACCAAGGGAACATGGGAAAATAGGGTAGATAATACGCAGCTTATCAATATTTTTATCAGAGAGGAATTTAATTACAACAGGCCAAACAGATCACATATAGGAGAAGAGTATTTCCGACGGCATAGGTTTCACCAGACTCTGTGAGGGTAAGGCTAATGGCAAGGGTTCCACCAAGCTTGGAAGGCTGAAAGTCTCTTTTGTCTTATCAAAAATATACGTTTCTAGAAACAATGAGTAGAAATCATATCAATGAAAGCATTAAGAGATGGGGAGTGGGACACTTCCAGTTGCTAGTAACAAGTAATAAGGCCGATACTGAGATGGGACAAATTAATCTTCTTAAGTCTGCCAGAAATCTGTCTATCCCTAGGCAAACAAGGCAAAAGTGAGACTGGGAGAGATGTGAAGCTTAGTCATTTTAGAAATAAGATTAAATATTGACAGCCAGCAAGAATGAATAAAGGGGCATTTCCAGAATATATGAATGAGAGTACCCCGATGACCATAGGAATGCCGATAGGTATTGTCTGCCTCAGTGACAGTTTGGAGGGATAGTAATACCATTTCAAAAATATAAGATATTTTTCTTTCACATTTGCACATAAGAAAGCTCTAAGAGACCATTTAGTGGCTGTAAACCTTTGTTCTAAGAAAAATGACTGCAAATTCCCTCTCCCAACTAGATAAGTGACTTTTCTTAGAGGTCCACGCCTCCCCATTAACATACTCATATATCCTTTTAAAATTCTCTAGTTCCATTTTTGGAGAATTGAAAAGAAACTCCTGGACCTAAAGAGAAGTACATAGTTGTGAAGTAGAAATAGAGTTTAGAATGTGTTGAATGCACAGGTATTGATAGAAATATGATAGTTGGTACATAGAGTATGGAACGGCTTAATAATATCTCTGGAATACATGTCAGATAGATATCAAATACTCATTTTAGACCAAAACTCAATACCTATATCAGGAAGGAAGCAGTCCATTATATCTAATGCAACGTGTGTATAAAGATTAGTAGATAACCCCTTCTGTGATTGTATCAAAGAAAGCCAGGCGTGACAGTGGCTCTCAGAGCTGGAAACTGAGGAGGACAGAGTAGTGGGTCTATAATGTAAAAATTAGGTATGAATGGAGGGATACCTTCCCCACTAGGCCCCGTTTAATAGAGGGCTAGCTGATTCCCTGTTTGGGGAACATGCACAATTTAGCTTGGAGATTTGAATGTGTTAACATAGAAAAATAAATTGGAAAGACCTAGCCCCCCCCCATTTCCTATGTTTCTGCAATAATGAAAGAGACACTCTGCCCCCCGTCCCCTTCAAATAACATCTCTCATTTGTTTCTGAAGGTTAGAAATCATTGCAGTGTAAATTGAAATTGGCAGGGTTCTGAAGTACTACGGTATTTTAGATTAAAATAGGCATTTTGTACAGGACTGATCATTGGAGATGAGAGAGCACCAAAATGCTCGGGTCCTCATTATTCGACTCGAGCTTCTCGCAAAATTCGAGAGCTCTACTCGAGTAACGAACCCCACTGACTTTAATGGGAGACTCGAGCATTTTTGTATGTGACCTGCCGGTTGCCGAGCTCTCTCTGGGGCGGGGTCGAACACGGCGTGATGCTCGCTCGAGTAGAGAGCACCATTGAGTATGCTAATACTCAAACGAGCATCAAGCTCGGCAGAGTACGTTCACTCAACTCTACTGATCATCCAAGCCATGATGTTCAGTCCACGAGAAAATGGGTAACTCAATTTATATAAAGTCTATCAGAGATTTAAAGTTTACCTCCACTAAAGTGGAAGACATAACCGAATGCTCAGGTATGGCACATGTTCTCCTTCTCACCTGTAAAGAAATTCACATTGGAGGGCTTTTTGGAGGGAATCTGCAATACCTAGAATCAAGAACTTAATGGCATTTACTTTATAGTAAGAAACCTCAAGAGTACAGGAGGTAGCTCTTAGCAAAGATAGAGGATCAATTAGCGTGATAATTAGGTTATCTGCAAACAAATCGAATTTATGTTGTCTGGGACTAATTGGAATACCCCTAATATGAGAGTTTGATCAAATTACTTCTGCCTATGGCTCCATTACCAAGTGAATAACCGATTTAGCCGATTTGATTATTTTATACACTTCTGAGGTAGATATGGGAACATTAAGACTTTTGTGGTTGTCATAATTTAAAATGAGTAGATGAATGTAACTTTATTAGATGAACTTATTTATGCTTTCTTGCAATGGTTGTGAAATAAAGATGTCGTCCCTGAGATTATGAAGTTTAGAATAAAAAAGACCAAAAGCATCAGCAATATCCTGTGGAGAGGTTAATTAGTCATTTTTGTCATCGGACTATTTAAAGGGAATTCTAGATTTAAGACGCTGTTGATTGACTATTTGGTCCATAAATGTGTTACCTTTAGTTTTATAATCCGTCCAGACGTAGATGAGTGAGCGTATCATGAACAGTAACTGAGGGGGTCCTGCTATAATTGGGTGTCTATCACCTGCATTTGTTTTAAAGATTAGACATGTCTTTTTGTTGTGTTTTGTTTTTGTATTGCAAGCTAAACTGAATCATGATACCTCGAACATATGCCTTGTGCGGATTCCATACAGAGAGGGGATAAATCTCAGATGTATGGTTAATAACAAAGAACTCGCTCACGTGAGCAAGGATTTTCTCTTTAAAAGATGGAATGTTCATCAAAAAGGTGTTATTCTGTCAGGCTGTGGAGAAAGTGGGTTAGAAGACGCCAAGGTCATTGTGATATAAATGGATGTTTGTCCAATCAGGTTATTGGACCAATCTTAGAATAGAGAGTGCAATGGAGAGGCCATTAGTCCAGAAGGAACAAATCTATCATAGAAAAGGAATGATGTCTGTTACAGTAAAAATTATATTGTCTAGAAGACACATGTAGACATCTAAATACATCAAATAGTTCCATATGTGACCAAGGGGCTAAGGTAGGAGAGTGTCTCGAAGCTCTTGTAGCAGAGATGATTGTCTGAGACAATGTTAGGCACAATGTGCATGGGCGGATTCTAATTATAAAATCCACATCGGAGATCCGCAGCTCTAGAAGACCATAGGGATGCATTAGCATCCGCAGGACAACTTAATGCATGCGGATGTGCTTTTTTCCGGCATGCAGATCACACACGCGGGAAGAAATCGCAGCATGCTCCATTTTTGTGCAGATTCCGTTGAAGTCAATGGAAGCCGTCCCCACTGCGGCACACCCGCAGATGTCACTGTGGCTGTTCCGCGAATCTGCGGGAGAGCAGGAGATTAAAAGAAAGTAAGCACGGCACATGCACACGGCACACCGCCGGCGTGCCAAGCAGAAGACAGAAAATCCGGGCGCGATGGTGGAGAGCCCTGCAGCAGCCGGTCAGGTGAGTATAATGTCATTTTTTGCCTCATGGCTGTGGGCACGGGTGGAAACCACTGCGGGATTCCAACGTGCGTGCCCGTGGACACGAGGCCTTAAAGTCACCACAATTTACCAATTTACCTGGCTGGTATTTGCTTTTTTGTTTCATTATCTTTAAAAACGGATTTGCGATGAGTTTAGTGCATATATATTGGCAATTGTGAGTAAAGTCGCATCAATTTTGAAGATTAAAGTGAAATACCTCCTTTTAGAATCTGTAATATTATTGATAAATTGGAATGTGACCGTGTTTTTAATAGCAATTAGCATTCTAGCTACTTTTTTTTAGCAATAAACACATTGGGAAAAGCATTACGGGAAAAGTTAAGTGGATTGTTAGAAGCAAAATGTGTTTCCTGGAGACACAGAATATTCATATGTGATGAAATGGCTTTCTTTCACTCCGAGAATCTTTTACAAGGGCTGTTTAAGGAAAAGGTATTAAGGGACATAAATTTAATAGACATTCTAATGGGAGTTTGAGAGCTTACACAGGTTGTGGCCTGTATTGAACGTACCAGATAATAGATTGACCTGAATACCTGTAGGGGGATGTCTAATTTTGATAGGGTGTTTGTCAAGGAAAACATGGAAAGGACATAGTAGAAGAAACATAAACTAAGTAATCCAAGAATTATAACTTTATGCAGCATACTACAAGAATAACTGCAAACTGACTAATGAACCATCAGTGAGTATACACCAGTAAGTGTGGGGGGGGGGGAGGTTTGCCTGAGTGGCGGGTATGGACCTTCAACCTAGAAGAGATAGAGTACCTTTGTGGAGAGCCCTGTAACTTCATTTCACCGTCCATTCTGGAGATAAATGATGAATATTTGGAGACCTGCTGTGTTTGAAGGAGCAGCGAGTATGAGACCGTAGTTCTTGAGCACGGCAAGCCTAACTTCTGGTTGCTGAAGTACATGAGGCTTGCAATCATTAATAATTAGAAAGTTTGTAGGGAAGCTCCAACTATAAGCTGTTTTGCTTTCTCTGAGGGATAATCTGATGGATACGAATTTCTATCTATTTCTATTATGTTCAGAAACAAATGTCACCTACAGAATTTGTAGTCTGTTGAATAAAACAGTCAATTTCCAGGCACTGATTTCTACTGATAGAGATTGCAGATGGCAAATGAAGTGACCTATGAGACTCTATCTCCATTGCGTTTTGCAGCACTGGTTCTGTCCTGGCTTCTGTCCTCCATGGGAGGATGGAGATGAGATGGAGACATTTTGGTCTTTGTTTCACTAGGTTTCCATCCCTCTTAGTTTTTTCCTGCTGGATACAAAAGCATCAATGTCATTTCATGATAGTTATCGGTTGCCCTACTTTGCAGAGCTGAGACATGCGGGAGTCAGTGTAAGCAATATGTCTTGAGAAATCAAATCACCCAATTCAGTAAGTCTTAAATTAGGTTCCAAATATAAGCCACACATAGTATTACTTCCCTGTAACATCCCTTAAAGTTACCCTTTGTAAAAAGCATCTCCATTTACCATTTCAGCACAGATTGTTTTGCCAACTAGAAGCCTATGTAATAATATGTTATTACAGCAGGCCCTTCCAGGTTAACCAAGTTCAGTAACAATCTGTAGACATGTTATTCCACGACTGTTTGCTCATTTTGTTATATTCTGACAAGCGAGCGATGTCAACAGTCAGACGTGACAGATGTGGAGACCTGATATGACAGAAGCCTGTGAGGCTCCAGCTGCAGACGATTTCTATAAAACAAAAGCACTGTACAAGTCCCAGTCAGCTCAAGCCATCTTCTACCTGCTACGTTAGATGACAATGTCATGAAACGTATGGATCAAACTGGAGGAGCGAGCTATGATGGCTTGAGATACGAGTCAGATGCTTTGGGTTTTCACTTACAAACATAAGGTATACTAGAGCTAAATGCTTTATATCGCAGGCTGCTTCTATAAGTATCATTAAATGATCAAAAGTAACCCTTTGCACCCCTTGAGAATGTCAGTAGAGTCCACTGAGAATACTACATTCAAAGGATTCAATGCAAAATTGATAATACAAATGAAGGCATGTTTAATTAAAATGAAATCGTTTATTTAGAAAAATGGTGGAAATTAACTATTCGGCCCCCTGCACACGGCAGAGCCGGAATCCACATGCGGAATCCCGCAGCAGAATCCGGCTCTGGCATCCGCGCTTACCTGCTCTGTCACCGTCTTTTCTGTACTGCAGACGGACCTGGCGGCTCACCGCCGCACATGCACAGTACAGATTTTTTTTCAACATTTTTTTCCCCATACCGTTGCTAGGCGACCACATGGAATCCGCTCACAGCGTCACATGATGCGCCGGCCGCATCATATGACGTGGCCGGCGGTAGGCGGGGAAGCGTTTTCACGCTATCTTCCACTGTGCAATGGAAGCCATCCGCACGTACGCCCGCGGCAAATAGAACATACCGCGTGTGAGTACGGAAGAATTCACGGTGCGTAATTCCACAGTGGAATTCCGCACCATGAGCATTGCGCTATTATTTTCAATAGAACCTAATAGCTGCGGGGCAACGCAGCGGATTTCCGTGTATCACGTGGCGGAAATCTGCCCGTGGGAATTAGCCCTAAAGGCGAGCTCCCTCCATGTTTTTTGGTTTTGCACTGCTTCTTCTAAGTTGGTTGATATTCATGCTACTATATATCTCAAATAAAAACATAACAAACTTTGCAAATAGTTGTATTGTTTGTATATATCACTTTATGATCAGCCTTGTTTTAGTATTCAATGATTTTTATTGATTACATTTCCGTACAGGGCAGCCTTGTATTCAGCTACAATGAAACTCCATGAATAGTTTGATGCTGCAGTTGCGCTCCCTTCTATGTGCCTCTCCTACTATTTGTGGGAGCAAGAAGAGAGGGATGAAGGAGTGAAATATCATAGTACCATGATATCAAAATGATATATAGGCTTTAATAGCAGGACATAATTTGGCATTATTTACCCAGAAAATCCCCATCCCATAGATGTTATGTAGAATCTACAGAGAGGGCAATTGGTAAGAAACAGGGGGCACATATTGGGTTTGATTTTGTGTCTGTAAGGCTCTGTTCCCACTTTGTGTCATCATGACTACTTTATCTAAAGAATCTAAGATTGGTAAAATGGATTCATTTTGTAACAGACGCTATTGACTCATCCTGTGATTCTTAATATTTTCATTTTTTTATAGGCAAAGTATTGTACTGTAGCGACTATTCTATTCTATCCATGAGGGGCGATGAACACATGACAACTGATCCGACCGTCTGTGTGAGCAGAGAGAAAATGTATGATTGTAAATGAGAGAGGATTTATTGTAGACCAGTGTGTGGATGCTTCTCTGCGGGATAAAGAAGGAGTCAGCGAGTCCAATAGTATTCATGTTTATTGTGTGTTGTTGTGAGTTCCAATATTAGACATCAAAAACATATTTGACATTTGTCTTTTAGCAATAAAAATATCAAAAGTAGAAATATGAAATATTGTACTTCACATGTCAGGATGAGTCAGTGGATGTCAGCGAGCTAGTGCTCAGACGCGAAGCTATAAATATCGCCATAAGATCACTTAGGAAGGGAAAATGGGATACAAAATAAGATAGCGTCACGAAGGTTAGTGCAGCAGAAAATAAACAAGGAAGAAATTCTGGTTTTACATTCTAAGGGCTCAGCCAGACGGGCGTTTTAGCGTGTGAATTTTTTGTGCGCAGAACGCAAACGCACAAAAATTCACATGACCGAAGCGGGCGGCACGCAGAAAAAAACACACTTGTCCAGTGACAATGGAACGCCCCGCGAAGACGAAGCAATCCTCTATCACAGCTGTCACAGCAGCCCATTGAATTCAATAGAGCCGGCGCTATGGCCTATATAATGCATGTATCCCTTTAACAGACTCGATGGGAGCCAGATTATTATATATACTAAATTTGTGTACAGCTGTATACTAATAAGAGTGGGGGACCTCCAGGCCAACAGTTTAAAATGGAACGCTTGACAAATTACATGTTAGAACTTCACTACAATGTGCTACAATGCTTTACACTGAGTTATCACAATGTGCCAGTCATGTTAACAATTGCTACATCTGTACCATCATTTCTTTCATGGTCAGGGAAGTCTGATTCCCTCTGTTCAATCTGATGCTCTGGTCTTGTGAGATTCCATGTTATCTAGGAATCCCTGCATACTGTATAAAACAGAACAGTAGGCGAAGAAATAATAAATGCTGAAATGCAGCAAAAGAGACAAAAGGGAATTTGGCATAGCATTTGTAACCCAAGAGAAGATCTAATGGATTTTATTCCGGTTATTAAAGGGAAACCGTCATCGCATATAACTCCGCCCATACACACTCGGTGCCCTATAGATGTGCGCCCACACTGACTACAGAGATAAGTCTGATGCACCGACCGCCTGTCCACTATTAGGGATGACAGTCAGGGAAGAGGGAAGCAGGAAGTCTAAAACTCCTGGACTCCTCCGCCCCTGTTCTATAAGGCCATAAACGTAGTCTATGGTGCTTGTAGGTGGTAACAGCTTTCCTTTAATGATGATGATTAACCATTCAGTGGTTGTTGACTCAGGGTCATCCTATGGATCAACTCTCACCATTTTCATCTATCAAGTACAGCTTTTTATGGTTTAACATTGCTCTGTATAGGGTGCATGCTGTGAAAGAGGCTTACTGGCTAAAGTCATCAAAATTATCTTTGGTACATTTATTATTTTCCACTGTCCCATATGATTCAATAAGAAGGGATTCCAGGATGCATTATGATTGTTCTGGAATATTTCTGATATGTATCAATGAAATAGGTAAACGGTAATTGATATAATAACTGGTCTATATTCGCCAGTTGTCCAAACCTACTCTCTTCCTACATCTAATTATAACACCTTCCCCTCATTCTTCTCGGGCTGGTCATACTCTTCTCATATACTGCACATATAATAATGATAGCATTCAGGACATATCCTTGCTGGAAAATAGCAGACTTTCCTCTAGGGGGGATGATGGGACTTAATAAATGAGAAATGATTGTTTCTTAATCTTGTAAGATTTCCTGCCATTTCTTCAACTCCCAGACAGCCCCCGTTAAAGTTCCATTGTAAAACATTCATATTCCACGTAGTTGCTGACAGCATGCGTTGATCAATGTGGGTCAGGAAGGATATCGTTTCTCCTTAGGGAGAGCACCTAGCAGGTGTGAATAGACTTATAAGGCCCTCCATGCTTCTCTGAGAAATATGCAAATGGAAAGATGGGTCAATGCCTCTACAGTGCCACCTATTTGTAGTCAGCATTCCTGCAAGTCATTGTCAGACCTTTATTCAAAGCCTCGTAGCAATGGCTGGGAATTATATGACAAAGCCAACCACACACAGACAGCTGTTTGGGGATGATTGCCTCTCATCAGTGTAGGTTTCTGGCTTGGCTAGTGATAGCACCCCACTGGAAGTGCATTTTCTGTACCTCTGAACCAGGCTTACGGTTAGATACAAGGGTTTAGCACTCTTTAACAGCAGTAGATGGAATATGGTCTTGGCTATGAGGGACACCAGACCATTACCCCAGAAATAGTCTTTGGTCAAGTTTACCATAATACCGTACTGAAGGATGTAGACAGATGTTGTTGTGAAACAGGGCTGAGTTCAGAGCAGGTAGAAGACTTGTAAACTAAAAAATCACACCAAGGGTCAGGGCAGGCACCCGACAGAATAACTCAGCAGACGAGAAGTCGAGAAAGCTGAACAGAACAGGCACGGATGAAAAACAGAAAAGAAAACACAAAACACTACAACTCCTTGCACACTAGTGGAGTAATTGCTCAAGTACTGCTTTGTGGGGCAGGGTGCCTTAAGGAGACTGGAGCCTATTCAGAATGGCTTGAGACTGGGAAGCTGGACCTTTAAGAAGAGAGCCGAGCACAAGTGCCCATCCTTTGGATGGCCAAGAAAAAAGCCTTTGGCCAATACAAAATGCAGTGTCTGACAGAAGCAGAGAGGGGGCAGCCGCAACTACCATGAAAAGGAGGTGAGGAGGGTTAGCAGCCACAGTCCTGCAGAACAACACATGATCAGACAATGGGAACATGCAGTGATTAAACTGGAATCTACATATCTAGTAACTTTATTAAATGAGTTTTCCCATGAATAAATATTAATTTACTTTAAAAACTGAACAACTTTTCAATTGGAACAACTTTAAAACTGTCGCTCTGTCTAGCTATTGCTGTAACATACTTGTTATAACTCATTTAGAAATCGTTGGAAGCAACACAACTCAAAAAAGTTGGAAGAGGGGCATATCTACCATTCTATAGCATCTCCTCTTATTTTTACAACAGTCTGTAAACATCTGGGAATTGAGGAGACCAATTGCTGGAGTTTTGGTATAGGAATGTTGTCCCATTCTTGTCTGATGGAGGATTCTAGCTGCTAACAGTCACGAGTCATCTTTGTCAGAGTTTTTGTTTCATAATGCACCAAATGATTTTTATTAGTGAACGGTCTGGACTGCAGGCAGCCAGTTCAACACCCGGACCCTTCTTCTGCAAACCATGCTATTGTGATGGATGTAGTACATGGTTTAGCATTGCCTTGCTGAAATACGCAAGACCTTCCCCGAAAGAGACAACATCTGGATGAGAGCATATTTAGTTCTGGGACCTCTATATACTGCTGAATGTTGATAGTACCTTTCAAGATGTGAAAGCTGCCCAAGCCATAGGCACTAATGCGACCCCATGCCATCACAGATGCAGGCTTTTGAACTGTGTGCTGATGGTCCCTCTCCTCTTGAGTCCGCAGGACACAGTGTCCTTGGTTTCCAAAAATAATTTCAAATTTTGATTCATCTGACCACAAAACAGTTTTTCATTTTGCCTCAATCCATTGTAAATGAGCTCTGGCTGAGAGAACACACTGGCATTTCTGGCTTGCGTTGATATATGGCTTTTTCTTTTCATGATACAGCTTTAACTTGTATTTATGGATTGCACGGCGAATTGTGTTCATGGACAATGATTTCTGGAAGTATTCCTGAGCCCAGTGATCGGTATTATAAAATCATGCCTGTTTTCAACGCAGTGACACCTGAGGGCCCGTAGATCTCCAGCATCCAATATGGACCATTGGCCTTGTTGCTTGTGCAAATGAATTTCTCCTGATTCTTTAAGTCTTTTGATGATATTATGTACTGTAGATGGTGGGATATTCAAAGTGAGATGTGTTGCTGCCATCAATTTCTAAATTTAGTTCGTTTTTTAAAACGAAATGGAAAAATGTCTCAATTTCAACTTCTCATGTGTTCTATGTTCTATTGTGTATTAAATATGGTTTGATGAGATTTCCAAATCATTTCATTTTTCGTTTCTTAACATTTATTTACATTTTACACAGTGTTCCAACTTTTTTGGAATTGGGGTTGCAGAAGCCCATGTAGAAAGGCCAGGAAAAAAAACACCAAACACAGTCTCCTGTATGTTCAAAATCACACGGCTGATCTAAAAAAAAATGATACATTTAAAAAAGCCATGAAAAAACAAACTGTTTGCAGCACCTTCCATATTCCCTTTATGACTAACATATGGCCACAGCATTTTTGTCAGCAAAAAAAAAAGTGGCCAAAAAAATGTCCAGAAAATACGACCTTCTTTTCCATGGAGAACTAAAGCAATGCGGTGCAGTCATGTAATGGGGGTGTGATGCTCTAACCAGCCCCTTCCAGGTTAAAGGCAGGTTGTGTCTTGTTTTGATTAGTTTTAGGTCATTAGTGACATCTAGTGGATGAGATAAGAGAGTGTGTCTTCACAGACTTATAGGATAAGATTTGATTGGTTGGGCTAGTTACACGGGCATGGGAGTTTGTTGCATCATTGCAGCAGTGGCATTAGCGCGAAGGGGACTAGTGTGAAGTGTGAAAGTTCTGATCCCTTGTCTTTATTGGAGTCTGTACCGGGCCACATTACAAAGCCGCTTGACTACGGGAATCCGGAGGCATTTGGGATAGGATCATCTGGAAAGCTGTTCTATGAAGAAGAGATTACAGAGGAACTGTACAGAAAGTCCTGTTGCGAGTCTTGTGATTTGATCTACTCCACCATGATGGAGTGGACTCTCCATGGTTCTACCATGACTTTACCAGCCTATTATCAAGCAGTAAAGTTGAGAAATTGTTTGTAACTGTTGCACCAAACTGTTCAAAGCATTGACTAATCCCTTGCCACAGGGAGATTATAACACACAATGTGCATTTGATCAGTTCAGATAGAGTTCTGTTGTAAGAGGAATGTGTTGTATGATCATCTGTCACAAGCACACAAACCCTTCTTCGACTTTGTGATTGACAGTATTTTACCATAAGGCCTGTGAAAGCGCTCACTGAGCGGCAACCCGCTCCCAGGGAAGGTATTGAACATTGCCCGGTGCTGCATCCCTCGGAAAGCCCCCCCCATGACAGCCTCATTCTATGCTACAGAATATTCCAGTAGACCCCTACTTTGTTCCCAACTCCAACTTGGGGCTTTTCAGTCGGTTCGCATATTAGTGAGTTATTTTCATAGGGAAAATAATTATCACCTTTCTATTGAGGTTGTCAGCTGATTTTTTTATTTTGTGCAATATTGCCATACGCTTAGTGTTCTCAACTCCAAATGCTCTTGCTTTGTTATTAAAGCTTTCTTTCTATTTAAAGGGAGCCTGACACATGACGTGCTAATGCATATATAATATATATATAATATACACACACATTAGACATTTAGCAGACAACATTTTTATGAACAAAGATTGGGAAACCAAAGACAGTTTTTATAATAGTTCCCCACTGCGTCTTCAAATGATTTCTGTGCTGGGAGGCATATCGGATACGATGATGGACAGATAGATTTACACTGTGTGGTGCTTTATCAAGAAGTGGACTATAAACACGGTCAATTTTAGTTATTAACAGAACATACATTTGACTAATTCCTAGTATATTTAATGCTGTATGATTATATAGTCATATATCATTATTTTATATTATACATTAGACACAACTTTTAATACACAATATTTGTTTTTCGGTCTTTGATGTTGCAGTTGTAAAGCATATCACCGCCCCCTGGTGGACGATTTCTATTTATTTCACGTTTATGTAGAAAAACATCTACACGTAAGATACTGTATGTCCTATTTATAAAGTTTTTGTCAGAAATGTGTATAGGAAGCATAAGATGTGGAGACGATGTTAGTTATGTGCTTCATATTGCTTTTTTATGCATTTGTCATCCATGTTTACTTCTATACACTATAGCGGTTATATAGTCTTACAAATGTCGTTTACGTATTTTCCTCTTTACATACAGTAGGATAGAAATGACACTAATTTAAAAATCACAATAGCTTTACCTTACAACAGTGTTGGAATACTTTTATTATTCGTCATATGAATTGTTGGGAACCTTCCAGCACATTTTCAAAGGATGGAATTGAAGTAACTAGAGATGAGCGAGCACCCAATTGCTCGGGCCCACGTTATTCGAGTCGAGCTTTTCGTGAAATTCGAGAGCTCTACTCGAGTAACGAACCCCATTGACTACAATGGGAGACTCGAGCATTTTTGTATGGGGCCCGCCGGGTGCCGAGATTTTTTCTGGGAGGGGGGGCTTCGTGTGTGTTCTCTCCCTCTCTCTCTCTCTTTCTCTCCTCTGTCCAGCCAGCCAAAAAATTTGCCGTTTACGTGTGTTGCGTCGCAGCGGGGAGGGACAAAAAACTGGGGCGGGGCCGAACACGGCGTGATGCTCGTTCGAGTAGCGAGCACCATCGAGTATGCTAATACTCAAACAAACATCAAGTTCAGCAGTGTATGTTCGCTCAACTCTAGAAGTAACATTTTAACGAAGACAGTTTCAATATACAACTCTCCGGCTTGTAAGCGGACTTATTCAGATCTTTAAAAATTATTTATTTAGTTGACAAACAACTTCAAAAAGGTCCAATTTTCTGCAACAATGTGGCTCTGCTTTTGATGGAATAATTGAGGACTTTCCTTGTATTTTTAAAATAAAAGGGGTTGTCCAGTTTTTTTATAATTGATGGTCTATGGATAGGCAATCACTATATGATTGGTGAAGGGGCCAACTTACGGCATCCCCCGCGCTCAACTACTTAAAATGACTGCTGCATTCCATACAGACAAGAGGATCCTACATCCATAAAATCACGGCTTTATTGAGACATTAAAATCCCAACAGGAAGAACATACAATGGTATTACATACGGGCGCGTTTAAAGCTGTCACAGCAGCTCTTGCTCATAGCATAAGAACATGGCGCACCCGCTCGTTTTAAAAAGAAACATACAACCAATAAACACCGAAAAACAGTCCTGTAATATTTCCTGGGCCACTGCAAACTACTTCAGTTATACCGTTCTGTGTCTGCAGTGCATTAGACAAAGGTCTCACCGCGAAACAGTACTCTAATTTTTCCTAGGCCACAGCAAAGTATTCCAGCTCTGTCGCTGTGCAGAGCGTCTCACAATACCCTTTCCTTGGTGGGGTTGAGATAGCCGCAGTTACCAGCACTATCCACTGGCTTTACAGTCTTCTCCCACTCCATACAGCCTCTATTATCTACAAGTCTCTGCGAGCAGTAAATTACCCCTAGGTATCAGCGCAAGACAGCGGGTTAATTTTTTTAAGTCACAGCATAGTCTCTGTGTGCGGTGAATTAAGCCACAGTTGTCAGTGCTGTACAGTGGGGTAATTTATTTGGGCCCTGCTCTATACTTTATCCGCCATGATGAGGAGTAGGGGTAAGGGTCGAGGACGTGGACGCGGATGCAAGCGGCCAGGTGAGGGTGTGGGCACAGGCTGAGTTCCTGGGCGGGTGAATCACTGTCGGCTGCTGAGGGATTAGGAGAGAGGCAAGTATCTGGGCTCCCCAGCTTCATATCACAATTTACAGTTCCGCGTGGTAGACCTTTATTACAAACAGAGCAGTGCGAGCAGGTCCTGTCGTGGATGGCAGAAAACGCATCCAGCAATGTATTGACCACCCAGTCATCTACGCAGTCCACTACTCCCGGCCTAGGGACTGCAACTCTGAATCCTCTGGCTGCTCCTCCTTCCTCCCAGCCTCCTCACTCCATGAAAATGACATATTCTGAGCAGGCAGACTCCCAGGAACTGTTCCTGGGTCCCTGCCCTGAGTGGGAAAAAATGGTTCCTCTCTCACCTGAGGAGTTTGTCGTGACCAATGCCCAACCTTTGGAAAGTTCCCGGAGTCCGGGTGATGAGGCCCGGGACTTCCAGCAACTGTCTCAAGATCTTTTTTAGGATAAGGATGATGAGACACAGTTGTCTGTCAGTGAGGTAGTAGTAAGGGCAGTAAGTCCAAGGGAGAAGCGCACAGGGGATTCAGAGGAAGAGCAGCTGGACGATGAGGTGACTGACCCCACCTGGTTTGCTAAGCCTACTGAGGACAGAGCTTCAGAGGGGGAGGCAAGTGCAGAAGCAGGGCAGGTTGGAAGAGGCAGTGGAGTGGCCAGGGGTAGAGGCAGGGCAAGAGCGAAGAATCAGCAACTGTTTTCCAAAGCACCGCCTTTCGGCAAGCCTCTGTGCAGAGGGATAGGTGTGAATGTTTTTTTAGTGAGAGCGCGAACGACCGACGAACTGTGGTGTGCAACCTTTGTCGCACCAAGAACAGCTGGGGAGCCACCACTACCTGCCTGAACACCACCAGCATGCGCAGGCATATGATGGCCAAGCACCCCACAAGGTGGGACGAAGGACATTCACCGCTCCGGATCACACCAATGCCTCTTCCCCTGTGCCACAACCTGGCAGGCAGATCCAATCCCCCTCCCAGGACGCAGGCACGAGCGCCTCCCAGCCTGCACCCACACCCTCACCTCCATGGTCCTCCACTCCATCCAGCAATGTCTCTCAGTGCAGCGTTCAGCTGGTGCTAACACAAGCGTTGGAGCAAAAGTGAAAATACGCCGCCACCCACCCGCATCCACAAGCTTTAAACGCGCACATTGCCAAATGAATCAGCCTGGAGATGCTGCCGAACAGGCTTGTGGAAACGGAGGCTTTCAAAAACAAGATTGCGGCGGCGGTCCTGCACTACTCGGTCCCCAGTCGCCACTATTTTTCCTGGTGTGCCGTCCCTTCCTCCCGCAACATAAATCGTGCCCTCACCAACGCAGTTACTGGGAAGGTCCACTTAACCACGGACACGTGGACAAGTACTGGCGGGCAGGGTCACTATATCTTCCTGACGGTACATTGGGTATCCTTGGTGGAGGCTGGGACCGAGTCACAGCCTGGGACCATGCACGTCCTACCCACACCCAGAATAGCGGGTCCTACCTCAGTGCTGGTATCTGCGGCGTTTTATACGACCTCCTCTAAACACACACCCCCCCTCCTCCTCCGCCACATCCATCTCGCAATTAAGAAGTGTGAGAACGTCGCCAGCAGTCGGTAGCGCGCGGCAGCACAGCGGTGGGCAAGCATCAGCAAGCCGTGCTGAAACTAATCAGCTTAGGTGACAAGAAGCACACTGCCCCCGAGCTATTGCAGGGTCTGACAGAGCAGACCGACCTCTGGCTTTTGCCGCTGAGCCTCCAACCGGGCATGGTCGTGTGTGACAACGGCCGTAACCTGGTGGCGGCTCTGCAGCTCAGCAGCCTCACACATGTGCCATGCCTGGCCCACATCTTCAATCTGGTGGTTCAGCGGTTTCTGAAAAACTAACCCCACTTAGCTTACCTGCTCGGCAAGGTGTGCCACGTCTACGCACATTTCCGTAAGTCCACCACGGAGGCTGCCACCCTAAGGACCCTGCAACATCGGTTACAGCTGCCAGAGCACTGACTGCTGTGTGACATGCCCACACGCTGGAATTCTATGCTGCACATGTTGGCCAGGCTGTACGAGCAGCACAGAGCAATTGTGGAATACCAGGTGCAACATGGGCGGTGGAGTGGTAGTCAGCCTCCGTAATTCTTTACTGAGGAGTGGGCATGGATGGCAGACATCTGCCAGGTCCTCTGAAACTTTGAGGAGTCTACTCAAATGGTGAGCGGCGATGCGGCCATCATTAGCCTTACCATCCAGCTGCTTTGCCTGCTAAGATGTTCGCTGCTAAGCATTAAGGCCGACGCTTTGCGGTTGAAACAGGAGATGGGGGAAGACAGTATGATGCTTGATAGCTAGACCATCCTCATGTCTATATCTCGTGTTTTGGAGGAGGAGCAGGAGGAGGGGTAAGAGACTGCTGGCAGGCAAATCCAATCCCCCTCCCAGGACGCAGGCACGAGCGCCTCCCGGCCTGCACCCACACCCTCACCTCCATGGTCCTCCACTCCATCCAGCAATGTCTCTCAGTGCAGCGTTCAGCTGGTGCTAACACAAGCATTGGAGCGAAAGCGAAAATACGCCGCCACCCACCCGCATGCACAAGCTTTAAACGCGCACATTGCCAAATTAATCAGCCTGGAGATGCTGCCGTACAGGCTTGCGGAAACGGAGGCTTTCAGCTGCATACCAGCTGCAACATGGGCAGCGGAGTGGCAGTCAGCCTCCGTAATTCTTTACGGAGGAGGAGGGGTAAAAGACTGCTGGCCACAAGGCAGAGGGTAACAATGCTGCTTGCCTCTCATCTATTCAGCGTGTATAGGCTGAAGAGGAGGAGGATCCTGAAAGTCATCCTTCTAGTGAGGACAGCGATGTGTTGCATACTGGGACCCTTGCACACATGGCTGACTTCATGTTAGGCTGCCTTTCCCGGGACCCTCGTGTTAGACCCATTCTCGCCAACATGGATTACTGGGTGTACAGCCTTCAAGACCCACGGTATAAGGAGAACCTTTCCACTCTCATTTCCGAAGAGGAAAGGCGTACGAGAGTGATGCAATACCACAGGGTACTGGTGGAAAAAGTGATGCTAAAGTTCCCATCTGACAGAAGATGCAGTTCCGAGGGCCAACTAGCAGGGGAGGCGAGAGGATCAGGCAGCATGTCCAGCGCAGGCAGGGGAACACTCTCCAAGGCCTTTGCCAGTTTTATGGCTCCCCAGCAAGACTGTGTCACCACTCCCCAGTCAAGGCTGAGTCGGAGGGAGCAATGTAAAAAGATGGTGAGGGAGTACATAGCTGATTGTACCACCGTCGTCCGTGATACCTCTGCTCTGTACAACTATTGGGTGTCAAAGCTGGACACGTGGCACGAACTTGCGCTGTACGCCCTGGAGGGGCTGCCCTGCCCTGCCGCTAGCATCTTGTCAGAGAGGGTGTTTAGTGCAGCTGGGGGAATCATCACAGATAAGTGTACCCGCCTGTCAACTGTCAGCGCCACCATGCTTACACTCATAAAGATTAACAAAGCCTGGATTTCCCCAGACTTCTCTTCTCTACTGGTGGAAAGCAGTGGAACCTAATGATTCTTTTCACTGCAACAGGAGAAAATGCATCCTCTATCACCACAAAAAAAGGGGGAATTAGCTTCGTCAATCCCTCTCGGATATTATTACTCCTCCTCCTACTCCTCCTCCTAAAACAGCATGTCATCATGCTGAACTGCCAATTTTTCTGCGGCCCAAAAGGCTCTGTTTAAAAGTTTTTTAGAATTTTTAAAAGTTTCAAATGTTTTCATACTTTAACTGCAACCAATTTTTTCGCAGAGCTGCCTCCAGGCCCTGTTAAAAATTAAGCAACAGCGAGCTGTATGTATCTATCAAAAATGTTTATGGGTTTCACCTGCCCTCGCAGTTGAGCACTTTTTAAGGGGTACATTTCTACTCTTGGTACAGCAATTTTTCTGGCCCTTGCCTATACTGTTATCTAACTAATTTTTCCGTCCTTCGCCTACACGCTTGGTAACCAAATTTTTTCAGGTGTTCGCCTATACTCTTGGTACAACAATGTTTCAGGGGTCCGCCTATACTCTTGCTAAAGAAATGTTACAGGGGTCCGCCTATACTCTTGCTACAGAAATGTTTCAGGGGTCCGCCTATACTCTTGCTAAAGAAATGTTACAGGGGTCCGCCTATACTCTTGCTACAGAAATGTTACTGGCGTCCGCCTATACACTTGCTACTGAAAGGTTTGAGGGGTCCGCTTATACTCTTGCTACAGAAATGTTACTGGGGTCCGCCTAAACTCTTGCTACAGAAATGTTACTGGGGTCCGCCTATACTCTTGCTGCAGAAATGATACGGGGGTCCACGAATACACTTGCTACTGAAAGGTTTGAGGGGTTCGCCTATACTCTTGCTACAGAAATGTTACAGGGGTTCGCCTATACTCTTGCTACATAAATGTCACTGGGGCCCACCTATACTCTTGCTACATAAATATTACTGGGGTCCACCTATACACCTGCTACTGAAATGTTACTGGGGTCCGCCTATACTTTTGCTACAGAAATGTTACTGGAATCAGCCTATACTCTTGCTACAGAAATGTTACTGGGGTCCGCATATACTCTTGCTACATAAATGTTACTGGGGTCTGCCTATACTTTTGCTACTGAAATGTTACTGGGATCAGCCTATACTCTTGCTACAGAAATGTTACTGGGGTCTCCCTCTACTCTTGCTAAAGAAATGTTACAGGGGTCCGCCTATACTCTTGCTACAGAAATGTTACTGGCGTCCGCCTATACACTTGCTACTGAAAGGTTTGAGGGGTCCGCTTATACTCTTGCTACAGAAATGTTACTGGGGTCCGCCTAAACTCTTGCTACAGAAATGTTACTGGGGTCCGCCTATACTCTTGCTACAGAAATGATACTGGGGTCCGCTTATACACTTGCTACTGAAAGGTGTGAGGGGTTCGCCTATACTCTTGCTACAGAAATGTTACAGGGGTCCACCTATACACTTGCTACTGAAAGGTTTGAGGGGTTCGCCTATACTCTTGCTACAGAAATATTACAGGAGTCTGCCTATACTCTTGCTACATAAATGTCACTGGGGACCACCTATACTCTTGCTACATAAATATTACTGGGGTCCACCTATACACTTGCTACTGAAATGTTACTGGGGTCCGCCTATACTTTTGCTACAGAAATGTTACTGGGGTCAGCCTATACTCTTGCTACATAAATGTTACAGGGGTCCGCCTATACTTTAGCAACAGAAATGTTACTGGGGTCTGCCTATACTTTTGCTACAGAAATGTTACAGGGGTCCGCCTATTGTCTTGCTACGGAAATTTAACAGGGGTCCGCATATAATCTTGCTACATAAATGTTACAGGGGTTCGCCTATACACTTGCTACTGAAAGGTTTGAGGGGTTCGCCTATACTCTTGCTACAGAAATGTTACAGGTGTCTGCCTGTACACTTGCTACAGAAATGTTACTGGGGTCCGCCTATACTCTTGCTACAGAAATGTTACTGGGGTCCACCTATACTCTTGCTACATTAATGTTACTGGGGTCCGCCTATACACTTGCTACTGAAAGGTTTGAGGGGTTCACCTATACTCTTGCTACAGAAATGTTGCAGGTGTCCGCCTATACACTTGCTACAGAAATGTTACTGGGGTCCGCCAATACTCTTGCTACAGAAATGTTACTGGGGTCCACCTATACTCTTGCTACATAAATGTTACTGGGGTCCACCTATACACTTGCTACTGAAAGGTTTGAGGGGTTCACCTATCCTCTTGCTACAGAAATGTTACTGGGGTCCGCCTATACACTTGCTAGTAAAAGGTTTGAGGGGTTTGCCTTTACTCTTGCAACAAAAAAGTTTCAGTGGTCCGCCTATACTGTGGGTACACAAAGGTTTCCCATAGCGATGTTCAGCTGCCTGACACATGCACAGAATGAAGTGTGTAGGGATTTCCCATAGCTATGTAACTCATGGCATCTTGGGTCACACAAGGTGGAGGCTGGGACCGAGCCTGACCCAGGGCCCGCTTACGTACTTCCCACACAGAGTATTGCGGTCCTACCTCAGTCATTGTTTCTCGGGCTTATTATGCCACCTCCTCCTCCTGCTTGGGATCTGGGGATCAGCGCTGGGCAACATGTATTTACTCTCGTGTTACCACAGTTATCTAAGACAGTGGTTTGGGCCAAACAAAAGGAGCGTTACTGAATTAATGAGACGTTTGCAGCTGTACAAACATCCGAGTCCGCTTTAGGCCCACGATTACTAAGGGTGTGGGCAGAGGCCGAGGTCCTCGGGGGGAAGAATCAACCGCACCAGGTTTGGCCTGCGGAACCTCTTGGTGGTTCATCCAGTCTTTGGAGCGATGAAAGCAACCGTAACTGATTTAATCAGACGTTCAGAGCTGTACTAGCAACCAAGTCGGCTTTATGCCCACAATTACTGAGGGTGTGAGCCGAGGCTGAGGTCCTTGGCGGGGTGAAACTCTGCCATGTTTGGGCACTCTGATTTCTTTTGAGTTTCATGGGCTCACCTATGCTGTGGGTGCACAAAGACTTCCCATTGCATTGTTTTACCTGTCTGGCACAAATACACTAACTGACTTGGCTAGGGTGCAGACGGCTTTCCCATTGCGATGTTTTACCTATCTGGCACAAATACACTGACTGACTTGGGTAAGGCGCAGAAGGCTTTCCCATTGCAGTGTTCAGCTATCTGACACTTACACAGAATGAATTGTGTGGCCCTCTGCCCCTCAGCACTATTAGGGTTCTTAGCTCCGCCCTGCCCCCTCCCATTGCAAATAGTGGCAGGAGACAGAGAGGGAGCAGGAGCCCAGTGCACTGCTCACAGCTCATCCAGCCTCCTCCCCCTGCAGAGAGGGACACTGTATATCGGCTGCGCGTGAAAACCTGGCCCATATACGGTCGTCTGAATAAGCCCTTAGAGTGAATAACATCACATGTAAAAAAGTTTTGTTAACACAAATAAAACCCATGAATAGAGTTGAATAAAACAGAAAAATAAAAAATGCGCATAACTAATTGTATTAAAGAATCTCTCTTTGTAGATCGAAATAAAAAAATCCCAAACTATGCAAATATAATTTTCATTATTTTAATAATATTTTATATTATCATATCAAGAGCCATTATCCACCTCACTGGCTGACTTTATAACTGTGTTATAAAAGTTAATTTTTAATATGCAATATTTTTTTAAAAATATTCACTAATTCTAAAAAAATCAAAAAAATAAAAGTTTTCAATGATGACTGGTAAGTGATTCTTACTTTGGCTTCATTCACACAAGCGTATTTTTGTGTGCGCCTATGTGCATGAAAAAACCCCACTGCTGGCATGAGGGGAAAATGCATGAACACCGGACCCATGGACAACAAGGTGAAGCCCCTGGATGTGACAGCATCTAGGGGTTTCACATCCAAGAATTCCCATGCTGCAGCCATCACAGCCGCAGCAGGGGATAGCGATCTGCTCCAATTGCTTTCAATTGGGGCGGCAGTAGAACTGGCCCTATTGAAAGCAATGGGATGGCATCGCACTCCTCTGCCACAGTTGTGACAGCTGTGACAAGGGATTCTATCATCCCCGATGCAGTCTACTCATCACTGAACACTGTAACAGTGTTCAGTGATGAGGGAAAAACCCCAGGGTTTAACGGAACCCTCCGGCAGTCCCCTTCTCCCCGTGGGGATGAAGGCGTTAACAGCGGGACATTTAAAAGGTCTGTTCCATGAGCAGGAGTTACCATTAACTCCTGCTCCCGTAGGAGTCAATAGAAAGTCCTGCAAAACGTGCACCTATGATCTGTCTTTTTTAGGTGTGTGCTGTTTTGTGCTTCAAATTTTGCACATATGAACGCTTCTATAGGAATTCATCGATGGATAAATAAAGAAGTTATGATTTTTTAAAAGGGGTGAGGAAAAAATGAAAATGGAAAAAAAGGGGCCGCGTCATTAAGGGGTTAAAGGTTCTATTTACAAACCATTGTGAAGACAAAGGTGTAACAATGTTTTGGACATCAGGATCCTTAATCAGGCTACAATTAAAAGATAATAAGTGGTTCTTAGACTTTGTTAACATAAATTAATCAGTCATCTTGTGCGTCATTTTCATCTAATTGTAGATATGTAATAGTTGTTTTGTACCCACAAAATAGTCCTTTGTAGTTGGGTTCACCCACAAACTGCTAAGAGGTAATTTTGCTCTATATGGGCTATAAACTCTGTCTTACAGAATACAGTTCAGTAATAAAAGGTGATAAACAGTGAGGCTGTACTTCATAGGGAAATAGGAATGTGCGGCTACTCTTTATTTTCTGCATTTATCTCTTGGCCTCAAGACACTCGGAGTATTAAGATATGTAGAAAGCCGTGAGTCCTTGATATATGGTGCCACGACTGGACTTGGAATTGAAATCTATCCATAATGGCGCTGTATGATAAAAATCTGTACAGCGGATCATAGATGTACTAATTTCACGCTACAGAAAGTCTTACATTTCCATTCGGCCTACATAATTAGCAAGGCTTCATGTTGGGTTACCTTCACAAGGGGCGAGCGCGATATCGTGCCGAGAAACCCGTCCCGACATTGCCCTTATCAATATGCATCTTACCCGCTGGTGTGAGGTGTTCTTCATGCAAAAACATCTTGCATCTTTTCTCTGAAATTCCAATCCTCTGGCTCTTTTTCAACGCGTGTCAGAAGATCGGAAAGTGTTTCCCATTGATTTCACGGTATGCAATGTCTGACTGTCCCATTGAAAACAATGGGAAGTGCGTTCAGAGGGTCAGAAAAAAAAATAGGACAAGCAGTGTTTTTTGTACCTCGCAGCATCGCTCAAGTGTATGACTCCATTCAAAGGAATGGAATTGATATTTGGCCAAATTTTGTATGACTTGCAATGTAGAAAACTTGCGCAAAATTCCCGTTCATGAGAATGTAACCTCAGTAGGATATAAGATGTGTTTCTTAAACATTAAATGAGGTGTACAGTATTTCATTATGTATTTAATTTCAGTTCCATGAAGTAGGTCATCTTCACACAATTGCGCACGCCTTAGCACAACGTTTTTGCGCTATGAACGAAGCTTTTATGCGCACATTTTGGCGTATTCCACCATACTTTTTTTGCCCGCAGGGCATGTTCATCTGCGTGCAGCAAGCCAATGCACCAATTGAAATGGCTAATTAGTTCCAAATGTGTTCTTTTTCCAGCAGAATTTGGCTTCTTTCACATGAGCGCATATCGGCTGCCCGTTTTCACAGACGGACGATATGCGCTGTGATCTGATGCCAAGCCAATATAGGGTCGGGCGTTTTTACGTCGAGCCCAAAACATAGTCCTGGAACTATGTTTTGGGTGGAAAATACATAGGCCGCTACATGGGTTCCTATGGGAGCCCATGGGAGCGGCCGTAGGTGGGAGGAAACGTTCTCGTTCTGTGCAATAGTAGGGGGAGGGATGGGGCGGAGCTAAGCTCCGGTCCGCCCCACCTCGTCCCATTGATGGCTATAGACAAGGGGTGGGATGTGGGCGGAGCTAAGTGCCCGCCCTCTCCCCACCCCTTGTTGATAGCCATCAATGGGAGGAGGCGGGGCAGACCGTCGCTTAGCTCTGCCCCCATCCTTCCCCCTCCTATTGCACAGAACGAGCAGCGAGGAACGAGAGGTGAGCCTGCGATGGAGAGGGAGGGGAAATGGGCCTTGGCCTGATGAGCTCGGCGCCATATGAACGGGCGCACAAACGCTTGATTTGTGCGCCCGTTCACCAGATTTATCACTAACAACGTAGCGTATATAGGCCAGCTGTGAAAACGGCCGGCTGATATGCTCTCATGTGAAAGAAGCCTCACACAGTGTTTCACTCATCTCCCTGTATATTGCATATGGCAATTGACTTTAATGGGTACCTTTGGTTCTTAAATGTGCACAAAGATAGAGCATGTTCACTACCTATTACGTAGGCAAATTTTGCACATGGAAATACATATGCAAATATGTCTGTGTGAGGGCTCTTTATTGGCCGCCGTTTTCACGGCCAGTCGATATACGCTACAATCTGATGCATTGGATTCCAATGCATCAGATCACATGGCCGTATTCCCACGGCATAAAAGCGCCAGGCCAGCCAATATAGTGGCGGGTGCTTTCATGCCAGGCCGAAAAGATATCTTTTTGGCTGGAACACATTGGCCGCTGCATGGACTCCTATGGGAGCCAATGACAGAGGTAGGGGAAGGGAGGTGGGAGGGAGTTTAGCAGCGTGACTGCTAAACTCCCTCTCTCTTCTCTCCTCCTCTCTCCTTCCCTCCTGCTGTTTGCAATGGTAGGGGGCGGGATGAAATGGGCGGCATCTGCCCCCTCCTATTGCTGGCTGCAGACAAGGGGCGTGGAGGGGCGGTGATTAGCTCCGCCACCATCCCGCCCCCTCATATTGCAAGCAGCCGGAGGGAAGGAGAGAGGAGGCGAGACAGCGAGGGGAGGGAAAGGGAGGCAACGGCATTGCAGCCTTGGCGTATATGTGATGGGACTGTGCCATCTGAACAGGCGCACAAATCTAATGTTTGATTTGTGCACCCGTTCACGTGTTTTTACGGCACCCACGGAGCCCATCAGTGTCCATTATAAAGCTACAATTAAAGAATAAGTGGTAAGGGGTTCTTAGACTTTGTTAACATAAATAAATGGCAGCTAATAACATTTCTGGAACAATTTTATAGTCAGAAGTGAACTATAAAAAAGAAATACTTTAATTAGCAAAATATTGCATACAAGCCACAACAAACAAGATATTTAACCCCCTAAAGGACCAGACACTTTTTAGCAATATTACCCATGCAGTGGGTTTATGGCCCCATATTTTTAAATTGCAGGAATGGGTCCATCATTTTGTTTGCAGACATTTTGATATTTAATTTGTATAGTGGCAGACTACAGGGTGGATAAGGTCATGGTTTATATTGGCATGGGCGATGGGTCCTTTTCTCTCTCTCTCTCTCTCTCTCTCTCTCTGTGTATATATAGATATATATGTGCATTTTTTTTTCCGTTTTTTATTCTGTAATTTTTTAAACTTATTTTTCTAACTTTTTAAAAATATTTTTGTCCCCCATGATGTCCTATAACTAGAGATGAGCGAACGTACTCATCCGAGCTTGATATTCGTGCGAATATTAGGGTGTTCGGGATGCTCGTTACTCGTAACGAGTACCACGCGATGTTCCGGTTACTTTCAGTTTCCTCTCTGAGACGTTTGCGCGCTTTTCTGGCCAATTGAAAGACAGGGAAGGCATTACAACTTCCCCCTGTGACGTTCAAGCCCTATACCACCCCCCTGCTGTGAGTGGCTGGGGAGATCTGATGTCACCCGAGTATAAAAATCGGCCCCTCCCGCGGCTCGGCTCAGATGCGTTGTGACTTAGCTGAGGGAAAGTGCTGCTGCTGGTGCTGCTGTAGGGAGAGCGTTAGGAGTCAGTGTAGGCTTCAAGAACCCCAACGGCCCTTCTCAGGGCCACATCTACTAGTGTGCAGTACTGTGTTAGCACAGTAATTTTTTTTTTTTTTGTCCAAAATTGGATCTGCAGAGCATTGCGCCCAGCAATAGGGACAGAAGTGGGGGTTAGGCAGGGAGAGTGTTAGGAGTTAGTGTAGGCTTCAAGAACCCCAACGGTCCTTTCTAGGGCCACTTCTATCCGTGTGCAGTACTGTCCAGGCTGCTGTTAGCAGTGTTGCATTTTTTTTTTTTTTCTCAAAACCGGCTGTGCAGAGCATTGCACCCGGCATTAATACTACAGGGATAGAATTGTGTAGGCAGGGCCAGAAGACATTTATTATTCATTGAATATACGCAGTGGGTCCTTCCCTTTGCTAAAAAGCAAAAGAAATTATATTTGGCCTGCCTGTGTCAGTCCTAAGGTCTCCGTGTACGTGTGTGCTGCGTGTACAACGTACAAAAATCAGACGCAACCAGCTACGCTTTACTGCAGCCTAGCGCCATTGTCTTTCCTGACTGGCAAATACCTGCTCTGCTAGAGTTAATAACTCTGCTACACTATAGTTGTGTGACACTTTTTGAGGGCCACACCACAGATATTAAACTTCTTGTTCATTGAATATACGCAGTGGGGTCTTCCCTAAGCTAAAAAGAAAAAAAATTATATTTGGCCTGCCTGTGTCAGTCCTAAGGTCTGCGTGTACGTGTGTGCTGCGTGGACAACGTACAAAAATCAGACGCAACTAGCTACGGTTGAGTGCAGCCTTGCGCCAATTTCTTTCCTGCCTGGGAAATCAAATCACTGGTAATAGAGCATGCTGAGGGGTAGGGGTAGGCCTAGAGGATGTGGACGCGGCCGAGGACGCGGAGGGCCAAGTGAGGGTGTGGGCACAGGCCGAGCCAGTGCGGTGGCCAGGGGTGGAGGCAGGGCCAGACCGAATAATCCACCAACTGTTTCCCAAAGCGCCCCCTCGCGCCATGCCACCCTGCAGAGGTCAAGGTGCTCTACGGTGTGGCAGTTTTTCACAGAGACGCCTGACGACCAACGAACAGTGGTGTGCAACCTTTGTCGCGCCAAGATCAGCTGGGGAGGCACCACCAACAACCTGACCACCACCAGCATGCGCAGGCATATGATGGCCAAGCACCCCACAAGGTGGGACGATGCCCGTTCAACGCCTCCGGTTTGCACCACTGCCTCTCCCCCTGTGCCCCAACCTGCCACTGAGATCCAACCCCCCTCTGAGGACACAGGCACTACCGTCTCCTGGCCTGCACCCACACCATCACCTCCGCTGTCCTCGGCCCCATCCAGCAATGGCTCTCAGCGCAGCGTCCAGACGTCGCTAGTGCCACAGTTTGAGCGCAAGCGCAAGTACGACGCCACGCACCCGCACGCTCAAGCGTTAAACGTGCACATTGCAAAATTGATCAGCCTACAGATGCTGCCTTATAGGCTTGTGGAAACGGAGGTGTTCAAAAGCATGATGGCGGCGGCTGCCCCGCGCTACTCGGTTCCCAGTCGCCACTACTTTTCCCGATGTGCCGTCCCAGGCCTGCACGACCACGTCTCCCGCAACATTGCACGCGCCCTCACCAACGCGGTTACTGCCAAGGTCCACTTAACAACGGACACGTGGACAAGCACAGGCGGGCAGGGCCACTATATCTCCCTGACGGCACATTGGGTGAATTTAGTGGAGGCTGGGACAGAGTCAGAGCCTGGGACCGCTCACGTCCTACCCACCCCCAGAATTGCGGGCCACAGCTCGGTGGTGGTATCTGCGGCGGTGTATGCTTCCTCCACTAAAGCACCTTCCTCCTCCTCCTCCTCCAACGCAACCTCTGTCTCGCAATCAAGATGTGTCAGCAGTACGTCGCCAGCAGTCGGTGTCACGCGGCGTGGCAGCACAGCGGTGGGCAAGCGTCAGCAGGCCGTGCTGAAACTACTCAGCTTAGGAGAGAAGAGGCACACGGCCCACGACCTGCTGCAGGGTCTGACAGAGCAGACCGACCACTGGCTTGCGCCACTGAGCCTCCAACCGGGCATGGTCGTGTGTGACAACGGCCGTAAGCTGGTGGCGGCTCTGCAGCTCGGCAGCCTCACGCACGTGCCATGCCTGGCCCATGTCTTTAATTTGGTGGTTCAGCGCTTTCTGAAAAGCTACCCCCACTTGTCATACCTGCTCGGAAAGGTGCGCCAGCTCTGCGCACATTTCCGCAAATCCCACAAGCATGCTGCCACCCTGCGGACACTGCAACATAGGTTTAATCTGCCAGTGCACCGACTGCTGTGCGACGTGCCCACACAGTGGAACTCTACGCTCCACATGTTGGCCAGACTCTATGAGCAGCGTAGAGCTATAGTGGAATACCAACTTCAACTTGCGCGGCGCAGTGGGAGTCAGCCTCCTCAATTATTTACAGAAGAGTGGCCCTGGTTGGCAGCCATCTGTCAGGTCCTTGGAACATTTGAGGAGTCTACCCAGGTGGTGAGCGGCGATGCTGCAATCATTAGCGTCACCATTCCTCTGCTATTCATCTTGAGAAGTTCCCTGCAAAGCATAAAGGCAGACGCTTTGCGCTCGGAAACAGAGCCGGGGGAAGACAGTATGTCGCTGGATAGTCAGAGCACCCGCCTGTCTATATCTCAGCGCGTTGAGGAGGAGGAGCATGAGGAGGATGAGGAGGAGGGGGAAGAGACAGCTTGGCCCACTGCTGAGGGTACAGATGCTGCTGGGCTGTCATCCTTTCAGCGTGTATGGCCTGAGGAGGAGGAAGAGGAGGAGTAGGAGGATCCTGAAAGTGATCTTCCTAGTGAGGACAGCCATGTGTTGCGTACAGGTACTCTGGCGCACATGGCGGACTTCATGTTAGGATGCCTTTCTCGTGACCCTCGCGTTACACGCATTCTGGCCCCTACAGATTACTGGGTGTACACATTGCTCGACCCACGGTATAAGGAGAACTTTTCCACTCTGATTCCCGAAGAGGAAAGGGGTTCGAGAGTGATGCTATACCACAGGGCGCTGGTGGACAAACTGATGTTAAACTTCCCATCCGACAGCGCTAGTGGCAAAAGGCGCAGTTCCGAGGGCCAGGTAGCAGGGGAGGCGCAGAGATCAGGCAGCATGTACAGCGCAGGCAGGGGAACATTCTCCAAGGCCTTTGCCAGCATTATGGCTCCCCAGCAAGACTGTGTCACCGGTCCCCAGTCAAGGCTGAGTCGGCGGGAGCACTGTAAAAGGATGGTGAGGGAGTACATAGCCGATCGCACGACCGTCCTCCGTGACGCCTCTGCCCCCTACAACTACTGGGTGTCGAAGCTGGACACGTGGCCTGAACTAGCGCTGTATGCCCTGGAGGTGCTTGCTTGTCCTGCGGCTAGCGTCTTGTCAGAGAGTGTGTTTAGTGTGGCTGGGGGAATCATCACGGATAAGCGTACCCACCTGTCAACCGACAGTGCCGACAGGCTTACACTCATCAAGATGAACAAAGCCTGGATTTCCCCAGACTTCTCTTCTCCACCAGCGGACAGCAGCGATACGTAAGCAATACGTAGGCTGCACCCGCGGATGGAAGCTACGTTCTCTCTCACCATCCAAAACGGGGACATTTCTGCTTCATCAATCTGTGTCTAATATTCCTCCTCCTCCTCCTGCTCCTCCTCCTGAAACCTCACGTAATCACGCTGAACGGGCAATTTTTCTTAGGGCCACAAGGCTCACTCATATAATTTTTCTAAACAATTTTAATATGTTTCAATGCTCTTAAAAGCATTGAAACTTTAACTTGAACCAATTTTTCGTTAAACTGGGCTGCCTCCAGGCCTAGTTACCACTTAAGCCACATTAACCAAAGCGATTAATGGGTTTCACCTGCCCTCTTGGTTGGCCATGGCCAATTTTTTGGATGTACATTAGTACTGTTGATACAGCAATTTTTGTGGGTCCTCGCCGACAGTGTAATCAAATGAATTTTTAGCCCACCTGCATTACAGCTGATGTTACATCTGCTGTGTTGGGCAATGCAATGGGATATTTTTATGTACCGCCGGTGGGTTCCAGGGAGCCACCCATGCTGTAGGTGCACACGGAGTTTAACCTACATCTGTCCACTTGTAAAGAACCCCAGTCTGACTGGGGCATGCAGTGTGGGCCGAAGCCCACCTGTATTAAGCACGACATTACTACCTCAGCTGTGTTGGGCAATGCAATGGGATATTTCTATGTACCGCCGGTGGCTTCCTGGCACCCACCCAGGCAGTGGGTCCACAGGGAATTATAAATGCATCTGTTTCCACTTGTAAAGAACCCCAGTCTGACTGGGGCATGCAGTGTGGGCCGAAGCCCACCTGCATTAAACATGACATTACTACCTCAGCTGTGATGGGCAATGCAATGGGATATTTTTATGTTCCGCCGGTGGGTTCCAGGGAGCCACCCATGCTGTCGGTCCACAGGGACTTCACAATAGGGAGTTGTACCTGCCTGTGTCTATGAATTAAAAACCGCGGTCTCACTGGGGCATGCAGACACCTTGACAGAATTAATAGTGTGTGGCACATAGGTTCCCCATTGCTATGCCCACGTGTGCAGCTCCTGATGGCGGTGGCACAGGATTATATTTCTCATTGCTTCTGTACAGCATTGTGGGCTATCGCCCCGCCCCTTTTAAAGAGGGTCGCTGCCTAGCCGTGCCAACCCTCTGCAGTGTGTGCCTGCGGTTCCTCCTCATGGTAGACGCACTTCTAAATAGACATGAGTGTGGCGTGGCATGAGGGCAGCTGAAGGCTGCGCAGGGACACTTTGGTGTGCGCTGTGGGGGGAGGGGGGGCGGTTGGGCAGCATGTAAGCCAGGGGAAGTGGCAGTGGAGTGTCATGCAGGCAGTGATTGTGCTTTGTTGGAGGTAGTGTGGTGCTTAGCTAAGGTATGCCATGCTAATGAGGGCTTTTCAGAAGTAAAAGTTTTTGGGAGGGGGGGGGCCCCACTCTTGCCGCTATTGTGGCTTAATAGTGGGACCTGTGAACTTGAGATGCAGCCCAACATGTAGCCCCTCGCCTGCCCTGTCCATTGCTGTGTCGTTCCCATCACTTTCTTGAATTCCCAGATTTTCACACAAGGAAACCTTAGCGAGCATCGGCGAAATACAAAAATGCTCGGGTCGCCCATTGACTTCAATGGGGTTCGTTATTCGAAACGAACCCTCGAGCATCGCGAAAAGTTCGTTCCGAGTAACGAGCACCCGAGCATTTTGGTGCTCGCTCATCTCTACCTATAACATATCTGGGGACATTCACACTGATAAATATATTTTTTCATTTCACAGTTTTCCACTGTAAGGCTTTATTCCCACGAGCGCATATCGGCTGTCGTTTTCACGGCCGGCCGATATACGCTACATTGGGAGAGGAAAATCTGGTGAATGGGTGCACAAATTACAAACTAAACCATTTGTGGGACCATTCACCAAATGCGCCAAGCTCACAAGGCCAACGCCCATTTCACCTCTCTCCCCATCACAGGCTCACCTCTCGTTTCTCCCTGCTTGTTCTGTGCAATGGGAGGGGGCGGGGTAGGGCTTATATTTCATGCCCTTCCCTGATAATCCCTGCAGGGTTTTCTTGCATCCCATTGCTTTCAATGGGGTGGCAGCAGTGCTGGCCCAGTTGAAATCAATTGGAGAACATCCTGCTCCAGTGCCACAGCTGTGACAAGGGATTCTTTTATCCCTGCGGGAACCCCATCATCACTGGACACTATGTCAGTGCCTTCACAGTGTTCAGTGATAAGGGTACTCCCCACAGGTATTACAGAACCTTTGGGGAGTTCCTCATCCCAGCAGGGACTAAGAAGGTAACAGTGGGACATTTAAAAGGTGATTCTGGCTAGTACCACCTTTTACATGTCCTGCTGTAAGCAGCAGGGAAACTATTGGCAGCGCAGGAGTTTCCATTAACTCCTCCCATAGGAGCCTATGGAAACTCCTGCAAAACGTGCACCAAAGATAGTGCATGTCCTGTCTTTTTTAGATGTGTGCCGTTTCGCGCTTCAAATTTCGAGCATATGAATGCTTCTATAGGAAACCTGACCGAGCCCTAACTGAGGCATCCAAAGTTACATAAACTTTAAAGCACCACTATACCGTGTCCTGTAGAGACAGGAGGTCAATTTGTGATGCTCTTATTCTTGCATGCTGCTTGCCCCCTGCAACCTCCTCCTTCACAAAGGCTGAAGTGAAATCTAGACGTATTCACAGGTCCTGCTCTTACTCAGGTTAGAATGTGGCTAGAGCCATGATGAGTCTTGTTTGAAAACTAAAATTGTTGACTTTAAAACAGGACAAAAAGCTATCTAGACTGTGCAAGAGCCTTTAGTAGCTGTTCATCCCTAGTTATTATCATAATCATCTATCAATAACCAAGCTGAAAGCAGTAAGAATATTTACATGACATGTATAAAATCATTTTAGCTGTTTTATATTCATTAATTCAAAGCAATCAATCACTGTCATTAACAACTTATGTATATGTCAATCAGACTAGCAAAAATTCAAAAGTAATAATTTCCACATACCAGGAGCTTTGCATTGAAACAATAGCTACATTGGTATAAAAATTGCTAGAGATATACCTAGAGGCATAGCTGGGGGCAGTAAAAAGATAGCAGCTGTATTTTAACCCGGGTGCCTGGGGTGGCCCAAAGGCAGTTCTGTCAGGATGTAAGTTTCATAAATGTAGATTTTGCCCTGGAAAGAAGCTTCCAGTTCTTCTGAATATAGCCTTGGTTCTAAGAACAGATTCAAGGTGTACATAAGGCTTGACAAGGACTATTGTAGCAATCTTTAGTATGTTAAAACAGATTGCAGCACGAATACTGGCATAATTAAAAATCAAGAACCCATCGACTTCCCCTGTAATTTTTATTGCCAATATTAACCAGACACAGCTTTCATTTCTTATACTGCTGAGATAAAATGAAAGCTTTGCTGTGATTGGTTGTTATTTCTTATACTGCTGAAGTAAAATGAAGGCTACGCTGTGATTGGTTACTGTGGGCAACACAGATTTTCTTTTGGAAAACTTTTAATAAGACTGTGGTGCCGGACTAATTTTTGTAGCCCACTTTGTATATTCCAAGACTGCTATTTAGAAGCTTTTCATTGCAACCCCTATATAGGTCACATCCAAAAGTCTTAATTGGCAAAATGGATGTAATATGTGGCCACTGTAAAGCAGGAAAGTTTAAGTCGGAATCAACGGGAATGTGCTGCTCAAATGGGAGGGTCAATCTGCCATTCCTGCGCTTATAGCGCCATGCAACACATATCATCTAGTATAGTATATTATTTGGATGGGATAAAAGGCACCTTTCCCTAATACTTGGTTGAACAAAGTCTGGCAATAATGGCAACCTCCATCGTACCTACCTTTAAAGTTATCTAGGAGTTTACTGTATCTGTTTGCTTGTAGATTCTTCTACTCTTTCACTGCAATTAGCACAATTTTGAATATTTGAAGGGTTCCTTTTCCCAATAGAAGATCTCAGCTCTCTCCAAAGGTTTGCAGTTGGATTGAGGTCAGGAATCATTGCAGAACAGTTTAACCCTTTAAGGACCAAGCGCTGTAAATTTACGGCGCTTGGTCTTGGGGTTTAATAGCTGAACTACAGCACAGGATTAAAGCCTCAGTTGCTGCAATCAAGCAGGAGCAGGTCAGTTCATCAGCTGTTAGTCACAGTAGAGAACCTGGAGGTTTTTAACTGGTTCTACCTTCTCCTTTTCCAGGTACATAGCTTTCAATGAGCACTATGTACTAAAAAGTGAAAGTTGAAGTGTTTCTTCCACTTCGTGACCTGGTGATCACCTGACTGCTGGGAGCCCCTGAGAGCTGCAGGGACCTAGCACACCCAGATCAGCTCTGCCAGTGACTATTGTCACTACAGGGGGATGTTTTCCCCTGTGACTGGGGCTCCTATGGATGCCCCAGCTACAGTGGAAAAGTGTGTAATTAAAAAAAAGACCACGTGAATGTCCCCAGAGGTCTTATATGACATCATGGGGTCATAGATGGTAAAAAAAAGTTACAGGAATAAGTAAAACAAATTACAAAATAAAATAAAAATATATACATAAAAAAGAAAATGACCCAAAGCCAACACCAACCAACACCGTTGCCATATGCACCCTGTAATCCAAAACCATACATATTATATATCAAAACGTCCAAAACAAAATGAGAAAACACTTCCCATACTTTACTTACTTTACTAACATAAATATACTAATTAAAAATATATATAAATGTTAAAAAAATAATTTCTTTAGCTTTTTACCCCCAATAAAGTAAAAAAAAATGGAAAAAAAGAAACAATACTTATCTAATGAAAATACCCAAATTTCAAAAAGATATCCAAAACGCAATTGAAGACTACTTCACTTTAAATAATACGCCTGATGTAAGCCCTGAATTGCTCTGGACAGCACACAAAGCTTACATGAGGGGTATCCTTATAAAACTAGGAGCTAGGTACAAAAAGGAAAAACTAGAAAAAACTGATACCTTACTGACAAAAATCCAACAATTAGAAAGTCTAGCCCAGACTAATGCAAACCAGCAAATATATAACGACCTATTCAAAACAAGATTAGAACTGCGTAGGGTGCTGCAAGGGGATCACGACAGGGAAATAACCTCCCAACGTGCTAATGTCTACGCATCCCTAAACAAACCCTCTAAATGGATGGCAAACCTGACAAAGAAAAAGTCAATTAAAACTAACATCCCATACATTTGGAACTCAAAAAACAAAGAATTTAAAATATCCCACCCGAAACAAATATTGGAAGCATTCCGCCTATTCTATAGTAAATTATACAACTTAAAAGATGACCCACAAACTTCCCACCCTAACAACGAAGATATAGAAAAATTCCTGAATAAAATTAAACTACCATCAATAAACTCAGTCCAAGCCGCTAGTTTAGATCGCCCAATAACGGTATCCGAGGTGGCGGAAACAATTTCCTCCATGAAAAACCAAAAAGCGCCTGGCCCAGATGGATATTCGGCAGAATATTATAAATGGTTCTCAAACTCCCTATCTCCCTACTTGGGAAAACTCTACAGTTCAGCTATGGAAAAAGGATCGTTTCCTGAAGAGATGCTCCAGGCTACGGTGGTAGTGTTGCCCAAACCAGGAAGAGAGCCAGACGATCCAGCAAACTTCAGGCCCATTTCCTTGCTCAACACAGATGTCAAGATATATGCAAAGATATTAGCAAATAGATTACTCGATGTCCTACCGAGTGTTGTGCATTCTGATCAGGTGGGTTTTGTGAAGGGGCGGCAGGCCTCGGACGGCACGAGGAGGGTTCTCAACCTTTTATATTCCTCACAAATCTCTAGATCCCCAACAACTATGATAGCTTTGGATGCAGAAAAAGCTTTTGATAGGGTTCACTGGGGATATGCGTTTCAAACGCTAAATAAATTTGGCCTCGGGGGGGGTGTGATTCGCGCCGTCCGGGCCCTGTACTCCTACCCCACAGCTCGAGTGTTAATAGATGGCGACATTTCAGATAAATTTACCATTTCCAATGGTACACGCCAGGGATGCCCACTTTCCCCTATACTATATGTCCTCATGGTGGAACCCCTGGCCGAAATCATAAGATCCTCTATAGAAACAAGAGGAATTCCTCTAAACTCCCGCCAACACAAAATTGGCCTATTCGCCGATGATATTATCCTCACATTAACACACCCCCTGGAGTCTTTGAGAGCTGCCTGCCAGATCCTCGAACATTTTAGCAAAGTATCCTACTACAAGCTTAATGTTGACAAATCAAAAATACTAGGCATAAACATCCCACAAAGCCTACAGCACGCAATCCAATCAGAATTCTCTTTCAAATGGGGGGCTGACAACATCCCGTATCTGGGCATATTACTTTCTGCGGACATAAATAAACTAGAGGGAATTAACTATACTCCACTCTTAGAAACAATCCAAAAAGAAATCGACCATCTATCAAGAATAAATTTGTCTTGGCTAGGCAGGATCATGACCTATAAAATGAAAATATTGCCAAAAATTTTATACCTTTTCAGGGTCCTGCCGATCCCCATATCAAAAAGCACAATCAAAAAACTACAAGCACAACTATCTGCATTCATTTGGAAGGGAAATAAACCACGATTAGCCCTTTCAATCTTAGCCTCAAACCGGAGAAAAGGAGGCGCAGATATACCTAACCTAGAAAAATATTTTAAAGCTACTATCCTGAACCAAACCAGATGCTGGACAAAAAGAGACAACACAATGGCCTGGGTAGGCATGGAAACATGCCTCACAAAAACACCCAAAGGACACCTACTGTTACTTGGCGCATCACTCGCGGCCATGTCAACCAACCTTGCCCTAAACATCCCTCCCAAAAATTTGCCTCCTACAGTGGCATCCTCCCTAAAAATTTGGGAAGAATACACAAAAAAAGTAGCCACCTACGATACCCACAAAAAACCAAAACTGCCAATTGAAATACTAAACTTGTTTATATCTGATTTAAGAATTGACACCTGGAGAGTAAGGGGTGTGGAAAACTTAGAGGACATAATGACAGGAGAGGAACTAAAACCTTTTGAAATCCTACAGGAAAAATGTAACCTTCTCCAAAAAGACCTCTTCAATTATACCAGAATAAAAAATTTCCTTAAAAAGTCTCCTATATATAAGATAAAAATCCCGATGGAAGTCCAAAGAAAGATCACATCAGAACCCCTCCTGAGAAAGTCCGAAACCAGATATTTCTATGATATTCTGACAGGCGACAACAAATTATCCAAAAAAACACATATGCTTAGTTGGGAAAACGAACTGGGTACAGTTATTTCAACGGAATCATGGGAAAAGGCGTATAAAACGGCATGTGGCTCAACCAAAGGTCTGGGGATACTGGAAACACAAATTAAAGTAAATCTGAGATGGTACTACACACCATGCTTGTTGGCCACAAGATTCCAAAACACCAATGACAAATGTTGGAGGAACTGTGACCAAAAGGGTACTCTAACGCACATATTTTGGGCATGCCCTGCTCTTGAGAGATACTGGGATCTTATTCTTAATCATCTAGACGAAATTCTAAAAACCCGTATCACAAGATCCGCAAAACTAACCTTATTATTGGTTGGCTTAAATAAATACCCTACAAAAATTAGATATTTGCTGGGTCATGCCCTTATGACAGCAAAATCTCTCATTGCAAGAAGATGGAGAGAGCCCACACCTCCATCCTTTGGGGAATTTAGGGACCGTATGGCAGAACAACAATTATTCGAAAAGTGGATAGCACTAAGAAACAACTCTTTAAAAAAACACAAAGAGGCATGGGAGCTATGGAGGTAACCTTATTAGAAAAAGTTAAGGCTGCACAAAAATGCCAAGTTCATTCAATACGATACATGTTGTATCGAAGTATTTCTTTTATATACAATTTCTGAAAATGTTTATCCGTTCTAATATTATTGATATAAGGAAAAAATGGGATCTGACAATTGCATGATTTAAATAGAAAACAACAACATAGTAATGTTAACATGTCTGCAACTATTACATGTCTTATAAACTGTGTGTATATTACATGTCTATATCCCAAATAAAGATTTAATATTGAAAAAAAAAAAAAAAAAAATGGAAAAAAAAAGTCAGTGAAAAAGTAGTGATCCTCCAATGGGTCTTTCATCCACATTAGGGGATCGTCAAGTGTTTCCTATTGTTTTCAGTGGGAAACCTCATATTGCACTCGTGTGTACATCGCACAGTGTGCAATGTGTTTTACTGTGTCATTGAAAGCAATGGGTGATTCATTCCGAGGAACATAAAAAGATAAAACATACAGCTCATGTATGTGACTCCACTCAAAAGAATGGGGTTCATAGTCGCGCGAGACTTGTATGCCTCGCAACACACAAATCTCGTGCGAGTTTTTCAGCCATGTGAAACTGGCCTTAACCCCTTAGTGACAGCCCCATTGCTTTTTTACATCCTGCATAAGTGGGCTTTAATCCGCAGGAACGGAAAAACATGCATCCCCTGAGGGTTAAAGCCACGTGAGCTGTTGATGTGACAGCTACATGAGCAATGGGGCCTGGAATTTATTCAGTTGTGCCCTGAAATCCAATGGGTATTCCCTCTATTATAGGCCAAGCAATGAGTACTGTAAATAGATTAGGGCCGCAATGGGTATGTTTCTGAAAACTTGACAAACAGGGGTATGCATTTTGGGATATATTAGATGAATTCGCAAAGGGGTCTAGTTTTCAAAATAGGGTCTTTTTGGGGGGCTCCTTATGGTTTTGGCCGCTTAAGGGCTCTACAAGTGGGCAATGGGACCTGGAATTTATTCAGCTGTGCCCTGAAATCAAACAGGTGTTCCCTCAATTATAGGCCTAACCATGTGTTTTGTAAGTAGATTAGAGCCACAATGGGTATTTTTATGAACACAAGACAAACGGGAATATCCATTTTGGGATGAAAGCCTTCATTTATATGTACACTGTACAAAAAAACAGTTTTTTTTTTTAATTAAAACAATTGCCAAAAAAATGAAAATCATAATTTTTTCCTTTTGCTTTGCTTAGATTAATTTAAAAGCTGTGGGGTAAAAATACACGGTACACCTTTAGATAAATTCATTAAGGGGCCTAGTTTTCAAAATGGGGTCATTTGTGGGGGGTTCTCCATCGTTTTGGCCACTAAAGGTCTCTACAAGTGGGCAATGGGGCCTAAATTACCTTCAGGCAAAATTTCTTCTCTGAAAGCCACCAGCTGCTCCTTTCAGTTTGAGCCCCGTTGTGCATACAGACATAATATTAGGGCCACAATGGATATGTCTCCAAACACAGGACAAACAGGAGTATCCATTTTGAGGTACAAGTCTTCATTCATGTGTGTGCTGTACAAAAAAAAACTGTTTTTAAAATGAAAATTGTAATATTTTCCTTCTGTTTTGCTTAGATTCATTCAAAAACGGTGGGGTTAAAACATGCAGTAGACCCCTACATTCATTCATTAAGGGGTCTAATTTTCAAAAGGGGGTCATTTGTGGTGCTTCTGTAATGTCTTGGCCAATCAAGGGCTCTACAAGTGGGCAATGGGGCCTTCAAGCAAAATCTCTGTTCTGAAAGCCACTGGCTGCTCCTTTCATTTTGGGCTGCATACAGACATAAGATTAGGGCCACAATGGGTATGTCTCTGAACAAAGGACAAACAGAGGTATCTATTTAGGGTTTTAAATCCTCATTTCCATGTGCACTATAGAAAAAAAGCTGCCTTTAAAATGACATATTTGCAAAAATATGAAATTAAATTTTTTTTTCTCCTCTAAATTGCATTAATTCCTGAAAAAAAAATCACAGGGGCAGAGGCAACTACTTTATAAAGCCCTAGTCACAGAAGAACCCTAAAATAATCTTTATTGATATATGTTAAAAACGTTGGGCTTAGAAAAATCCACAATTAGTGAAGACAAGACGTACACAAACAGACAAGACACGTCTGCTCTTCCTTGGCACAGTATCACGAAAAGGTGGTTCAAATGATGATTTCAGATGTACGTTATATCAGAAACTGATTTTTTCTGTAAGAACCTTCCACAAAGAATAAATAAAAATAGGAGATTGGAGGGTCTCCAGTATCTAAATTCGAACCTAGGAAATTTATGGGATATTGACTATCACGATTCAGTACTGGTATAATATATTACAGTCTAATACTTATTCCCCCTCTAGGTTAATTAACTGGATAGACTACCTCCACTCCTATGAAGCGAATTAGCCTAAGTAGGCAAACAGGTTATGCCCTAGCATTTATTGATGTCCATGTAGGATTGATGTCAATATAGTAGAATAGACAGTGGTCCCATAAATAGAGGTCTACTGGTAAAGATAAATGGAGAGTATAATTTCCAAACAAGATAATTGTGGTTCAATACATTTCAGTTGGACCTACAACTTTTCAAGAACCAGGTGGTCAGAGATTTCAAAAATGACCAGGAAGGGGGGTCTGGTGTATTGACACCCACTCCTGTGGCGTAAAAATACTCATGACCCCCCCCCCCTCCAGTGAATGCATTAAGGGGTGTAGTTTTTAAAATTGGGTTATTTGTGGGGGCATTTATGATTCAGACACCTATGAACCTTTGCAGTCTTGGCTTGGTGTAGGAAAACAAAGTGTTCCTCAAAATGTTGATAATCAATGTTAAATCTGTACGTCTCCTAAATGGTTAAAAAAATCAAAAGTTTTTCAAATGTGTGTCCAGAATAAAGTAAACAGATGAAAAAAAATGTACATCTTATCAAAAATTTTTACAGCATATTTACACATATTTGAGAATGTCACAATCACTTGGATATGCAGTTTATGGAGTTATTCTATGTCAAAGTGACACATGTCAGGTTTCCAAAATTTGGTTCAGCCACTAAAGCGCAAACAGGCTTTGTCACTAATGGCTCCTGTCCACAGGCGAATTTTCACTGCGTTCCCCTCGGCAATAATCCAGCCGCGGGGAACTCAGTGAATGCTTTCCATATCATTGCTATGGAAAACACTGCCCCCTGTCAACGAGTGGAGAATCGTGGCGATTCTCTGCTCGCGGCCGGCAAATCCCAGCATGCTGCGAATTGCCGTGATTCTCCGTGGTCAGTCTAGCTGTCAGATAGGCTCACCGTGGAGATCTGTCAGCTGGCTCCTGCTCCCTGGCAGTGGCTCCCACGGCGGAGATATTGCAACGCCTGTGGACAGGCAGCCTTGGGGGTTAGCCTACTTTTCTTAAACTTGTCCTGCACTGTTAGTAACTTTACATCCTTTTTTTCCAGACAAGTTTTTAATTTTATTGTGCCTTGTGCTTTTCTGTATGAAACATGTCAGTTTATATATCCAAGCAGTTTCACAAACACTTTATGACAGAAGATATTTTACATTTTGTACTTAAAAGGATTATCCAAGATAAATATATATTTTAGAAAGAGGTCCCCCATGCCAGAAGATAATAAACAAGCTAATACTCACCTCTCCTGGGTCCCTGCATCACCCGCGTCGGCATCTCCTGGTCTGACACAATGTTTATAGGCTGCAGCAGCCTGTGTATGGGACATCAACGGCTGCTACAGCCAATCACAGACTTCAGCATTTGGGCACTGAGGTCTGCGATTGGCTGCAGCAGCCTGTGACGTTGCATACATAGATTGACTGCAACATCTAAGACTGGGCTAAAGCATGGCTTGTTTATACATTTCTGGCATGAAGAACCTGTTTATAAAATGTATCCTGGGCAATCTTTTTTGATATTCAGAGGTGCCCATAATGTTGACCACAACTGTATATCTAGCACATGATTATTGACAGGGGCCGGCTGGCAAATTTTAGGAGGCAAGTACACAGCACTGGCCCATGAGTATTGCCCCACTCTATGGGTATGCTCACACATTGCGGAAGATCCGTACAAAGATCCACATCAGAACTCCATCAAAAACACATAAACATGATTGAACACCGCTGGTGTGGTTCTTGATACAGATCCATAGCAGATTTTGCAACGTCAATTGAAAAACTCAGTTCTGCGGCCAATGTGCATCAAAAATGGCATCCGAATTGCACCAACAGCATAGATTTTGATGTCTCTTTGATGCCGTTTTGATGTAGATTTTGTTTGGGATTTTCTGCTACATGATAAGTTCCCTAAAACTTACTTCATATGCCGATCACGGTCCAATTTTGCACTCAACAACATTCAATTTTGCGAGGCGCTTTTGCTTCAAAACCGCTTTGCATCCTTTCGGTGGAAGAAGCGAGTGTACGCTCAAGGATAGGACATGCTGCAATTTGTTCAAAAGAATGGGGTTCATATTCATGTGAGATTTGTGCATCACGCAGCGCACAAATCTGGCACATTTTTCTCACCCGTGTGAAGCTGGCCTAAGGGTATAAATGCGCAGTAACTAGAGATGAGCGAGTATACTCACTAAAGGCAATTGCTCGAGACAGAAGGTTCAGGTGCCGGCACGGGGGAGCGGTGAGTAGCGGCAGTCAGCGGGGGGGGCGGGGGGTAGAGAGGGAGAGAGAGATCTCCCCTCTGTTCCGCCCTGCTCTCCCCCACAGCTCCGTGCCCGCTGCCGGCACCCGAACCTACAGTCTCGAGCGGGGGAGATACTCGCTAAAGGCAATGCTCGCTCGAGCAATTGCCTTTAGCGAGTATACTCGCTCATCTATAGCAGTAACACACTGGTAACACACTGTCAAACCACACCTGTTCTGGCCTAAGGGTGTAAATGCGCAGTTACAAGCTGGTAACACACTGTCAAACCACACCTGTTCACTGCAGTCAGTGTGCATGCAAATCACTGGCAAAATTGTGTGGCCATTAGCCTCCACTGGCAAGTGTGAATTGGCCCCATTTCCTTCCTTACTGTATTTATATTGAATTAATAAATAAAATATCAGAATGAAGGCTACTGCATAGATAAACTACCAGAGCCAAGATTATTACACATGTGTAGGTACAATACGAGAACCAAGCTTGCTACATGCATACAGTACAAGAATCAAGTTTAATGTATAGTTACAGTAATAGAACTGAAAACAAAACAAAGTCAATCTACTACTAACAGCCTATAGTTGACATTCAGTTGCAATATAATGGTATAAAAGAAAGTTATGGCAGCAGAACATTTTTTTTTTCAGAGATAGTTTATTCTTTTTAAAGTAGTACAACAATAAAAAAAATATATAAATTAAGTATTGGTGTAATCCTACTGATCCACGGAATAAAGCTATCATGTCATTTTTACTGCAGAGTGTATGCTATAGAAACAAGACCCCCCAAATCTGATGGAATTTAATCCAGGACCCCTTGTTTTCCCAGGTGATGGCTCTCCCCAGTGAGCTACCCAGTCTGTTGGACAGCTCCCCTGCTGAATTGTGTCCCAGTTCCTTGTTTTTGTAACCCAGTTTTTGATTGGTTCCACCCTGTTTCCTAATTGGAATTCCTATTTAAACCTGGCCCTGTACCTTCCTCACAATCCTTTTATCAACTGGGGCTCAAAGATCATTACCTTTCCCTGTGAGTACTGCAAAGAAAGATGTCAGATGTCACTACCCGCCCTCTAACATACCCAAAGCTTTGTGGATAGTCAGCAGAATTCTCATAAGTTGCCACCTCAGTACTAGCAATTCAATTATGTCTGCAACAAGAAGAAAACTGACCAACTACCCCCTCATCACCTATATGATTGTCCATTAGCATTGCTTCATGGAACCACCATCCCTTTCGGGCGAATTTACAATCTTTCCGAACCAGAGTTAAAGCTACTCAGAGAAAATCTGGATGAAAATCTAAAGCAAGATTTCATTAGACCTACTTCATCCCCAGCTGGGGTACCTCTGTTCTTTGTAGAAAAGAAAGACTCAGTTTTGTGGCCATGCATTGATTATAGGGAACTAAATAAAATTACTTTCAAAAATCATTACCCTCCCGCCTTAATTCCAGAATTGCTGGAAAGACTCTGTTCTGCCAAGATTTTTACCAAACTAGACCTGAGAGGGGCCCATAACCTCATACGGATCCGCTCACAGGATGAGTGGAAGATTGGCTTTCGAACTAGATATGGACATTTTGAATACTTGGTTATGTATTTTGGCCTTTTAGCATTTTATTTATACTGTGTTTCATGATTTTTGGAACAATTTGTTGTTGCTTACCTTGATGACATTCTTATATTTTCTGACAGTTTGGAGGAACATCGCAGGTATGTCCGGCTAGCCTTGGAACATCTTCAAAGGAATCATCTTTATATCAAACTGGAAAAATGTGAGTTTGAACAAACCAAGATGCAATTTCTTGGATATATCATCTTCCTAGACGGTCTGAATGTGGACCATAGCAAAACTAAAAGCTCTGTTCCTTTCTGCACCAGTAATGGACCATCCAAATCCAGAACTACCCTTTGTTGTGAAAGTGGACGCCTCCGATTCTGCTGTGGGAGCTGTCTTCTCTCAACGAGTCAGAAACAAAATGTAACTGCACCCCTGTGCATTTCTGTCTCATATTATGTCACCTGAAGAAAGAAACTATGACACTGAAAATAAAGAACTGTTAGCCATTAGAGTTGCCCTCTCTGAATGGAGACATCTTTTGGAAGGTGCCAATCATCCTGTAGTAGTCGTCACTGACCACAATAATCTAGAATTTATCCACACTGCTAAAAGACAGTTGGCAAGACAAGCACACTGGTGTTGCATCCTGACTGGACATAAAGGATAAATGTAAAGAAGTGCGACCGCCTGAAACTGAACCAAAGCACCAGTGTGTATAACTAACGTAACTAAACCAAAAATGGGAACTCTCTCCCTAAACAAAATCCCTTATCCCAGGAGCGAGCCCTGTCAAACCAGAGGCCGATCGCTCTGATAAATGCGGATCTACACGTGTACCTGGGCCACTGGTAAATCAGGGAGCCCTGAATACAATAAGAAGCAATGCAAGGTAAACAACTGTGGCATTTATCTGTAGCAGCAGACTGCAACAGGAAAATGGAGCTCCAAAGACAGGCTGTGCTCCTCATAGCAGACCCAGGAGCAAACTGAAATTGACCCTCACTAAGGTCAATTTTAGAACAGATTATATAGGGCAGGGACACTAGAGAAGGGTGAGAACTGAAATCACTCACGTTACACCACACCCCTAAGCCCCAGGAAAGGCAGAGACACTGCTAAAACCTGGTCTGACTCGAAAGCAAGGTGAAGATCTCAGAACAGCTGCACAGTTGGACCTTGTTTTTCTCCAGATTTAATGTTTTCGTTTCTTATTAGCCTGGCTCATGAAATGACAAGGATGATGCCTTGTCCAGGATACTTGCTGAACTGGAGGAGGGGTTTAATATAGACTGTACAATTTTGTCTCCCTAAAATTTTCTGGGAATGCATTTTGGTACCCATTTTTGAACTCAGTTCAAAGATGGGTACCAAAATGACCCCTTTCTCAATGATGCTTTTAAGGACATGGACCTCTCTTTTAAGAAGGGGTTTTAGATGCAGGAAAGCAGACTGTATGTTTTCGGTCCTGTTCGACTTGAAGTCCTTAAACTAGTCCATGATTCTAAACTTAGAGGCCATCTTGGAGTCTGGAAAACTCTGGAATTACTGCTTCATTCATTTTGGTGGCCTGATTGTAGAAACAATGTGAAAAAATATATCACCTCTTTTGTAACTTGTGCGTGAAACAAGACACCACGATTTCCTCCATTAGGACTTCTTCAACCACTTTCAGTCCCATCCAGGCTGTGGGGATCAATATCAATGCATTTTATTGTGGTTCTCCCCCTTTTGAAAAAAATGACTATCATCCATGTTGTGGTGGGCCGACTCACGAAAATCACCTATTTTATTCCCACCAAAGAAATTCCTGCTGCTGAACAAATTAATGATTTGGAAGGAGATATTTAGATTGCATTGCATTACTTATAATATTGTTTCTGATAGAGGTGTTTAGTTTACCTCATGATTTTAGAAAAGCTTCTGCACTGCTATAGGGATTACTATCAACTTGACTTCTGCTTCCTATCCACAGTCCAATTGCCAGACTGAAAGGACCAACCAGACTCTTGAACAATACCTCCACCGTTTTATTTCATACCTCCATGATGATTTGGTGGACTACTTATCTACAGCAGAATTTACCTAGAGTAACTCCAGACATAGTTATACATCTCAAAGTCCCTTTTTTGCTAAGTTTAGCTTACATCTGCTGTTCATTCTTGACCTTCCTCTGAATACTACCACCCCTATGGTCACTCACAGGCTAACTACATTACGGGAAATCCAGAAAAGTTTAAAAGAAATGCTACAAGAAGCCCAGGAACACTATAAAAAAAGGCAGCAGATAGACACCGCAAGGCTCCTGCTACCTTCCAATAAAGTTTGGCTGTCTATTAAGAACTTAAAAATGCATTTGCCCTATCCCAAATTGGAGCAAAACTTTATTGGGCCTTTTCAAATTTCCACAAAGCTTGGCTAAGTCGCCTTCCACCTAAAACACCCCGTTCATTTCATTTGTTGGTATATAGCCCTTAGTTTTTATGTTCAAATTATTAAAAGTTAGGTTTTAGGGTTCTCTTCTGTGAAGCAGGGGCGTAACTATAGAGGATGCAGGGGATGCGGTTGCACCTGGGCCCAGGAGCCTTCGGGGGCCCATAAGGCCTCTGTTCTCCATATAGGGAACCCGGTACTATGAGTAAAGCATTATAGTTGGGGGCCCTGGTACAAGTTTTGCATTGGGGCCCGGGAGCTTCAAGTTACGCCACTGCTGTGAAGGGCATATTTTTGAATACTGAGTTTCCTCTGCCTCAGTGATTTCTTCCATATTGTATGTTCACTTTAAACTAGCTGGGATGGGTTTATAGTTGAGAGACACTGCTAAAACCTGGTCCGACTTGAAAGCAAGGTGAAGATCTCAGAACTTTGGCGCATATACATATGGCTAGAGACAGGGCACTGAGTGAGAAGTCATTCTGCTTCAGCTCACTGAAACAGAAAGACTTCTGTGTGGCTTCTTGCTCAGTGTAAACTGGAGTTACACAACATATGAGTGATTGCTTGTTTACAGTGAATGGATGTGGGTGGCCGGAACGATCCCCGGCCCCTCCGCCTCCATTAATTTGAACAACTCGTTCCTGTGTAAGTCACTGGTAAGGCGCCCAACAGTTGTACCTTAAACCACCTTTGACTGAGGTAAAGGTAGTCTGATCCCGAAGTCATAGATCAATCGATTGGTCCTCTACGTTTTGCTAACATACACGTCTGTCAATACACGTATTATCATTTCCCTATTTCTCTAATTTGTGCTTATACTCTATACTCTGTTACATTGAATGTTGTAAAGAAAATACAATTCAGATAAATACGTGACCATCACTGTCATTGATAGTTGCCACATTTTCCCAAACCTTCTGGACTGTTAATAAAACAGTAATGTGGACATTTACTTCATCTAATTATACAAAACAATTGAATAAGATGATGATTCTTTATTTCATGTATATTCATACATGTCTGTCTTGTACCGCACGTTTATCTAATACAACTTCATTGTCACTTGGATTTATTATGGAAATGTGACTTTTTCATGTTCTAATTTATTCCTTTTCCAAAGTGATCCAATAGTTTTATAGTCCATATCCATTAACCGAAAACCGAATTATGTCAAAAGAAATATATCAAGTGAAAATGTCTATTGTCAGTATGGAAGCTCAAAAATGTTCAATTCTATTTATTTGGACCAAATTAAATGCATCGGGAATATATTTTATTATTATATAATGTATACTATAGAAAAAAACATTGGTTTTGTTAAAATGTTATTGTGCCTTAAACAGCGGTGTAACTTGAGGCTGTGGGCCCCAATGTTAAGTCTGTAACAGGGCTCCCTAACTATAATGCTGCCTTCACAGAACTGGGCTCTTTGTATGAGAAAGAAAGACCTTAAGGGCACCTGAGGCTCCAAGGTCCGGTTGACACCGCATCTTCTGTGCCCATTATATTTTGCACCTTGCCTTAAAGGTGAAACTACACATATAAATGCCCTTGTATGCATACATCGATATTATGTTGCTTCAGAGGCATTGTACCATCTCCATTTGAATGACAAGTTTCCCAGAGTGGCATTGTATGTTCTGTAAGGGGCCTTTCCCATGAGTGGAAATATTCTGCGAAGACGTAAAGCAAGATGCAGAGCTACGGAACTCCACACCAAAACCCACAGAATTTTGATGCAGAATTACAGGCAGGTTTAAGCCACCTTCAATTCCGCATTAAAACTCGAAGGCAGCCTGCAGATCTTTATATGGAATTTACTGTGGCTTGTGGTACATCCTGTGGGCTAGTTCTGCCCGTGTAAAAGGAAGATGGAACAATACCTCTGCAGCGCCACCTATTGGAAAGCAGCATTCCTTCAAGGTAATGTTAGACTCTTTATACAAGCCTTATGAAATTACTGGGGATAGAAAACCAAGCCTGAATCCATACACAGACAACTGTTTCAGGATTCTTGCCCCTCATCAGTGTGCAGTAGGATCCTGACTTGGCTAGTGAGAGGCCTATGACGTGGGTCAGGAGGGATATCATCACTCCTTAAGGAAAACACCAAGAAGGTGAGTGAGGGGACTTGTAAGGCCATCAATGCTCCTCTGGGTAATATGCAAATAAGGAAGATGCTCTCCCTGTTTGTGTGTGTGCTTTTTAGTATCAGGATATCCTTTTAACCGGCAGTATCCTATCAGATTGCTCAATATTTGTGCTTTGGCTTAAAAACTTTATACCCTTTAGAAATAACTTTGTGTTCCTAGCTTACTTGCATTAGACTAACTATAAATTTATAGGACTCTCAGACTACCCATACAATTAAATATCCTAATGTAATGATTTGTTCACACTTGTGTCAAAGCTAACATTTTAACTGCTGATCCACTGTGTAAAGGATCCTGACAAATCTTTAGTTATTTATCAGAATCAATAGCATAGTAGACTATGCAGTTTTGGCCATCAGATGCCATGTAATTCCAAAAAAATAGATGCTAATGTTGATGTGAACAGAACTTAAAGGCTATAGACACCTTTTGGGGAGCATTTTTTTTTTTACTTAAATACATGTATTTTGTGCTGACAATCATTTTTTCCATAGTGTTTTGTTAAAAATGTTGCTTTGATTGACTTTTCCTCTACTCTCTCTTCTCTTGAAGGTTATTATCATTTAATTTATGACCACAACAGAAGCAGAAACATAATGACTGAAAACTAAGCTGAGAGTCCAGCCTCACTGACGGATCTTCTATTGAAACTTAGCCCTTTCACAGTTTAGACAAATCTAAAATGATAATTCTTTATTAATTATATTTAAAAATTACTTGAACGAACACGGGGCACAACACAGAAGCCACTGGGTTGATGGAGATATGAGAGTCTATTCAAGGACCTAGGTGCCACATCCTAATACTGCTTCCCTCTGTATACAATCATAGCAGAGAGGAAGAGCATGTTATAGGAAGTTGGCAACGTACAGTGGCTTTAATCAACGAACAATTAAAAAGAACTCGGACCAAATTCTATACTAGTGTCCCTCTCTTATGCTCTTAGTTCACTATCAAAGTAACAAACAAGTCAGCTACCATCACTAGATAGACTCAGCAATGAAGCTTAAATAGATGAGCATAGTATAATTTTAAACAGAGGGAAAATAAGTTTCTAGAGAGCTGTGTTGTAATAAAGGTTGATTGAAATGTATCATGCAGTAGTGCGGATCTTCATATCATTATTCAGAAACCTATATGCCTCTCTAGAAACCCTCTTATGCTTGAATTCATGCGAGCAAAAGAGAAAGGATATAAGGACAAGTTGTGGGCCCAGTATAATGTCAGTGAGCACACTTCTTCTCCTTCCAGGGCCTGTTTAGTAGTCCTGGATTCTTAATTCATTCAGATTACTAGTATCGGCATTGATGCACTCATAGTTAGCTCTCTCAGTACTGTATAATCTCTTTCCATTTATTCTCAACGCGTTTCTCCGCTAATAATGGCGGGTCATCAGGAGATCAATGAGTTTAGTACTAAAGGATCAATTTTATATGTTTATTAGTACACAAAGCACGAATCATTGGTGCTTGTTCATAATGTATTTCCGAGTTTACTCCGAACCAATATCAAGCATATACTGCCAAGTAACGGTAATATCTCGTGTTTATATAGAGGGAGACTCTTTGAGGTATTAGAATAAAAGTGGCATTAGAGATGTGGGCTAATAGTGGGTCTTGAAGGACCTTTTTGCCAAAGGATGCCCCCTGACCAGACCGAGACTGTTGTCCAAGATAGTCTATATAACAGCTAGGTCTGATTCAGTATCTCAGCATGCACAGTAACAACTCTTTGACTGTGCCTGAGAACGGGCAATATGAAGCAGATAATGTCTGTAGCGGCAGTTGTATTAGAGGAGACCTCTTTAGAGAATAAGCCCTCTTATGCCAACATGGATAAAGCGTGCACAGTAGCAATTCTTTAGCTGTGCCTGTGAACGGGCAAAATAGAGCAAGTACTGCCTATAGCGGCAGTTATATTAGAGGAAGCCTCTTTTTTAAAATTAGAGAATAAGCCCTCTTATGCCAACAAATAAATAAAAGTGACCCCTGTCAAGTAGTGCAAGGCTCAGGTTTTCCAATAAAGATGGTATAGGCAAAACCTGAGTCTGATCTAGTAGCTAGATATATGCACAGTGGGGTCACTGTAGCAGAGTCTCCATGTCCCTAAATAGGTCTCTATCTGAGATATAGTGGTATAGAGTATAGCATGAATAGAGCAGCGCCTCTGGCCTGGGTGGTAGGTCAGGTAGGTAGGTAGGATAGCCCTGACCTACCACCAAGGCCAGAGGCGCTGCTCTATTCATGCTATACTCTATACCACTATATCTCAGATAGAGACCTATTTAGGGACATGGAGACTCTGCTACAGTGACCCCACTGTGCATATATCTAGCTACTAGATCAGACTCAGGTTTTGCCTATACCATCTTTATTGGAAAACCTGAGCCTTGCACTACTTGACAGGGGTCACTTTTATTTATTTGTTGGCATAAGAGGGCTTATTCTCTAATTTTAAAAAAGAGGCTTCCTCTAATATAACTGCCGCTATAGGCAGTACTTGCTCTATTTTGCCCGTTCACAGGCACAGCTAAAGAATTGCTACTGTGCACGCTTTATCCATGTTGGCATAAGAGGGCTTATTCTCTAAAGAGGTCTCCTCTAATACAACTGCCACTACAGACATTATCTGCTTCATATTGCCCGTTCTCAGGCACAGTCAAAGAGTTGTTACTGTGCATGCTGAGATACTGAATCAGACCTAGCTGTTATATAGACTATCTTGGACAACAGTCTCGGTCTGGTCAGGGGGCATCCTTTGGCAAAAAGGTCCTTCAAGACCCACTATTAGCCCACATCTCTAATGCCACTTTTATTCTAATACCTCAAAGAGTCTCCCTCTATATAAACACGAGATATTACCGTTACTTGGCAGTATATGCTTGATATTGGTTCGGAGTAAACTCGGAAATACATTATGAACAAGCACCGATGATTCGTGCTTTTTGTACTAATAAACATATAAAATTGATCCTTTAGTACTAAACTCATTGATCTCCTGATGACCCGCCATTATTAGCGGAGAAACGCGTTGAGAATAAATGGAAAGAGATTATACAGTACTGAGAGAGCTAACTATGAGTGCATCAATGCCGATACTAGTAATCTGAATGAATTAAGAATCCAGGACTACTAAACAGGCCCTGGAAGGAGAAGTGTGCTCACTGACATTTATACTGGGCCCACAACTTGTCCTTATATCCTTTCTCTTTTGCTCGCATGAATTCAAGCATAAGAGGGTTTCTAGAGAGGCATATAGGTTTCTGAATAATGATATGAAGATCCGCACTACTGCATGATACATTTCAATCAACCTTTATTACAACACAGCTCTCTAGAAACTTATTTTCCCTCTGTTTAAAATTATACTATGCTCATCTATTTAAGCTTCATTGCTGAGTCTATCTAGTGATGGTAGCTGACTTGTTCGTTACTTTGATAGTGAACTAAGAGCATAAGAGAGGGACACTAGTATAGAATTTGGTCCGAGTTCTTTTTAATTGTTCGTTGATTAAAGCCACTGTACGTTGCCAACTTCCTATAACATGCTCTTCCCCTCTGCTATGATTGTATACAGAGGGAAGCAGTATTAGGATGTGGCACCTAGGTCCTTGAATAGACTCTCATATCTCCATCAACCCAGTGGCTTCTGTGTTGTGCCCCGTGTTCGTTCAAGTAATTTTTAAATATAATTAATAAAGAATTATCATTTTAGATTTGTCTAAACTGTGAAAGGGCTTTATTACTAATAATTTAGACGTTAATCTGCTTCTGTGACGACGAATCTATTGAAACTTAGGGTGCGTTCACAAGAACGTATATCGGCTCGGTTTTCACGCCGAGACGATATACGTCGTCCTCATGTGCAGGGGGGGGGAGGCTGGAAGAGCCCAGGAGCAGGAACTGAGCTCCCGCCCCCTCTCTGCCTCCTCTCCACCTCTCTGCACTATTTGCAATGGGGAGAGGTGGGGTGGGGCGGGGCTAATTCACAGACCTTAGCCCCGCCCCACCTCCTCTCATTGCAAATAGTGCAGAGGGGCGGAGAGGAGGCAGAGAGGGGGCGGGAGCCTCAGTTCCTGCTTCTGGCTCTTCCAGGCTCCCCCCGCTGCAGATGAGGAGGACGTATATCGGCTTGGCGTGAAAACCGAGCCGATATACGTTCGTGTGAACGCACCCTGAGGGCGCCCACCCACTGGCGTTTTTTTACCTGCGTTTTGCGTTTTGCGTTTTTCCTGCACAGGCATAGAGATAACATGTGTTCCTGTCCACTGGCGTTTTTTTTGCGTTGCGTTTGCGTTTTTAACATAGGAACTGTCAGTTGCATATGTGTCCTTATTTTTCTCCTAATGCACCCATGAAAGTCAATGGAAATTAATGGAAAAGCCGCGAAAAACGCACGGAAAAATCGCGGTAAACGCGGTGAAAATGCTGCGTTTTTTTCCCGCAGAAAACGCAAACGCCAGTGGGTGGGCGCCCTTAGACTGCAGTATCTATGTAGAAGCTGCAGAAGACAAATGGGGCAACATTTTCAATTAAACCCTATTGCAAAAATGATTATCAGTCCAAAATACACCCCAAAAGGTGTCAATAAGCCTTTAAATGTTGCATATATGAACATACAATATGGAATGACAAGGTCAACTAATCTACATCTTCAGTTAAGCCATTTCTACCTATTTAGTAAGGTTCAAAGTAATTCTTGATTTAATCAAATGATTTGTTTTCTCTAAAAGTTATTTGTGAAGTAGATAATTTGCATATGAGTAAATCAATATTCCATACTGCTTTCAGAAGTGAAAACTCTACACTTTGGCTCTCATTTTGTATGACATACTTTACTAACGCTTTGTCCTTTTGAAACCCAGAAGCAGGGGAATAAATACGTCCTCTCAAAAGGTTTTAGAAAAAGAATTTGTAGTTGTCATATCAGTCAACCTAATTGCAGAGTGTTAAGCTGAAAGGAGTATTAAGTTTAGCACAGCAGTACAATCAAACCAAAATTTCTGAGAGGTCAGGCCATTATTTAAGCCCTTAAGCTCCAATAAAACCTGTGCAAGTATGATATACTCCTGTGTTTCACAGCTACAATAAATTTTAAATACTATAAACTATTGCAATGTACCTTTTAACACAGTAATACATTCTTAGCTGAAGTTGGATCACTCGCAAAAAATGTCAACTTGTGGGACTAAATGGAATTGTGCATTATATATTGCTGAAGATTTGGAAAGTAGCCATGGCCTATTCCTTTGGGTAGAAAGGTAGTATTTCACTGAACCTGGATCAACACTTAAGACTAATTCATAATGGTAAGCCTATTTTAAAAGTATACTATAGAGGAAGTTCAGCATTAGAGAAAGTAAAGAAGATACATTGCTGGCCATGTAAATATAAAATTACCTTTTTACATTATTTTTCTATTAATCTTTACGTTTTATTGCTGACTAATCAAATGCATAGTATTAACTTTAAAAGAAACGTACTGCAAATATTTGCCAAAATACTGTGTTCCTTAACCCCTTCCCGAAAGCCCTACTGCTATATGCGTCCTAACTGCACGTACCCCATGAAGTTAGGGCATTTACAGATGTCCACAGCATATGCTGTGTATGCAGTGAGCTATGGAGCCAAGCCTGCTCCACACACACCAAGTATTGGCTGTCTTTGGCAGCCAACCCCTGACCACAACAGCTGCAATCAGAGATAACTCAAATCCAGGCTATTAACCCTTTAAATGCAGATTTCAATTCTGACAGTGATATTTAAATGTCCCAATTGATCAGGATTTAAATGGTCTAAATGGCCCCACCACGATAAGATCATGGCAGCCTGGTGCCCCAGAGGAATACTAGGGTATTGCATTGAAGTGTATAGACAATCAAATGATGACAAGTTGCAGTCCCCTATTGGGACCAGAAACAAAGTTAAAATAAGTCAAAAGACTTTTTAATTATTACAAAAATTAAAAAATAATAAAAGATTAAGAAAGAAAAACTTTTTCCTAGTTGTCACAAAAAAATAAAACAAAAAAATTGTTATTATTGCATCTGTAAGGCCTTAGTCAGACGGGCGTTTTTTCGCGCGATTTGCGCATCGCATGTCGCATGCGCATGCGCAAATCGTGTGACCGGAGGCGAAAAATCACGGGAAAAATCTGCACCTAGCCGCGTTAATCGTCGCAGCAAAACGCCCGTCTGACCGGAGAAAAATCGCCGTGCGCATCAAAATGCGCATGAAACTTCGTCTGACCGGCGAAAAAAATGATTTTGGTGCGCACATAAAACGCAGAACGCAGATAGGCGCGATCTGCGAATCGTCGTGTCCTATAATTTTTCGCATATGCGCATAAAAAGCGGACATGTGACCGATACCATAGCGAACCATTGGTTCTATATATGCGCAAATCGCATTCGCAAATCGCGCGAAAAAACGCCCGTCTGACTAAGGCCTAAAGGTCCAATTTATTAAAATACCACATTACTAATCCCACATAACGAACACTGTCAGAGAAGAAATACGCAACGCCAGAAGTGTCCTTTTACAGTCACCTGGTCTCCAAGAAAATTGAATAATAAGCAATCAAAAGTCGTGATGATACCAATATTAAATACCAGTAAAATCTACAAGTCGACCATTAAAAAACGAGCCCTCATACAACTCTATCAAGATAAAAATGAAAAAGTTTTGGAGGTAAAGTATGGCAAGAGAAAGAAATTCTTTAAAAAAAAATTAAAAAAAGGTTATTTTATTTTTAAGTAGTATTATATAAAAGCTATATAAACTTGGTATCGCTATAATCACACTGACCACAGAATAACGATAACATGTCTCTTTAACTGCACTGTGAATGCCATAAAAACTACCCCCACCCCCAAAATAGTGCAATTGTGGTGTTTTTCCAATTTCAGCTCACTTAGATATGTTTTAAAGTCCTCCAATACATGGTATGGTACGTTAAATGGTTGAAAAATGCAACTTGGCCCGCTAAAAATATATCCCCCGAAAAATAAAGTTATGCATTTTTGAAAGTCTTAATATCAGAACTGTAGAATATGACCTTGATACAGGAGCATGACTGACTTTTAGCCATGAAAAGGTTAAAGAGAACCTGTCAGTGTATTGAATCAGCATGGCTCTGCAACTGCCACCTCATTGACTCTATCCCCATATTTTTGTGGTTCTTACTCACCTCCCTTCATCTGGACAAGCTCTTCTTGGATCCAGCTCCATGCATTCTCAATGTTTCAAGTGGGTGGTCCCCACCACTCACTCTCACATTGGTCTGTCAGTCAAATTTGATATCACCCATTCAGAATGAGTGATAGGACTGCCCACTTGACACATTGAAAGCGTTGGGTGCTGGACCTATGAAAGGTCCATTCAGGTGAAGGGAGTGAGTTTGTAAAATGTTGGGGATAGTGTTTGTGGGTCCACAGCCAACGGAGTATGCAGTTAGCCCTGCTGATTATATGCATTGACATGCCCTCTTTAAATTTATTAAAATTGAATTAAGTATGATACGTAGTAATTGTTAATTAACTAATATTTATTATTAAAACACTTATAGGGGTTGTTTGAGCTAAGGAAACCCCTGTCAGCAGGTCACCCAGGCTAAAAAAAAAAACTCAGCAGTTACCGAAAATTCTTCACTCTACACTTGTCCCCTGAAACAGTTACAGAGGAAAAAAAACTATATGAGCAGGGAATGAGTTAAAATAAGAAAGAATGAAAAACATTTTCAGATGTCCCTAGCCAGTCCAGTGCTGGAGCCCCAGTCACCGCAACGTCAGCGACTCCTGGAAGAAGCTGGAGCGGACACATGCCATTCATTGTGCATATGGCTGCTCAGCTAATCACTGGCTTCAGCGATTATCCGCCATTTATGGCAGTTTCACTATTGAAGATAGAGCAATGCTACAGTTTTTTACGAGACCATAGCAGTGGAGACCAGCGCTGCGGTGCTTAACCGGGGGAACACCTGATGGGTAAATATGGGTTAATTTAACCCATCACCAGCCCATGCAATTTTTTTTAATTTCAGAAGACCACTTCAAGTTGTTGATACACAGAAGGTCATTAGTCAAACAGTTATCTTCCCCCAGGTCCCTCAGAAACATACCCTTGCAGCTGAGCCAAGTGTGCAAGTAATCTGAAGAGGTTGAGAGAAATAAGTTGCTTCTAGACTCCTCTATGATCACTTATACCTCAAGTAAAGAAAGGATCAGAAAATCTAAGAGTGCCTTCACATCTGCAGCGGGGGTTCTGTTTTCCTGCTCCATTTGGAGAGGAAGAAAGAAGAATCCCTTGGCCGAACAGGTCCACCTTGTGAACTAAATAGTGCCGAACAGACACTATTGGCTCAGCTACTCAGGATGTTACTGCATGTAGCATTTTTTCTTCTTGTGTTTTGTACCAGATCTACGACGGAGCCTCCGAATGGACGTTCCAGCACAGATGTAAAACCACCCTAAGGCCTTATTCACACAAGTGTTTTAATATGGCTATTGCAATGTCGATTCGCAGTGTCAAAACGTCAAGTCTACGACCATTTTCAGTCACTGATTTTTCACGCTGCATCAACAGATAGGTCTTGAGCTATCTTTTGATGAAAATGACTGGAGGCTCCCATAGACTACAATGGAAGCTGAAAAAAAATGGAGAAGGAGGGCGCTCGGAAAAGAATACTGCTGGCTCTATTTAAACTTTTTAAGCCATTAGAAGGATTTTTGCTGACTGACGGAATCCCATGCTGGAGCGTATTTTTCATGCAATACTCCCTTGTGAATGGACGAGAAAACGCTAATTAATATCAGGACCTAATTGTGGCTATTCTTCACTGATGCTATTTTTGTCTGCGTTGCGGCCAGCGTAAAATCGCGACGCCCGTGTCCATGAAGCCTAACTCATTCAATCATTGTTTGCTTGACAGGGAAAAGTCTAATTTTTTTCTAACTTTTATGCCCAGTTTTATCAGGCAGCGAAGACACATTAGATCGAGACGGCCTACTCTATACTTCAAATTTGTTGCAGAAGATTATATTTTCTTTTAAATTAGCTTTTCATGTACTCTTTGATACATTTAAGAAACCTTTAAAGGTTTTTGTGTATATTTTAATGTCAGCGGTGAAGGATTTACTATTATTTTTATGCTACAATATCCTCATGATTTATAGAACAGGCAGACAGGAGGTGCAAAGCATAACTTGAAAAGTGACAGGAAAATTGTAGTGTTTTGGTTTAAATGATTACTTTTAAGGATCATTTTAAGCAGCCTGTGTCAGTTCATTATGGTTGCCAAGATGCAAAGCTTATTCTACTTGACACTTGAAATCATGAATACAATAATGACGAGAAATTATTCAAAAATGACAATATCCTTCACAAAAGAGCTCCGACTAATTAACTGTGATTAATCAATTTAATATAACAAATCAAAAAACAATTTAAAAGTCTCATTTACCATTTTCAGACAAGTTAGCTACTTTTTTCCCATCTTAATACAGGAATTAAAAAGAGTAATCAAATCTAAATTAAGTAAGAATAACCAGGCATGTACGGTGTACAATTTCCCAGTGCTTAAAGGGGTTTCCTGGTTTTAGGCAATCCATCTTTAAATACAGAAAGGCCTCTTTCACATGAGCGTCTTTTCTTTTTCAAACACGAGCGGAATAGCACAGAGTTTGACAGGTAAAAAAAAAGATTTTTACCTTGTTCATGTGCAACTACACGCCGTAGCGGCGAGCATAAATGCGCATATGCCTGTGTGAAGAAGCCCTCATTCTGGAGGACCCAACCCACCCATGTATTACACAGACAGCCCATTTGTTTCAAAATGAATTGTGTACGGGCTCAGTCACACGGGCGTTTTGACACACAAATTTTTAAACACATCAGTTGTGCGTTCAAAAATTCACGTAACCGAAGCGACGTCACGGCAGAAAAATGCTGCTAGCAGCGTTTATCCGCTTAAAAGAAGCGCTGCCCACTTTCCCCTGCTGCGGCTGTGACAGCTGCAGCAGAGGATTTCTTGGATGTGAAACCCCTGGATGCCGTCACATCCAGGGGTTTCACCTGTGGTCAATGGGGCTGGTGGCAGCCCCATTGACATACAGAGAACATCATGATCCTCTGCTACAGCTTCCACAGCTGTGGCAGAGGATTTCTTCATCTCCTCGGGGAGTCCCATTGTCACTGGACACTGTAACATTGTCACAGTGTCCAGTGACAATCGGACTCCGCGCGGAGATGAAGAAATCCTCTGCCACGAGAGCGATGTTTTCCCATTGAATTCAATGGAGCCGGCAATACAGCCATCTCCATTGAAAGCAATAGGCTGCCGGCAAGCACTGCAGTGTTTTTTGCGGAAGGGCTTCAGATATAAGCCCTTCCCTGAAAATCAATCCGAAAATGTGTAAAAAAAAAAATGTATACTCACCTCTCTGCAGCTGCCGGGGCTCAGCCATGTCCAGCCGGCTCTTCTCCTGCACTGCTCTGAGGATTTTTCCCCACCTGCTGAAAGGGCTGCCTCTGATTGGCTAAGCACTGTGACCAATCAGAGGCAGCTCTCAGCTATTGAATGACAGCTGAGAGCTGACTGTGATTGGTCCCTGCGCTTAGCCAATCAGAGGCAGCACTCACCCATTCATGAATGTCGCCGGCCCCAAAAAGCGCAAGGTAAAACCCTTGGATGCAACAGCATCCAGGGATTTCACATGCACAGAACACCGGTTTGCCAAAGTTACATGCATTCTGCAAACCGGTGTTCTATAATTTTCGATGCATGCGTTTGTGCGCATGTAAAATTTGCACATGTGCCCGCTCCCATTGAAAAGCATTGGTTCTATTTAGATGCAGCCTGCAAACGAAACTGACAGACGCGTATACAAACGCCCGTGTGACTGAGCCCTAAAGCTTCTTATCTCCTGGGTAGAACTGTGAGGCAACTGAACACTTGCTGCCAGGTTTCTAAGCAGATTACGGCCTTAAACAGACGGGTGCATGCACAAATATGCTCATCGCTGCAGAGTGTATTAGTGGATGAACCAGTCAAATTTTTTTTTACTGTTTAAATTTTGCCCTATTGCGTACGGATAAAAAAAAAAGCAGGAAGGTGTGTCCTGCCCTATCTTTTCTCGCACGTATCAAAACTATGTGCAAAAAAAAGATCGTCCTATCTTTTTTTCGTGCATAGTATTAACGCACAAGAATCTGGATAGTCGAAATGAAACCATTGAAATCAATAGTTTTGTTTCATCATGTTTTGCAGCCATGATTTTCATAGCCATGAAATATGAGAAAATCCCATTTGTCTGTTTCAGCCCTAAAGAGAACGTGTCACCTGCCTAAAGCATCATAAACTAACTTCTGGTGCTGTTAGGTCAGGTGACAAGGTGCTGTGTTTTTTCTACTCACCTGCTTCCTAGTTCCCGCGGTGCCCGTCACTGAAGTTCGCGCATTGAACCAAACTCTCTTTTTAGTGTATTGTGCACGCTCTCTACTTTAAAAGTCTATATGGATGCAGGTGTGAATGTAGCCTTAGAAATTTTTAATAACGGGGCAGATTTTGACCCAGCAGCTCAGCTCTATGTAGGGCAGTATACAGTACAGTACTGTAAATAATGTACTCACCAAAAAACAGTCAGATACCAGTTCTACATAGTGATAGTGATTACAGTGCAGTTACCTCCAGGTGACATCTTTTCTGATTGGAGTCATTAATTTTCTTCCCTATAAGGCTCAAAATACCATGTCGACTTATTTTCACCATGGTTCATCCCTACGCACAAACTACCCAACCCGCCCCTATGCTGCTAACCTCAATGCCCCTTTCAGTGCTCTCTATACTATGTTTCACACAGAATAGTGTCCCACATACTAATAATTCCCCCACACAGTAATAATTTTCCAATTGTGCTCACCACAAAATAATAATGCCTCCTTTGTGTCCCATATAGTAAAAATTTCCCTTTTGTGCCTGCCAAAAATGAATGTAGCCGGCTCAAGGTTGACTCAGCCTTTCATCCTTCCGAGGTCGGTAAAATGAGTATCCAGCTTGCTGGGGGGATAAAGATGACTGGGAAAGGCAATGGCAAACCACTCTGCAAAAACAGTTTGCCAAGAAAGCGTCACAATGTGACATCAACCAAGAAGTCAGGCATGACTCAGTGTTTGTACCAGGGGACTTTACCTTTACCTAGTGCCTCACTGTTATATTGCCTTCACAAGATGAAAGTGTCGCCTTTGTGCCTCATCAAAGTACTAGTGCCCTTATAGTGCCCCACAATTATAGTGCCAAAGTTGCAATGCCCCTTAGTGTCTTGCAAATAGTGTCCACTTTGTCCCCCCCATAAGCTAATAGTGACTCTTTTGTGGCACTCACATAGTGGTAGAGCCCCCTTAGTCCTCCAGAAAAAAATATGGCACCCTCTTTGTGCCCCACAAGCTAGCAGTGACTTCTTAGTGCTCTCACAAGCTTATTGGGCCCATTAAAGCCCCAGAAAGTAAGTCCCCTCTTTTCGCCCCCAAAATGTAATATTGCTCTGGTTTTCTGTAACCTCTGGGCTCCCATGGTGATAGCACGGGCAGAGCACTTTTTCAGGAACTACCTCACGCTGATGACATACATGCATGTCGAATGTTGGGAAAGGATTAACATCCTTTGGACTAACCTAGAGACCTTTCAAACTGATAGCATATTCCTAATCATTACCCCAATAGTAAATACATATTTTCCTATAGTAGAGGATCTACTGGTACTACTGGTGCAGGCAGGGGTGTGACTTGAAGCTGCTGGGTCCCAGTGCAAAATCTGGAACTGGGCCCCCAACTATAAAGCTTTATTGATAGTATTGGTTTGCAATATGGGGAAGAGAGACTTTATGGGCCCCCTAGAGCTCCTGGGCCCAAGTGCGACCACAGCCTCTGCACCCCCCCCTCCCCCTATCCTTATGCCCCTGGGTGTATACATTTCCCTCAACTCCTGTGTTCTCCAGATTGGACTTCACATTGCACATGAAGATGCAAAAGGAACAGTGGGGTACACAAGACGAATGTTAGCTGAGAACCAAAGAAGAATTGGAAGAATAGTGTATTACAAACTATATTTTTACATCTTAAAGGGGTTGTCCCGCGCCGAAACGGGTTTTTTTTTTTTCAACCCCCCCCCCCCCCCCCCCGTTCGGCGCGAGACAACCCCGATGCAGGGGTTAAAAAAGAACACCGGAGAGTGCTTACCTGAATCCCCGCGCTCCGGTGACTTCTTACTTACCTGCTGAAGATGGCCGCCGGGATCTTCACCCTCGGTGGACCGCAGGGCTTCTGTGCGGTCCATTGCCGATTCCAGCCTCCTGATTGGCTGGAATCGGCACGTGACGGGGCGGAGCTACACGGAGGCGGCATCCTGCACGAGCGATCCCATTCATAAAAGAAGAAGACCCGGACTGCGCAAGCGCGGCTAATTTGGCCATTAGACGGCGAAAATTAGTCGGCTCCATGGAAACGAGGACGCTAGCAACGGAACAGGTAAGTGAAAAACTTCTTATAACTTCTGTATGGCTCATAATTAATGCACAATGTACATTACAAAGTGCATTAATATGGCCATACAGAAGTGTATAGACCCACTTGCTGCCGCGGGACAACCCCTTTAAGTAACAATTTTGGAGCTCTGTATCAATTAGGTTTTCTTTTTCCCCTTGGCTGTGAATATTTAGAAGCTTTTTATAACTTCTGGCTGTACATTTATCTAAGCTACAGCAAATATAAGTTAAAGGAGCCAACACACAGACGATATCATTCATGCTATACTCATATTATATATAAATAACTAGAAGAAAGAGGTAAAATGTACATAATATTTATACATTTCCTCTCAAGTTTAAACTGCCATCTTCAGATACAGAATTTATCACTATCTGATAAATAATTCAATTAGTTTTCCACTACTTATAAAATATTTAGTTGTCTATAAGAGAAATGTCAAAAGTGAATAGCTTGATATTTAAACAACATACATAATTGATTATTAATTACAGAATTGTTAGGTACTTCTGATTCCTGACAGTGCATCGAGCCAAAAACCACCCTGTGTGAAATTAATAGTCTATTATAATTGAAAATTGATTCTAGTAATAGATTTACATAAGAAAAGCAAAGCATGAACTGGATTGTAGATTGTCAAGTGTAATAAATTAATTGCGAAAATTAAATTCCTTTTAAATTCACTTGGACTAATATTAAGAGTATTCCCTTTTATTAAAACAAAATCCCAAACTCATTATATCTAGTGTATCAAATATCTTTCTAATTACAGCTCCTGTACTATTTAAAGGGTTGTACCAAAATAGCCTTTATCACCTATCCATAGGATAGGTGATACGTGTTTGATTGGTGGGGGTTTCAGTGGTGGGAGCTTGAATGCAGTTGGGGTCGTGCAAACACAGTGCTGCTGTATTCATTTTCAATGAAATTACCAAAGATAGCCGGGCACTTGTACTCGGCGATTTTCATCAGTCCCATTGACACAAATGGAGTTATACTATATTGCACATGCGCTACTAAGATTTGCCTACCATGTGACCCTTGAAAAGAAAAATCTAAAATATCTCACATCTTAAAATCCCTCTTATTCATTAATGCAGGTTATTTTTTTCGGAAATCAGGGTGTGTGATTTTTCTGATATTTAGCTAGTTTATTATGTGCTGCTGATAAGATACGGGTAATAATTGTTCTGTATTTATAGAGAAATACATCAAAATTCAGCAGCAAGCATTGTAAAGGTAAAAAACAAATTGTAGATTTACAAATGACAGATAAATTACCAATAATTAGCCATAAACCTTTAAATGATCCGCAATCCCACCATATGTGTATTATATCGGCATATGTATTGGAATCCTTAGGGAACTTCCACATGGGCCAGAAATAGGATACTGCCAGCCGCAGTAAATGCTGCATTAAAATTTACAGTTAGACCTGTGTATTTTCCATGTAATTTCGTAGCTGTGGATTTGAGTGTGTCCTGCGTCCTAATTCTGACCCGTGTGAAAGGTCAGCGTCAGTTTGTGCTCCTGGGACCTGTAGTTCTATGGGTTTCCATCTATGGCGAGTTAGGCCCCTAAGTTTCAGTGTGGGGCCATCCTTATTGGGACAATTGCCCCGCTTGTGGGCAGGATTCAATTTTTGGGGTTTTAATTGTCTTGTTAGAGTCTGGACGCACAAGACAATAAGGACCCTTAACGAGAGCTCATGAGCTTAAGTATTCTGGCCAAAATACAAACCAATACCTCATACGAACTTATTACATATTTCCATCTGTCTGGGTGCTGTACTACATTAGTAAGTATTTTGGCATCTGTTGCCTCTTGTTGTTTGTATACTTGTTCTGGTTTATATTGTTGTTGGTGTCCATCGTGTGTGCATGTCCCAACCCCCCTCTTTCCTTTCTATCCCCAATTTGAGTTGTGTCCACATAGGTCATTGTTTCAAAGCTCAGCCCTGACATATCAGTTCCTTTTACGTCTTTACCAATCTGTATTGTGTAAAGCAGTGGTCCCCAACCTTTTTGGCACCAGGGACCGGCTTCAAGCAAGACCATTTTTACAAGGCCCGGCAGGGTTGGGCGGGACATGGGCGGGGTTTTGGTTATAGGGGGCGGGGTTATGAAGGGGGTTGGAGTTTAGTGCATTCTTATTTAGTTATGACATTAGAATGTCCTGGCAGTACACACATAGGGCAGTGTATAATCTCCCCCCCCCCCAGCACACACATAGGGCAGCATATAATTTATCTCCCCCCCCAGTAATAGACAGCCTCCACCCCTCAGTAATAGACAGCCCCCACCTCTCAGTAATTAGCAGCCCCTCCCCCTGTAATAAGCAGGTCCCCCCCCCCAGTAATAAGCAGGTCCCCTCCCAGTAAAAAGCAGGTCCCCCCCCCCAGTAATAAGCAGGTCCCCCCCCCCAGTAATAAGCAGGTCCCCCCCCCAGTAATAAGCAGGTCCCCCCCCCCAGTAATAGGCAGCGCCCCACCCCCAGTAATAGGCAGCGCCCCCCCCCCCCAAGTAATAGGCAGCCCCCCCCCCCCAAGTACTAGGCGGCAGCCCCCCCCCCCCAGTAATAGGCAGCCTCCCCAGTAATAGGCAGCCTCCCCAGTAATAAGCAGCCCCTTCCCCTGTAATAAGTAGCCCCCAGCCCACCCCAGTAATAAGCAGCCCCCCCAGTAAGCAATCCCCCCCCCCAGTAATAAGCAGGTCCCCCCCCAGTAATAACCAGCCCCCCCAGTAATAAGCAACCCCATTCCCCTGTAATAAGAACACCCCCCCCCAGTAATAAGCAGCCCCCCCCAGTAATAAGCAGGTTCCCCCCAGTAATAAGCAGGTCCCCCCAGCCAGTAATAGGCACCCCCCCCCCCCAGTAATAGGCAGCCCCTTCCCCTGTAATAAGCAGCCCCCCCAGTAAGCAACCCCTCCAGTAATAAGCAGGTCCCCCCCCCAGTAATAGGCAGCCCCCCCGTAATAGGCAGCCCCCCCCAGTAATCGGCAGCCCCTTCCCCTGTAATAAGTAGCCCTCCCCCCCAGTAATAAGCACCCCCCCCCCAGTAAGCAACCCCCCTGTAATAAGCAGGTCCCCCAGTAGTAAGTAGCCCCCCCCGGTAATAGGCAGCCCCTTCCCCTGTAATAAGTAGCCCCCACCCCCCAGTAATAACCAGCCCCCCAGTAATAGGCAGCCCCTTCCCCTGTAATAAGTAGCCCCCAGTAATAACCAGCCCCTTCCCCTGTAATAAGTAGCCCCCAGTAATAACCAGCCCTCCCAGTAATTGGCAGCCCCTTCCCCTGTAATAAGTAGCCCCCCAACCCATATACTTACCTCCTCCCTGTTGTCGCTCTCTGTCTGCTTGCCCTGACGTCAGCCCGGAACGCTTACTCCCCGAGTCCTCTCCTGCGGAACTAATGAGCAGGGGACTCGGGGAAGAGTATCCTGGCTGCACAGACGTCAGTGTTCGCCGGCATCAGCGCGATTACCAGCGGGGAGCTGCGGCGCCCTCGCTGGTAATCGCTTCGGTGGTCAGCGGCGTCGGCACGCCGCGGGCCACATAGCACAAGGCAGCGGGCCGGATTCGGCCCGCGGGCCTTGTGTTTAGAGTAAAAGTTCCCGGCGGTGCCGCGGACCGGCGCTAAACACCCAACGGCCCGGCCCCGGTCCGCGGCCCGGCGGTTGGGGACCCCTGGTGTAAAGTACCGCCTGTAGATTAATTTCCAAGATATCAACAAATGCTCGGAGCATCTGGAAAATGTAGGGATTATAGCTAAACCTAAATTCCTAGTTTTGTCTGGAATAGTAGTTTTAAAATCCATTTCTCATTTTTGTTAACAAGGGAAAGGGAAAAGGCTTGTTTTTTGCACAAGTTGCATTTTTAATGAAACTAGTTAACGTACAATAAACTGTACTAAGGAATGTTTAACTTTTATTCTGTGCCCGTAACTCTATGTTTAAATTCATGGCGCTGTGTGAGGACTTGTCCATTGCAAGGCAAACTGTAGGTTTTATTCCTACATTATTCGATACATGTAACTTTTTGATCACTTTTTATTGTTTTTCTAGAAGGCTAGGTGATCAGTAACAAGTTATTTTAGTATATTACAACTTTTACAGGTCTGGCAATACCATTTTATGTTTGTTTGTAAATTTCAATTAGGGTCTCTTCAAAATTGATTCTACTTGCAGAAATTCTGCAGTGTTGTCTGTCTGTGTGAAGGCAGCCTAAGGGCTTCTTCAGATGGCTGTATTTTTGTCAAGTTTTGCGACCGTGAAAATCTCATCCACAAAACATGACAAAACAAACCCCTTGATTTAAATGGTTTTGTTTTCACTAGCGGGAGTCTTCACATTAATACCTATGAGCAAGAAAATATAGGACTTGCCCTGTCTTTCTCTAGATGGTCTCTGGCAGCCATAAGCACAGCTATGCTCGCCGCTACGAAGCGTAGTTACGCCTGAACAAAGTTTTTCTTTGGCCGTTTAAACTCTGTGCAAAGCGCAGGAGTTTGAAAAAGAACTCGGGAAAATAGGTGCTGCTTGATCTTCCCCGCACTTAGTATTCACTACATGCAGAAAAGGTGAGGCAAGTCCTATATTTTCTCGGCCGTAGCATTAATAGGTGAGGAAAGAGCTGGTGAAAATGAATCCATTGAAATTAGTGGTTTTATTTTGTCCCATTAAATGGCCCTGCTTATCATGGCCACATAGCAGGAGAAAAAGACATTTGTTTAGTACCCGTGGGGGTGGGGGGTGGCGCCAGGCTCATTACTGGAGAGGGGGGGGGGGTGCGCGGTGGCCTGTTAGTACCCGTGGGGGTATATGTGTGCGCGGCAGCCTGTCATTACCGGGGGGAAGGGGAGTGCGCGGTGGCCTGTCAGTACCCGTGGGAGGGTCGGGGTGCTCGCGCCAGCCTGTCAGTTGTCGCGGGGGGGGGGGGGTGTGCAAGCTGTCACTATTGGGGGGTGGGCGGGCACCGAGCTGTCACTAGTGGGGGGGGGGGGGGCGGGTGCCGAGCTGTAACTAGTCGGGCGGGTGGGGGGTGGCAGGTGCTGTCACATTGACTTGTCGCGGTGGGATGTGCTGTCACATAGACTTGTCGCTGTGGGGGTGGGGGAGTTGTCACATAGACTTGTTGCTGTGGAGTTTGCTGTCACATAGTCTTGTCGCTGTTGAGTGCTGTCACATAGACTTCTTGCGGGGGTGGGGGAGCTGTCACATAGACTTGTCGCTGTGGGGTGTGCTGTCAGATAGACTTCTTGTGGGAGTGGGGGAGCTGTCACATAGACTTGTCGCTGTGGAGTGTGCTGTCACATAGACGTGTCGCTGTGGGGTGTGCTGTCACATAGACGTGTCGCTGTGGGGTGTGCTGTCACATAGACTTCTTGTAGGGGTGGGGGAGCTGTCACATAGACTTGTCGCTGTGGAGTTTGCTGTCACATAGACTTGTCGCTGTTGAGTGCTGTCACATAGACTTCTTGCGGGGGGCGGCGGTGCTGTCACATAGACTTGTCTCTGTGGGGTGTGCTGTCACATAGACTTGTCACTGTGGGGTGTGCTGTCAGATAGACTTGTCGCTGTGGAGTTTGCTGTCACATAGACTTGTCGCTGTTGAGTGCTGTCACATAGACTTCTTGCGGGGGTGGGGGTGCTGTCACATAGACTTGTCGCTGTGGGGTGTGCTGTCACATAGACTTCTTGCGGGGACGGGGGAGCTGTCACATAGACTTGTCGCTATGGGGTGTGCTGTCACATAGACTTGTCACTGTGGGGTGTGCTGTCACATAGACTTGCCGCTGTGGGGTATGCTGTCACATAGACTTGTCGCTGTTGAGTGCTGTCACATAGGCTTCTTGCAGGGGAGGGGGTGCTGTCACATAGACTTGTCTCTGTGGGGTGTGCTGTCACATGGACTTGTGGCTGTGGGGTGTGCTGTCACATAGACTTCTTGCGGGGGTGGGGGAGCTGCACATAGACTTGCCGCTGTGGAGTTTGTGGTGGGGGCACTGGGAGAGGGCATTGTGGGGGGTAACATTGTGAAGAGGGTAACTGTGGTGGGGGGTGACGCTGTGGAGGGGCATGTGTGTGGTGGGGGCACTGCGGGGGTTACTGTGGGGGGGGCACTGTGGGCGAGTGCACTGTGGGGGAAGCACTGTGGGGGGCACACTGAGAGGGGTCATTGTGGCGGGGGGCATTATTAGGGGGACACTGTGGGGAGCTCACTGGAGAGGGACACTGTGTGGGGGCACTGTGGGGGGTGCACTGTGTGGGGGCACTATGGGAGACACTGGAAGGGGACACTGTGGTAGGGGCATTGTGGGGGTGCACTGTGGGGGTGACACTGTGAAGGTGAAGGGGCATGTGTGTGGTGGGGGCACTGAGGGGGTTACTGTGGGGTGAGCACTGATGAGCGGGCACTGTGGGGGTGCACTGAGAGGGGGACACTGTGTGGGTACTGTGGGGGTGCACTGTGTGTGGGCACTTTGGGGATGCACTATAGAGGGGGAGAGCTGTGGGGGGGGAAGTGTGGAGGGGGCACTGTATGGGCACTGTGATGGGGGACATGTGTGTGTGTAGGGCATGGTTGGTGCTACTTTCACTTTCAATAGCAAAGGATCGTGATCCTCTGCTATTGAAAGTACTGCTAGAGATCACGATCTCCTGCTACTGCTGTGACAGCTGTAGCAGGGGATTCCTTCATTTCCCCAGCATGTCCCCTCATCACTGGACACTGTGACACTGGTGTCACAGTGTCCAGTGATGAGGGGACATGCCGGGGAGATGAAGGAATCTCCTGCTACAGCTATCACAGCAGTAGCAGGAGATCGCACTGCTCTCCCTGCTCTCTCATTGCTTTGAATGGGGCCGGCCGGCTGTCGGCTCCATTCAAAGCAGTGAAGCGTGCGTCTCCATTATGATGCTGATACTCCAGTCATGTGACCAGTGTCATCGGGAGCTCGCACTGAGGAAAGAGAGGCAGCAGTGCATCATGGGAACTACCCAGCGGCGCCATCTTTGAAAAATTCTTCAGGCCAGCTTTATAAGGGGAAGAAAAGGAATAAAAAGGTTAGCAGAATATGGATTTTTATGTGTAAAGCTGTAGTGTGTGATGCTTTTACTCCACAGGGCATTAATGGGGGGAAAAAAATCAGTTTGGGCGGTGGACAACCCCTTTAAGTCCTTGTCACTCGTGATGCCCCTGTTCCGTCCTCTGCAGTGTATCCATAAGTTGGAAAATAAATAGTCCACACACAGGAATAACTTTCTGAGCAAAACCGGGACCGGTCGGTAGAGCTCGTTTACTTCAATAAACTGTTACAGTCCAAAATTTACTGTTACAGTCCAGCAGGACACCAGTGCAGACAAAATATTTGTGTGACAAGGAGGATTCACAGGATGACAGATGAGTCCACAGTCCCAGTTATCTGTTTGGTTTTGCTCCCGGCCACTCTCTTTCTCTCTCCAGCTCTCTACCGGTCAACACTCACATTTGGAAGTAACACTCAGCGCTACATGGCGGTTCCTCTCACTCTCTCTCTCAGTCCTGCATATTAACAGCAAGGAGGCCTGGGTGGATTTGGGCCCAGGGCACACATCAGGCCATCGCTCAGCCTTTTCCATCCTGCGGATCCTCGTAGGATGAGGCACGGTTTCTTATACTCGCTAAAAGGCTCTCTCTTCCCATGACTCCAACTTAGACTCTTGCAAGACTCAGGCTCAGGCTTAGACTGACTTGCACACCATCCTTGCAAAACACATATACATAGCACGATCACAGGATGCACAACAAGATACATTTCTCAAACATAACCCAGGCGTTAACCCATTCAGTGCTGCATAGGTGCAATACACATCAAATCCATTCACATAGAAGACACTGACAACATAAAAGTACGAGATAAACAGATGCATACTTATGGAGGGGCCCTGTTAACTCTGGACCACTACCCATCTTTCTTATTTGCACATTTTGTGATGAAAGGGGTTTTCTAAGCACCAAATGGAAATTTTGAAAACACTGAAATCTTGTAGGTACAGCTAAGTAGCAGCAACATGTATTTTTATCTTCCACTCAGACCCTCTTTTTCATCCCGTGTGCCTGCCGATCTGTTGCTGAATTTACATGTATCACTTCTGCAGTAAACGCAACTATAGCAGTTTCAGGCATTAAAGCCTCAGGTGTAGCACCAGGGGTCTGGAGAATAGTCAGGGAAGAGCCAGGAGTCAGCAATGGGAGGTCTCAGTTCGCAGTACAGATCATGAGGCAGGTAGCATAAACAGATGGGAAGCCAGGGGTCAGCAACGGGAGGTCTCAGTTCACAGTACAGATGGATGAGGCAGTTAGTGTAGTCAGTAGGGAGGCATGGGGTCGATATCAGAAGGTCTCAGTAGAATTGCATAGGAGCAGGCAGAAGTGGAGCTGATCAAGGCTTGGAGCACAATAATCATGCACTAGAGGAGTGTCAGGGCCAGGCTTTTATAGGAAGTCCCAATTAGTGGCAGGGCGGGGGCAGGATAGGAAGGCAGGAACTAGACTAGCAGGAAACATAGAACAAAACTAGAGTCATGCAGTGGAACTGTCCAAGGCTGGATGCCTCAATAGGGAGAGCCACCAACTAGAGCACAGGAGGTCCCAGGTTCAATCTCCGACAACAACAGACTGTTAGCTACAACTTTCTACATGTATAGATCTTGTTTACCGGCTAGTGCTGTAGCCCCCCTCACAGGTCCAGTGCAGTGCTTCCGCTCCTGTCCTCCCATCATGAAGTCCTCAGAGAAAGTTGAAGGTTATGGAGAGGGGAGGAAGTAGCAAATTTGGAAAACATGTAAGAGGAAGTGGAAATATTTTTCAGGCAAAGTGTCATGTGACATAGATAAAAAATGAAGAAAGTAGCTAGACTGGGTACAGGAAACCTCTTACAGAATGACTTATTGCCATTCATATAGGTCCTCTTCCCTTACCGCTGCATTGTGATTGTCAATTCTGACTTTCCAGATTCCCTGTGAAAATTGGTCAAAGCGTTTCTTGTATATTTTTTACATTAGCTAAATTACAGCCCATAGAAGAAAATCTCTTAATAAAATATAACAAAACTATAAGTCAATTTGTTCACTGATGCATCATTAAGCTTCCTGACTGTGTAAAACGCATTTGGCATTTTTAATCAACACATTATCCTTTAAACATCTGTTTAATCCTTGTGTTAATTGAAAAATGCACTTCAGTAAATGAATATGTGCAAATCCTCAGGACTAGGAACAGCTTACAGCAGAAACGGCCTATGAATTAATGCTATTATAAAATGGAACCATAGTGTAACTTGGCTGACGTACATTTCTGTTCCCACTAGGTGGCACTGCTAAATAGAAAAACAAACTACATACCACGAATTGCGATGAACTATACCGTGTAGTGTTAATATACAGGATTGCAGTGTTATGAATGAAGTCAATGCGAAGAAACTTTTTGTCTTTTGCTAACTATTTTCTATTGTATGAAGAGTTCACAATGTGACAATGACAAGGCCATTCCGAGTGTCAGACACACTTGTCAAATACATATGCATTGTATCTTTATGGGGGTTGTAGCTTTGGATTTTTTGTTACAATGATTTTTATTGATTCTTGGAGTTAACAGAAGAAATAAAGAAAATTGATATATTTGTCATATTAGAATAGAAGTTCAGTACAATGACATGCTATTGTTGAGCATACAATGCATTGTTGAGAAAGGTTAAAGCTAATGTTCATTTCTGACAAAAGAAAAAATAATTGCTAAAGGATTATCAGAGACATCATTAGAGTATTACATGATAACTAAGAACCAATAACCTGTGTGTAAGGAATAGTCTTAAGGAATAATTGTCTTAGGGCAAAAGGATCCGTGGGCGGATTAAGACATGGAGATATTTGTAGGGGGGCTGTAAAGGGGAATGGTATGCTAAATAGATGGGGGAAATGTTTTGGCCATAAGAACAGTTAGGCTGGGTTCATACAGGGCGGATTTGCTGCGGATTTGCAGCGTTTTTTCCGTTGCGGTTTTGCTGCAGAAGAACTGCTTCTGTGGCAAAACCGCTTCAAAGGTTAATTTTGGCTTGCAGAGTTTCCTGCGGATTTTCATGCGTTTTTTTTACTTTTTGCAGTGGATTTTTGGACAAAAAAGCGCTGCGGAAAAGACAGTAGAATGGACATGCTGCATCTTTGAAAACCGGGAATCACAGAGGCAGAGGGAACTAATTTGTAAAACGCCCAAATCACAGAAGATCCCTTAAAACTATAATATTTTATTACTTTTACTTTAAAAAAAAACAAACTTTGGGCTCAAGACACTCATCAACTGATGAGAAAATAAGACAAAGACAAAACAACAATGAACAGAACACCCGTGCTAATGAATGTCACGGTGTTGCCACACAAAGGAAGTATAATTTTAGACTCAGTTTATACATCTATGATATGGCTACGCAGTTCTCGTGCCATAGGAACTTCCCATTAGGGGGACAATATACATGGAAGTATAGGACGTCGCCAATCTCCCTAGTTGTATCTCCCATATATCTGAGATATTTTAGTGTGATATGTTAGATATTATAGGATATTGTCCCAGTTTCTTCTAATATTCATGTGTAATTAGCCTAAGGACACAAACAATTCTAGACCTCAGTGAGTTGATGTAATCACTGACTGAATCGAGACATTTAATGATTGATTCAAAATGAATGGTTCAGATATATGGGAGATACAACTAGGGAGATTGGCGACGTCCTATCCCTCCATGTGTATATTGTCCCCCTAATGGGAAGTTCCTATGGCACGAGAACTGCGTAGCCATATCATAGATGTATAAATTGAGTCTAAAATTATACTTCCTTTGTGTGGTAACACAGTGACATTCATTAGCACGTGTGTTCTGTTCATTGTTGTTTTGTCTTTGTCTTACCCTTTCATCAGTTGATGAGTGCCTTGAGCCCAATATATGTGTTTTAATGTAATAGGAATAAAATATTATAGTTTTAAGGGATCTTCTGTGATTTGGATCTTTGAAAACCGCGCCGCAGTGGCATTTCTGCACTGCGGCTGTGCGGAAAAAATCCGCCCTGTGAGAACAGCTTTTTGCCAAAACTCATCTGTGCTGCATTGCACTGCAAACGCAGTGGTTTTGCCACAGTGCGGATATGCAACGGCAATCCGCGGCAAAACCGCCCTGTGTGAAGCCAGCCTTAGATGAGTCCACAGAAATTATTTATTCTATGGAAGAAACCTTAGAGCTTCACCAGTTGGCTGCGGTGGGTTACATGTAATATGCGACAAATGATGGTTCTGCAGTAGTACCAGTAGTAGAAGAGACAAACTAGGTTTGTTTTTAGTTGAAAAGCGAAAAAATGTTTTCATCAGTTAAAACACGGGTTTCCATAGTGTGGAGATTAAGGGACAACTCCAGTAAATATGGAGCAGTGACCCTGTGTGGTTGCAGTTTCTCCAGCATTGTGGATATGTGTATGTATATGAATGAAAGCTTTAATGGGTCATAATACCATATAACTAGTGATTTATAATACTATTCGCAGCGAGAGACACATGCTGTAGATTGTACGGCCCATGTTAAAGCGACTTGTCATTCTTCTAGGGAGATGTGACGCATAAAGTCTGTTTCTGATTTCAAGAACTCCACAGTTTCTTAAGGCAAAGGTCGTCAGATATAAACGTGTAGATTGGTTTTGTACTATCTTCGTATTGGTTAAGAGTTCTAGATAGTTGGTCTGTTAAGATTGATGAGATATGGATATGTGTTGCTGGGTAGTGTGCAAAGAAATTTTCTAATTTGAAGGAATATATGAAACGCAGAAGAAGGTATTTTGAATTTTTCCTGAATTGAAAAAATGATAAAAGTTGCCCATTATAGAAGAAGTCTGCTACTGATTTAATTACAGAAAGAATTCAGGAAGGAGACATGTTAGTGTTGACAATGGAATTAGGGTAACATGACTATCTTGAGATAAGAGGTCTTTAGTGAAGCAGGCTTTCCTTGCTATTATGGTCACTTGTAATGGGAGAATGTATGGAGAGATAAAATGGCTGGGCCAGCTAGAAAGAGCCAGGAAATATGAATTGTGAAAAGTGAGATACTAACGATGACCGCATTTTGTCTGGATGGATAGCGCATAGAAATTTGATTTGGTCTATTAAAAATGAATTGTGGTAATTTTGGAGGTTAGGTAAGCTTAGGCCACTGTGTTTCTTGTTTTTGGTCATAATTAAGAAGGCGACTGTGGGTTTTCCTTTTTGCCAAATAAACAAGTTACTTTATTTGTGGAAAGATGTGAAGGTTGTAGATAAGGAAAGTCCTTAGCTATAATAGAGGATCCTAAGGACTATGAGCATCTTAAATAGGACAATACTGCCCATCCATCCCAATTCCAAAGAAACCAGCTTATCTAAATATTTTTGGATTCAATGCAATAGGTGGGGAAAGTTAGTTTTTACCAAATTGGAAGTGTCGGGGGGTTAATAAAAAAAATAGATAAGGGCTTCACTTGAATGAGAAATTAGATGACAAGTATTGTTGTGTTTTAGGTTTTTTGTGTTAAGCTGATCTCCATCAAAGATTTTGTAGAGTAAACTTTAAGTAGGATGAAAAAACACTTTTTTCCAGTGTATTAGTGATGACTGTCAATGAGGTCTCCGGGTTAGTAAGTCTTAGGGTTAATGGCATGAAGGATGGGGCCCTCAACCCAAAATTCTGCAATGTTTGAAACAGGTATTCCCAGTGGACCCTGTCAAATGCCTTCTCCGATCCAAGAATAATAGTAGAGAAGGCGTCTGACATTTTGCAGCCACATCCACAAGCTCTATTAGTTGCCTGGTGCCATCTGGGGTCTGACGACCCTTACTAAAGCCCTCCAGATAGTTTTTGACGAAGCTAGGTATCAGGGAAAATATTCTGTTTTGGTGTAAAGTTTCAGGTCTGAATTTAAATGGGTAATAGGATGATAATTGGTTGGAGTTTTTGGCTCCTTACCTGGTTTAGGTAGGGCTATTATGGCTTTTAACTTTTTTCTTCAGTCATTTTTAAGTTGAAAAAATCACGGATATATGAGAGTAGGAAAGGATGGAAAGATTTCATGTACTTGTTAGAAAGTTCATCAGGGCCCGGGGTCTTCCCTAATTTTAACTTCTGAGTGTCAGAGATCATTTCTCGTTAAGAAATTGGCTTGTTGAGTGACTGTAATTGTGATTTTGGAGGGTTTTCAATAATGTGTTAAGGAAGGTTATTTGAGATTTATTGGGGGCCTAGATGTTGACAATAGTGTAGATAGATTTATTGATGGAACAAATTAAAGGCTATTAATCTGCCTTTACTATCAATAATTAGGTTAAAAAAAAGTAATTAAGTCTTTAACAGCTATAAGTTGGCTTTTTTCTTGTCTGCATTGGATGAGAATTTATGTGAAAACTGTGGGTTGGAGAATTTTGGTGGGATGATATTTAAAAGTGTGATTCTTGTACACATAATATGCTGGCATTCACCTTTTTTGCTTCTTTCCTACTGAACAAACTATCAACCATAGGTCCCCTCCCCGATGGCACCATCCTGGCCACCATGGTTGTTGAATCATTATATTCCAACATCCCACACAAACATGGACTGATTGCCTGCCAGGCACACCTTGAGGCCAATAGGGTTGCCTCTGAATCCATATTACAACTCACAAGATTCATGCTTACACACAATTATTTCTCCTTTGGCAAAGAGATATTCCTGCAACTCATCGGAACCGCCATGGGCAGTACAAGGGCATCACAATATGCCAACGTTTTCATGGCAAAACTGGAGAGTGACTTTCTTGCTTCCTGCTCCAGCAAACCATTGGCCTACTTCAGCTACATTGATGACATCATAATCATCTGGACCAACACCAAACAAAAACTAAACACAACATAGAATATATGAAAGTTATTATACTTAAAGGAAATTTTAAATCTCAACGTCACAGAAGAATTTGGGAGTACAAATTCATAACAATCTTTGATACTCTGAAGAATGGAATGATCCTTGGAGGGGGCCTTTTACATCTGTGGAGAATATGAGAGATCTGGAGCAGAGATAACACAGGCCTGGTGACCCCATAACACTAATTTAGAGACTTTCACATCTCTTATCAGTGTAATTGAGTATTTACTGCTCTGCTCATCCTTTTCTGGTCTTTTCTAAGTGCAAATTAATCACACCATGCCTGTGCCTTTTTATTTTATTCTGGTATTTTTTTGTAAGTGCAAAATAATCACAGCGTGTCTGTGCCATTTCATAAGTATATCTTTATATATAAATGCCTCTTCAGATTCATTTCAATTAGACTGAGGAAGGACCCAGAGTAGGTTTGAAAGCTCACTATAACATCATGTATTTTTGTTAGCCATTAAAAGGTATCATATCTACAAGATGACTTGGTTTCTCTTGCTGACAACAATCACATTTTGCTTTACTGGCTAACATGGTACCAAACCTTTTTCATTATACGTTATCTGGAACGGCGGAGCTAGTGCTCACTCCACCCACTCAAAAACAATGGCTCATGGACACTAATCATAGAAATCAATATGACCACGTGAACTAGTGCATATATAACACTAGTCAGTGACTGGTATCAGTGGTACTAATATACTGAGAGCACCACATTCAATAGTAGGGAGATAAATGCCTACAGCATAAATCTGAAGCTAAGACCTAGCACTAGAGCTTCCCTGACATGTTTCGTCAGACAACTGGTGTCCTCGGGGGTGTATGGAGCTCTAGATGCAGCGCCCGGCTGTAACAGACATACTGTTTTTCTCCAAAATAAGACCCTGTCTTATATTAATTTTAGCCCCAAAAGAGGCATTAGGTCTTATTTCTCTGGAATGTCTTATTATACATTACCTAGCAGGCTCAGTCCAGGTCCATCCTACTGCTCTCTGGAACTCTGACATGCTTCTTGCAGTCCTCAGCCACCTACAGAAGATCACTGCCTGGTTATAGTAACATAGTAACATAGTATGTAAGGCAGAATGAAGACAATGTCCATCTAGTCCAGCCTGTTTATCCTCCTATGTTGTTGATCCAGAGGAAGCCAAAAAACCCCAAGAGGCAGGAGCCAATTAGCCCTTTTGGGGGAAAAATTCCTTCCTGACTCCCTAATGGCAATCAGGCTAATCCCTGGATCGACCCCTAATAGTTCTTACCTGCCTGTATACCCAGATTAACAATTAACCTAAGATTTATATCCTGTAATATTCTTCCGCTGCAGAAAGACATCAAGTCCCCTTTTAAACTCCTCTATGGATTTTGCCATCACCACATCCTCAGGCAGAGAGGATTCATAAATCCTGCCTCCAGGAAGCTATGACTCCATTGGTACTTGAGCGCTGCTCACCCAATCAATGCAGCACTGGGTAAACCAATGTGATGGCTGTGATTGGTCTATCAAGTGCTGCATTGATTGGCTGAGCAATGGTCGAAGAGCCAATCAGAGCCGTCGCATTGTGGAGGCAGGATTTATGAATTGGTTGAGCTGCAGCATTGATTGGGAGAGCAGTGTGAGAGACGAAGCCTGCTAGGTAATGTATTCCTTTTTTATGCAATGCAGCTGGGTCTTATTTTCAGGGTAGGGCTTGTATTTCAAGCCTCCCCAAAATCCCACAAAATCAGGGTAGGGCTTATTTTCAAGGCAGGTCTTATTTTCAAGCAAGGTATATATCAGTAAAAGGTGTGTAATGACCAATAGGAGAAACAGTATGTAGCAGCCAATAGAGGAACACAAAACATTCAGTCAATGGGAGGCACATTGCCAAGGCACTCCCTGTGTTCATCACCCTGAGCATGTTCAGTTGATCAAAACAGGCTGATAGAATCAAAGCCTGATTAAAGCCGGCAGCCATCTTCCTGTTCTCTTCAGCCACAGAAGTAGCTTCTTGTCTGCCTGCAATTCCACTGCTCCCACACTGTATTACTGTATTGTGCTGCAGACTTTAACCCTCATATCCTCATATTTACACAGACCCCTTACGTGTCAATAAACTCTTCATGTTGCAACTGCAGCTTATTTCAACCCCACTATAACATGCAGTCAGAGTTGGTATACGAATCAAACTACTAACGACCACTTTTCAGTATGTATGTAACTGCTTCTGATACTCCGCCCCTGGTGACATCATCGCAGGTCCTACAACATATATAAAACACAGAGCCTGACCAACAGAAGGGGAGGGACAAAAATAACAAAATGAGAATACAATTAAAGGGGTTGTCCCGCGCCGAAACGGGTTTTTTTTTTTTCAACCCCCCCCCCCCCTCGTTCGACGCGAGACAACGCCGATGCAGGGGTTAAAAAAGAACACCGGACAGCGCTTACCTGAATCCCCGCGCTCCGGTGACTTCTTACTTACCGGTTGAAGATGGCCGCCGGGATCTTCTTCCTCGGTGGACCGCAGGGCTTCTGTGCGGTCCATTGCCGATTCCAGCCTCCTGATTGGCTGGAATCGGCACGTGACGGGGCGGAGCTACACGGAGCTACACGGAGCCCCATTGAGAAAAGAAGAAGACCCGGACTGCGCAAGCGCGTCTAATTTGGCCATTAGACGCCGAAAATTAGATGGCCTCCATGGAAACGAGGATGCTAGCAACGGAGCAGGTAAGTGAAAAACTTCTTAAAACTTCTGTATGGCTCATAATTAATGCACAATGTACATTACAAAGTGCATTAATATGGCCATACAGAAGTGTATAGACCCACTTGCTGCCGCGGGACAACCCCTTTAAGCCATTATTATCTCAGACACAACTCTGCGGTCCTGACAGAAGACAGAGCTACTGCCACCACAGTGATCGGGCAGGCTGAAGGACCTGTGGTGATGTCACTGCTGTGGGAGGAGCCATTGTGCAGTTTGGTAGAAAGCACTGTACATTGGATAAGCCGACAGCAGCCACCAGGACCTGTGATGACATCACCATCATGTGACTACCTGTATGGGTGGAGTCAAGAATCACATGACCTGTAGCCGATTACTGTATCCAGGAGTCTGGTGATGTGTGGAAATCAAGATGGATGTGGATATAGCAGAGCTGTGTGTGTGATGTGTGTGCATCAGGATGTAGCAGAGCTGTGTGTGTTATGTGTGTGAATAAGGAAGGGTGTAGTAGAGTTATGTGGGGATCATAATGGATGTACCATGTAGCAGAGCTGTGTGTGTAATATGTGGGAATCTAGATGGCTGTAGTAGAGCTGTGTGTGTGATTTGTGGGGATCATAATGGATATATCACGTAGCAGAGCTGTATGTGTAATGTGTGGAAATCAAAATGGATGTAGTAGAGCTGTGTGTGTGGGCATTATAATAGATGTACCATGTAGCAGAGCTGTGTGTGTAATGTGTGTGAATCATATATATATCTATACTAGGTGAAATGTCTATTTCACTATCAGAGCCAGAAGAATGGAATGTGCCGAATGCATCCTGTACTGCTAACCGTTATAAGAATATGCAGCTTGATAGAAACACACACTCATAACCTCAGGGCACATTTTTTACCCACACATAACCCTCAGGCGTCATTTAACGACACATTGCTCATTCCCGCCCCTACCCCCTCCATCGAACACTGAAAGGTGGTGCTGATTTTGCACCTGAAACCACGTGATGTCAGACGTCCATGACAACAGCAACTCACGCAGGACCGGATGTAAAAATACCATATTTGGACCACCTAATCCCATGCTTTGATTTCCAACCATGTGTTGCTTCCTGCTGCCCATAAAGGGCAATTAACGTATAATGCTATATAAGATGCTATATGCCTACTAATAAACAGGGTCCAGGAAGACTTTCTACACTGACAGTCTGTCTCCCGGTGATCTCTTACATTGTGCGCACAATCTCTGAACATAAATCTGGAAGGGTGCAAACATTTCTATTGATTACGCCGTGGACTGGACCCCAAAATAAATCCACCACAGTGGGAATAAGGATGCATGTAGCAGAGCTGTGTGTGTCATTTGCTGTGTGTATAATTTGGGGGGTCAGGATGGATGTAGTAGAGCTGTGTCTGTACTGTGCTGTGTGTGTCATGTGTGGGGTCAGCATGCATGTAATAGAGTTGTGTGTGTCTGGTGCTGTGTGTTTAATCTGTGGGAATCAGAATGGATGTAGCAGAGCTGTGTGTGTAATGTGTGGGGTCAGCATGCATGTAGTAGAGCTGTGTTGTTTGTGTAATGTTTGAGAATAAGGATGGATGTAGTACACCTGTGTGTGTGATGTGTGGAGTCACGATGTATGTAGTAGAGCTGTGTGTGTGATGTCTGTAAATCATAATGGCTTTACCATGTAGCACAGCTGTGTGGCGCATTGCGTCACCAGAAACACTGGTACTATAATTCCCTAATAATTACTAGTATTTTTATGGGTGTGAGGGGGCTGGTGGGTTTCGCTCACCTGAAAACTGTCCAAATATCATCATAGTATTTCATGTTTTTTTAGGTGCCTTTTGCCCAAAGGAGGAATGTTTTTTTCTTGCACAATTTAAAGCCATGCTTGTGACACTCCATTTTTTGCAAACAGTTTTACTTCCATTTTTCAATTGAAAGCGTATTGCCCTTAAGATGCTTTGCTCTTTCATACACTAAAATAAAAGTCAATTAATATAGTGACATGCCACAGGCTCGCCATCACAGCCTCTAACACGTACCAGCCCTGGTTGGCATCTTACGACAACTGAATGAAATCTGCTGTCACATAACACAAGGCTGTTCAGGACCTTTAACTCTGTTTCAGGGTTTTCTGAATGGACAGCGGCATTTGAAGTTTCGCATGTTGCGGTTGCTATTGTGAATAATGTTGAAGGGAACTTGCGAGCCGCACATTATGTAGTGATCTTGTCCTCCATTTAAAAATGCTTACGCAGACATCTTACCTGGACCCAAAGGGTTGTTGATACAAAATGCTCTTGATTGACTTTCTACTGGATAGGTCATAAGCGGTTGACAACTATGTTTTGCCAGTTCAGACCCCAGCAGCTCAGCTGTCCGGTCACCCGCTGTCAGCACTTCTCCACAGCAGGGAAGAGAATGGAAGCTTTGGCTCCGAACTCTAGTGTCACAGCACCAGTGATCATGTGATGTGGAAGTGGCTTCAGATGACCAGAGGCAATGCGCTCATTAGATGCCACCATGTGCCCAGTGAAGGCGGGCACGAAGACTTCGTAGGTGAGGGGGAGCGCAGTATCTTCTGAAATCGGCTGCAAAAGTTTATTCTGTTTTGGATGCATTTCCGCTACTTGTATACCATTAAAAAGTACAACTCATCCCGAAAAAGAAATCCCTCCCACAGCGTTATTAAAAAAAAATGTTAGGAGTCTTTGAATGCAGCGATTAAAAAAAATGTTCTAAAATGTTACATACTTCATAACTACATCTTACATCATCTGTTGAGGTTGACTATCACTTGTAATTTAGTAATCAATACATTATACACAGCATGTAACAACTGACGGGTTTGCCATCATTAGCACACTGAGGGCAAGAAAATGCTGATTTATTGCAAAATCTATATATATATGAATCCAGTGTCACATCTCAGTAAAGATATAGGCTACTTATACTATATAGATGCAGATGACCGTGGCAGCAGGAAGTGCATCACTTCCTGCTGCCACGGTCATCTTTATCTACTGTGCTGTTTTGGGGCTGAGCGATCCGGTTCCCTGCTGTGGCGTGCACATTGGACGGTCCCACCGTGAGGGTTTGATGGAGTAGTGCTGTCTTGGACTTTATTACTATACTATATAGATGCAGTGTTCTCCATAAGAACCAGCGTGGCATGCAACACTGTGAACATAGCACGCCTACGCCATTTCCAAAGCAGGCTGCACGTTCACTTTGTATTACAGTGGCTGTGCAACTCAAAGAGCATACAAACGTTCGACATGCTGCTCTGTTAGTATAATGCACCAAATGTTGATTTTGGGCAAGTGCTACATCTGTAAGCTCATAGACTTGGTAATACTTTGCACAAAGTATTTTTAAAGTGTTAATTTTGAACCATTGCCAAGGACACTTCAAGGTCATTCAAGTGTCTACAGAGTGAAATGATGCACCATTGTTTGTTTTTTTCAGTTTTTTTTGTTATTTGGCCAGCTGTAATATCCTAAACTTTGATCTCACATCAAATAAAGAGAAGAAAGCATTACTGTCTATAAAGCCATAGTGTATTATCCTGCATTATAACATTAAAGCTTCAGAGACCTGCAGAGTGCACAACAAACAAAAATTCACTTTTTGTCTGCGGACAATCATCCGCACAATACAAGAACTTTGGCGGGTAGAGGAGAAAAGTTTGTTTAAACAAGCTTAGTTTCCTTTAAATGCAACATAATGCGAATTTGCTTGAAAGCTATATGTTGGATAAGTACACAATCTCATTTATTTACTAAGCCTGTGGATACATTGCTGTATGTATACCCCAGTTGTAAGCGGCGGGCTGAAGCTACAACACAGCTGACTTCATCCGACATCACAATCACAAACCCTGACTGTGCCGATGCCAAACTGAACAGAAGATCCATCCCTGTTTTAGGCGAGAGTCTGCCGAATGTAATATGACATAGTAGGCTGCTCACCACAATTCCCAGAAGGATGATCAAGGCACTCACGGCCTAGCGGAGTATCCGCGCACCCCACACTGTAACTACATACAAGGGAAGAAGTCGGCTCTCAAAGGGCAGGTTCACAGGGACATAGTTACACGCGCAAAATTTATGTGCAATATACAGAGAAAAGAACCCATTGACTTCAATAGGTTCCTTCACAAACGCAGATTTTTCCTGCATGTTTTGGTCACCCCCCCCCCCCCCCCCTCCCGCAGCATGTTCTATTTTTTTGCATCTTTGCACACCAAGACTCTTATAGAAGTCAATGGTGATATACGCAATATGCAATTAGATGCGTGAAACACTGTGTAACTCCACTGGAACACATTTGGAACTCATTAGATAATTAGCCATTTAAATCGGTGCGTCTTTGTTTGTCACACACAAATGAATGTACCTTGCGGCGCAAAAAGTACAGTACCATACGCAATTTATTCCGCAAAAACACAATGCTCATGTGCGCACAAATACACATACGCTCGTGTGAAGATGGACAAAGTGTCTGGTAGTTTATTAAGAACAGCAGATTAAAATAGCAGAATAGTTCAATAAAATACAAACATCCAATAGAACTAAAATAACCGCACTGAAAGTGCCGCAGGAGAGTCCTGGCATGTAAGAGTACTACCACACTAAAGTGATGGAAATTACAAATGTGCAATACAGTGATCCCTCGCTGTATCGCGGTTCAATGATTGTGGCTTCAGTGCCTCGCGGATCTTAGATAGACCATATCGAATTCTGTTTTCGCTATATTGTGGAATTTCACGGTACATACAGGAAATACAGTACGCCGCTAGCGCTTGCCAACACGAGATTGTACACGGCGCACTATTGGCTAATGGAATGTGATCTGTATCCTGGGCGCTGATTGGCTCACGGATCGTAGCATCGGTCTGTTTGTTCACTTTTTCGATTGTTTGGCAGGTCACCCGACAGATTGATGTGTAACTATAATGCCACTACTTTGCTGATTTTCACATATCGCAGGGGTCTCTAGAACATAACCTTCGCGGTAGACGAGGGATCACTGTACAGAGTTTGACAAATGCCCTATTAGGACATCATGATATCATAAAGGTGGTTCCCTAGCTTGGGACCCCCCTCTACCTGCCAGCATGGAGAACCCCTGCGTAAGGCAGCTATCACAAAACATTTTCCTAGCTCTGAGTCATGATAAAGGCCCTGAGTTTAGGCACTCTAATGGAGTTACCCAGAGATTTGAAACATCCTTATTATGCTTATCCAGAAAGTCTCTTGACACTATGTTTGGTATAGCCCTTCAAGATATTGAAGCTATGTTTGTTCATACGGGATCTCAATGTATTAATGGTTCGCCCTATGTATGTTAGGTCACATGGGCATTCTATAAGACAGGTAAACTCAGAGCCGTAATTCAGGGATTGTTTTATTTTAATAGGCTTTTGTTTTTGGTCAATAAAAACCTCTTTTTTTCCTTGTTGTATATGTGGACAACATTTGCAGCGTCCATGGCCACATTTATAGACACCTATTACTGATTTTAAAAGGGTGGCCTTTATTTCAGAGTGTTTTCTATAAGGTCAAGAAGGCGCCAAAATATTTTTTTAGCGTCTTGTTCTTCTGATGAATGACCCTCAAGATTTCCCGAATCTCGCTCTTTAAGAAAGGATCTCCTCTTGGAATATCCCAATGTTTATTTAATATTTTCTTAATCAAGAACTATATTTAGTGGCAAACAAGGTCTTATAACTGAGATCTTTATCCTTGGAAATCAGGCTTCCTTTTGAGATTAGTGGAGCTTCTTCTGTCAATACTCTTTCATAGAAGTCTATGAGTGTCTGTGGGTATCCCTTGTCCCTAAATCTTTTCTTTAAAACTAATGCTTGTTCTTTATAGACTTCTATTGAGGAACAGTTTCTTCTAATCCTTTAAAATTGTCAGTAAGGAGTATTGGTTTTCCAGCCTTTAGCATGACAGCTAGAGAAAATCAAATAGCTATTTACATCTGTATGTTTAAAATGGGTTTTTGTTTGTACTTTTTCATCCAAATAGGACAATTCTAAATCCAGGAACACAATATGGGTACCATAATGGAGAAGGGAAACAGAGCCCCAACACAGATGTGAAAGCTACCTATAGGTTGCTACAGTCGGGAATACCTGATGTGTCCTTGCAATATTTTAATGTCTTACATCTTATGCTGCATTTTCGCTACAACGTGTTCTTAGGCAATGCTGCTCCTTGCAATTATAGTTTCACCTTAAAAAGGGGTTTACCTTCATCAGACAACCCCTCTGAACTATGCTCTGACATCTACAACTTGCTACTAATGGAAGGCTGCTCTACATCCCCTGAATTTATTAACACACTGACATCAATTGACTGTGACTATCTCCAGTTCTCGAAAGGAATCCCTTTTGAAAAGTTACTGAGCAATACATACAGAAAACATTCAAAATGCCCCATCCAAGGATAAAAATTGTCTGCAGATGCTAAAATATTCGCTTAGTTTTCAAGTAGTCAATGAAGACGCTTGGCATAAATAGTCATTAGACTTTCAAATGATTAATCCTAATGTCTGGTCTGATCTACGGTGTCTTGTCCTTCTTCACGTTGGTCTTGCACAAGATCTTGTAAGTGTAGAATTTCTGGCAGACATAATTATGGACAAAAACAGCCTGAATAATCAAATCCCAATAGAACTATAGATAATGAAAGTAGCATCCAAAAGCCATCTTCTGATCTATGAGCAGGCATTCGGGGAAACACCTAGATATTTCTCAGTTGTCGTGGATTATTTGGCAAGGAGGGACCAAGTCCTGTAAGGAAGCTGCCACTAAATACGGAAACAAGATAAGTCTCTCATGCCTGATTGAGATTTCTAAAGAACTGATTTGAGTTACGGAACTTCGATGACAAAAGCAACATTGAAGAAAGTGGACTGAAAAAATACTAATAGAGATGAGCGAGCACAAAAATGCTCGGGTGCTCGTTGCTCGAGTCGAACTTTCCGCGATGCTCGAGAGCTCGTTTCGAGTAACGAACCCGATTGAAGTTAATGGGCGACTTGAGCATTTTTGTAAGGGACCGATGCTCCGCATAGGTCATGACTTGTGAAACTCTGGAAAAAAACCGAAAGTCATGGAAACACCACAGAAATGGATAGGGCAGGGGCAGCATGCATGGCTGCATCTCAGGCTTCCAGGTCCCACTATTAAGCCACAATGGGGGCAAGAGTCGCCCCCCCCCCCTAACAATTTTTACTTCAGGCAAATCCTCATTAGCAAGGCACACCTTAGCTAAGCACCACACTACCTCCGACTAAGCACAAGCATTGCCTGCAGGACACACCACTGCATCTTCTCCTGGGTTACATGCTGCCCAACCCCCCGCACGACCCTGCGTCCACAGCGCACACAAATGTTTCCCTGCGCAGCCTTCAGCTGCCCTCATGCCACACGCTCACTTCATAGCTACACCACTCTCATGTCTATTTCTAAGTGCGTCTGCGATGAGGAGAAACCGGAGGCACACACTGCAGAGGGTTGGCAGGGCCAGGCAGCAACCCTCTTTGAAAGGGGGGCGATAGCCCACAATGCTGTTGAGAATCAATGATAAATTGACGTACGATCATCATTCCAATCCCGTGGCACCTCCGTCACAAAATTGTCAGGAGCCGCAAACGTGGGCATAAAGGGGACTCAGGTGCCAGCACTTCTATACATCTTCACAATGCAGCAATACTCTGTGTGGGAAGCACATGAGCGGGCCCAGGGTCAGGCTCGGTCCCAGCCTCCATCTTGTGTGACCCAAGGTGCCGCGAGTTACATAGCAATGGGAAATCCATGTGTCCATACACAATTCATTCTGTGTAGATGTTAGCTAGCTCAACACTGCAATGTAAAGTCTTTGAGTTTTTTGGGCTTTCTTATGCTGTCGGTGCACAAAGATGGTATTACACAAGAAGAAATCAGAGCACCCAAACATGGCAGAGTTTCACCCCGCCAAGGACCTCGGCCCAAATTTCTACCCTAGTCAGTCAGTGTATTTGTGCCAGACAGGTAAAGCAACGCAATGGGAACTCATTGTGCACTCACAGCATAAGCTAGCCCAAGAAACTCAAGCATGGTATTACACATGAGGAAATCAGAGTGCCCAAACATGGCAGAGTTTCACCCTGCGAAGGGCCTCGGCCTACTTTTCTGCCCTAGTCAGTCAGTGTATTAGTGTCAGACAGGTAAAACACTGCTATGGGAAGTCTTTGTGCACTCACAACATAGGCGAGCCAAAGGAACCCAAGGAAAGTATTAAACATGAAGCAATTACAGTGCCCAAACATGGCAGACTTTCACTCCGCTGAGGACTTCGGCCTTTGCACACACCCTCAGCAATCTTGGGCATAAAGCAGACTCAGATGCTAGTACAGCAGTGAACATCTCATTTAATTAGTTGCGGTTGCTTTCACCGCTACAAAGACTGGATTAACCAGGAACAAGTTCCACGGGCCCAACCTGGCGCAGTTGCATTTCCCTCAGGACCTCGGCCTCTGCACACACCCTCAGCAATGGTGGGCATAAAGCGGACTCCGATGCTCGTACAGCTGTGAAGTCTCATGAATGCAGTAACGCTCCTCTTGTTTGGCCCAAACCAGTGCCACAGATTACTGTGGTAACACGAGAGAAAATACATGTTGCCCAGTGCTGATACCATGACGCCAAGCTGGAGGAGGAGGTGGCATTACAAGGCCAAGAAACCATGACAAGGACCCACTATAGTCTGTGTGGGAAGTATGTGAGCCGGCCCTGGGTCAGGCTCGGTCCCAGCAAACACCTTGTGTGACCCAAGGTGCCGCGAGTGACATAGCAATTGGAAATCCATGTGTCCACACACTATTCATTCTGTGTAGGTGTTGGATACCTCAATCGACAACGAAAGGGGAAAGCCATCTGCACTCTGTACCCTACTCAAGTCAGTCAGTGTATTTGTGCCAGACAGGTAAAACACCGCGATGGGAAGTCTTTGTGCACCCACAGTATAGGTAAGCCCCTGTAACATTCCTGCAGCAGAAGCATAGGCAGACCCCAGTAACATTTCTGTAGTAAAAGTATAGACAGATCCCTGTAACATTTCTGTAGCAGAAGTATAGACAGACCCCAGTAACATTTCTGTAGTAACGGTATAGGCAGCCCCCAGTAACATTTCTGTAGCAGAAGTATAGGCAGACCCCAGTAATATTTCTATAGTAAAAGAAGAGGCGGACCCCAGTAACATTTCTGTTGTAAAAGCAAAGGCAGACCCCTGTAACATTTCTGTAGCAGATGTATAGGTAGACCCCAGTAACATTTCTGTAGCAGAAGTATAGGAAGATCCCAGTAACATTTCTGTAGTAAAAGTATAGACAGACCCCTGTAACATTTCTGTAGCAGAAGTATAGGCAGACCCCAATAACATTTCTGTAGTAACGGTATAGGCAGACCCCTGTAACATTTCTGTAGCAAAAGTATAGGCGGACCCCAGTAACATATCTGTAGCAGAAGTTTAGGCAGACCCCAGTAACATTTCTGTAGTAAAAGTAGAGGCGGACCCCAGTAACATTTCTGTAGTAAAAGTAGAGGCGGACCCCAGTAACATTACTGTAGTAATGGTATAGGCAGACCCCTGTAACATTTCTGTAGCAGAAGTATAGCCAAACCCCAGTAACATTCCTGTAGCAAAGGTATAGGCAGACCCCTGTAACATTTCTGTAGCAGAAGTATAGGCAGACCCCAGTAACTTTTCTGTAGCAAGAGTATAGGCGAACCCCTGAAACATTGGTGTACCATGAGTGTAGGCGAAGGCCGGAAAAATTAGTTAGATAACAGTATAGGCGAGGGCCAGAAAAATTAGTGTACCAAGAATACAACTGTACCCCTGAAACATTGCTCAACCGAGAGGGCACGTGAGAACCATAAATATTTTTTAAAAATACAGCTCGCTGTTGCTTAATTTGTAACAGAGCCTGGGGTCAGTCCTGTGGAAAAAATTGGGTTTTGTTAAAGTATCAAAACTTTTGAAATTTGATTTAAAAAATTGATAAAAAATCCGCCGGTGGAGAAGAGTAGTCTGGGGAAATACAGGCTTTGTTCATCTTTATGAGTGTACGCATGTCAGCACTGGCAGTTGACAGGCGGGTACGCTTATCCGTGATGATTCCCCCAGCTGCACTAAACACCTGGGGGAATCATCCGTCTATGGGTGGCAAAGGCCTTGGAGAGTGTTTCCCTTCCTGCGCTGAACATGCTGCCTGATCTCCGTGCCTCTCCTGCTACTTGGCCCTCGGAACTGCGTCTTCTGCCACTAGCACTGTCAGATGGGAAGTTTAGCATCACTTTTTCCACCAGGGCCCTGTGGTATTGTATCACTCTTGTACCCCTTTCCTCTTCGGGAATGAGAGTGGAAAGGTTCTCCTTATACCGTGGTTCGAGAAGGGTGTACATCCAGTAATCCGTGTTGGCCAGAATGCGTCTAACGCGAGGATCACGAGAAAGGCATCCTAACATGAAGTGAGCCATGTGTGCCAGGGTACCAGTACGCAAGACATGGCTGCCCTTACTAGGAAGATGACTTTCAGGATCCTCCTCCTCCTCCACAGCCCATACACGCTGAACAGATGAGAGGCAAGCAGCATGGGTACCCTCTGCAGTGTGCCCAGCTGTCTCTTCCCCCTCCTCCTCCTCCTCCAAAACGCGCTGAGATATAGACATGAGGGTGGTCTGGCTATCAAGCGACATACTCTCATCCCCCATTTTCTATTCCAACCGCAAAGCATGAGCCTTTATGCTTTGCAGCAAACTTCTCAGCAGGTATAGCAGCGGGATGGTAACACTAAAGATTGCAGCATCGCTGCTCACCATCTGGGTAGACTCCTTAAAGTTTCCGAGGACCTGGCAGGTATCTGCCACCCAGGCCCACTCCTCGGTAAAGAATTGAGGAGGTTGACTACCACTACACCGCCCATGTTGGAGTTGGTATTCTACTATTGCTCTACGCTGCTCATACAGCCCGGCCAACATGTGCAGCGTAGAATTCCACCGTGTGGGCAGGTCGCACAGCAGTCGGTGCTCTGGTAGATTAAACAGATGTTGCAGGGTCCGCAAGGTGGCAGCGTCCGTGGTGGACTTGCGGAAATGTGCGCAGACACGGCGCACCTTACCGAGCAGGTCAGACAAGTGGGGGTAGTTTTTTAGAAACCGCTGAACCACCAGATTGAAGACGTGGGCCAGGCATGGCATGTGTGTGAGGTTGCCACGCTGCAGAGCCGCCACCAGGTTATGGCCGTTGTCACACACGACCATGCCCGGTTGGAGGCTCAGCGGCGAAAGCCAGAGGTCGGTCTGCTTTGTCAGACCCTGCAACAGTTCGGGAGCCGTGTGCCTCTTTTCACCTAAGCTGATTAGTTTCAGCACGGCCTGCTGACGCTTGCCCACCGCTGTGCTGCTGCGCCGCGCGATACCGACTGCTAGTGACGTGCTGCTCACACTTCTTAATTGCGAAGTAAAGGTTGCATAGGAGGAGGAGGGGGAGGGTTTAGAGGAGGTGGCATAGACCGCCGCAGATACCAGCATCGAGGTAGGACCCGCTATTCTGGGTAGGACGCGAGCGGTCCCAAGCTCTGACTCGGTCCCAGCTTCCACCAAATTCACCCAATGTGCCGTCAGGGAGATATAGTGGTCCTGCCCGCCAGTACTTGTCCACGTGTCCGTGGTTAAGTGGACCTGCCCAGTAACCGCGTTGGTGATGGCACGTATAATGTTGCGGGAGACGTGCTGGTGTATGGCTGGGACGGCACACCGGGAAAAATAGTGGCGACTGGGGACCGGGTACCGCGGGACTGCCGCCGCCATCATATTTTTGAAAGCCTCTGTTTCCACAAGCCTGTACAGCAGTATCTCCAGGCTGATTAATTTGGCAATGTGCATGTTTAAAGCTTGTGCGTGCGGGTGCGTGGTGGCGTACTTGCGCTTTTGCTCCAACGCTTGTGTTAGCGACAGCTGAACACTATGCTGAGAGACATTGCTGGATGGGGTGGAGGACAGTGGAGGTGAGGGTGTGGGTGCAGGCCGGGAGGCGCTCGTGTCTGTGTCCTGAGAGGGGGGTTGGATCTATGTGGCAGGTTGGGGCACAGGGGAAGAGGCAGTAGTGTGACCCGGAGGAGGTGAACGGCCTTCGTCCCACCTTGTGGGGTGCTTGGCCATCATATGCCTGCGCATGCTAGTGGTAGTGGCTCCCCGGTTGATCTTGGTGCGACACCACTGTTCGTCGGTCGTCCGCGCTCTCACTGAAAAACATCCACACCTTTGAACACCTAGCCCTCTGCGCGGAGGCTTGCCGAGAGGGGGTGCTTTGGGAAACAGTTGAGGGATTCTTGGCTCTGGCCCTGCCTCTACCCCTGGCCACTCCACTGACTCTTCCAAGCTGTCCTGCTGCTGCACTTGCCTCCCCCTCTGAAGCCCTGTACTCAGTAGGCTTAGCAAACCAGGTGGGGTCAGTCACTTCATTCTCCAGCTGCTCTTCCTCCGAATCCTCTGTGCGCTCTTCCCTCAGACTTACTGCCCTTACTACTACCTCACTGACAGACAACTGTGTCTCATCATCATCCTCCTCCTCCTCACCACTGAAAGCTCTTGAGACAGTTGCCGGAAGTCCCCAGCCTCACCACCCGGACTCCGGGGACTTTCCAAAGGTTGGGCATCAGTCACAACAAACTCCTCAGGTGAGAGAGGAACCAGTTTTTCCCACTCATGGTAGGGACCCGAGAACAGTTCCTGGGAGTCTGCCTGCTCAGAATATGTCATTTTCATGGAGTGAAGTGGCTGGGAGGAAGGAGGAGCAACAGCCAGAGGATTCAGAGTAGCAGTCCCTAAGCCGGGAGTAGTGGACTGCGTAGAAGACTGGGTGGTCGATACATTGCTGGATGCATTTTCTGCCATCCACGACAGGACCTTCTCACACTGCTCTGTTTGTAATAAAGGTCTACCACGTGGACCCATGACTAGAAAAAATGAGCCCGCTGTCTTGCGCTGATACCTAGGGGTAATTTACTGCTCGCAGAGACTTGTACATTATAGAGGCTGTGTGGAGTGGGAGAAGACTCTAAAGCCTGTGGATAGTGCTGGTAACTGCAGCGATCTCAACCCCACCAATGGAAATGGTATTGTGAGACGCTCTGCACAGCGGCAGAGCTGAAATACTTAGCAGTGGCCCCGGTAATATTACAGTACTGTTTAGCAGTGAGACCGCTGTCTAATTTACTGCAGACAGAGAACGGTATAAATAAGTTTTTCGCAGGAGGCTAGGAATTATTTGCGTGCACTTTCACGGTGAGAGCGGTATTTTACTGCACACTCCAGCCAGAAAAAAATATTACGAAAGGCTGCTGCAAACAGACCTAGCTGCGTAATACAAAAATGGTAGTCCTACAAGTCCCAGCAGGCACCAAGTAAAATGCACACGGTGAGATGCAGCCCTAAGAAGGACTGTTGAGGTTCTTGAAGACAGGACCTACGCTAACACTTTCCCTATATCAGCAGCAGCACTTTCCCTATACTCTGTATAATAGACTGCAGACTGAGAACACTATAGCTGTAATAGCCTGCACAGCCCAAGATGGGAAAAAAAATTGTGCAAAACAGCTCCCAGCAGCCACAACAGTAATGCACACGGTCAGATGTAGCCCTAAGAAGGACCGTTGGGGTTCTTGAAGATGCTAACACTATCCCTGAATGAGCAGCAGCAGTGTGTGTCTGAGGCGAGCCGCGGGCGGGACTGCTTTAAATACTCGGGGGTCACTTGATCTCACCAGCCACTCACTGCTGGGGGGTGGGATAGGGCTGGCACGTCACAGGAGGAAGTTGTAATGCCTTCCCTGCATGTCTATTGGCTAGAAAATGGCGCTAAACATGCGGGGAAGGAAATGGAATTGACTCGAGTACCACGTGGTGCTCGTCTCGAGTAACGAGCATCTCGAGTACCCTAATGCTCGGACAAGTGTGTTCGCTCATCTCTAAATACTAACCTAAAAATAGTATTTATTTATTTTAAATGTTCACATGACACTGTAACAGGTATACAGGTGAACTTTGTTCTTTCTGATCATGCTTACTTCACTTTCCAATTCTTTATGGAGAATACAGTTAGTGATTGTAGAACTCCTGTCAAAAGCAGGGCTGCGGAGTCAGAGTTGGAGTTGAAATCAAGGTTAGAGTCTAGAGATGAGCGAGCACGCTCGGATAAGGCAGTTACTCGAGCAAGCATCGCTCTTCTCGAGTAACTGCTTACTGGTCCGAGCGTGCTCGGGGGGCAGCGGGGAGTAGCGGGGGAGGGGGGAGTGAGAGAGATCCTTCAAATATGAAGGAGTCTGAGTTTGGAAAAATAGAGGAGTTGGAGATTTGGCTTACCGATTCCACAGCTCTGGTCAAAACATCTTGTGTATTGGACAATACTGCATTTTTTTTAAATCCTTTTTTACTGGGTTCTTTTTGTTACATAAAAAAGAGTAATCCAGTGCTTTATCCTATTCAAAAAAGACAATTGTAAAGTTGAAGAGTAGCATGTGAGCAGCAGAAATCTGTTTTCTGCATCTACGTCATGTGGGACCACTGCTATTACAGAATGAAGCTGAGACTGAGCCTACTCAAAATGGCCTCCAGTCAGTGGACCTGTGCTCATTTCAGGGACTCTCAACGCGGATCAGTCCCTGAATCTCCTGCAGATGATGATGGATGATTTTCTGGATGATCTGCCCTTATTGTAGTGGAAAGAGACCACTTCAGTTATGCCTTCCTTACTTTAGTCATAGCAGTGGTCCCATGGGACGCGAAAAGCAGATTTCTGTTTCCTACGTGCTATTATTCAACTTTGAAATTGAGTTTTACAGGAACCACAATACAAAATTGAAATCCAAGAGTGTGAAGGTAAGGAAGGCAGTTTTACTGATGCCAGACGTTCATAAGCATGGAGTCAGCAGTGGGAAAAGGGAAGGGCCATTTGGCCCAGACCGTCTTTTCCTTCTGGGCCCCCCTGTAACGGAACTGGCTAGAGAGGCAGCATGTCCACCCTTATTAAGCATTACCACTCTTGTATACTTGAAGTGCATTATTTTTAGCAGCTCACCCATGGAATGCTGGTTTGGGGGCATTAAACAGACTTTTCCCAAAACAGACATTTGTATCCTAGGCATAGATAAAATGTCTGATTGCTCCGAGCCCCACCACTGGGACGTCTATTGATCATGAGAACAAAAATCCCATGCCCCCAATTGCTCCTCACCACACAGCTGTGATAACAAGTTTGAATGGAGCAGAGTATGGTCCTATGGGCACACTCCCAGCTCGTAATGCCCAGTTCTCTATTGATTCATAAAATACAAAGACCAATAACAGGAACAGCATAATGTAGAGCTCTAGGAAAAGAGGCTCCAGAACTGTTATATTATGAGAAAAATATTTACTGAAATAGGCATATCAGGCGAAAAGTCCTTTGTCAAAACTACAGAAATACTCACAAGATGCAAATATAAAGATAGTACAGTTTATTTCAAACTTTTTATATTAAAACACAACATTGAATAAAAACTTTGGGAATATATTGGTAAGGTCGTACATATCTTAATATACTAGAGCAATGTTCATGAAGACAAAATTGTGCATATAAAACATTCATTCCTAGACAAAAAGTAGGTGGACATGCATGAAGCTACTCTATGGAACGGAAAATAATTCGTTTTCTATCATTTCTATATTAGTTTTGTAAGAACTTTAGAATATCTGTACATAGATGCCAGATAAAAGGCGAAGTCCACTCAAGTGCTTAAGAAAGAACAGAAGGCAAACATGTATATTTCAAGACATTCAAGACAATGGAATACATTTTGCCTTCTGCAGGGCAGATTCCTCAAACATAGAAGCAGATTGCATTAAAATTCCAGATCACCCCCAAGCCGTTCAATTTCATCCAGAAGGAAATCAATATCAGATTTTCTAGAAGCAGGGTTAGAAAACACCATGCGGAAGAAATTGGGCTTTTCCTTCAGTGGTTGGTAACTGACCATCACCGTTCCTTCCTCCATCATATGGGCTTTTATCTTTGCAGCAACCTAAAACAAAATAAAAGTAATTAAATGTATGTTTAATACATAGGCCATTTGTGGACAACAGGCAGCCATTGAGCGACTCCCAGCTCTGGGTACATGCCAGAGGCATAGCTAGGCTTGATGTCATCTGGGGCAAAGAATCAGTTTGGGACCCCAATTTCCCCAGAAACTTCAGTTTACACTTCCATGTTTAGGAAGCCATCGATGATGTCCCCAATACCAGGGCCATGTGACCACTGCAGTCAATCACCATGCCACTTCCGCCTGTGATTAGCTGCAATGGTCACATGACCTGATGTCAGTGCTCTGCACCCAGAAGGGAAGACCAAGGGGGATCAGATGCCAGCAAAACAGCAGTGGTGGAAAAGGGAGTATGTATTTTTGTTCCCATATAACCCCTCTAACCCTTTTGTGACCAGGCAGACAGAGCTGTATGAGGGCTTATTTCTGGCAGGACGACTTTATTTTTCATGGTTGCCATTTTGAAGTATATGCAACTTTTTGATTCCTGTTTTCCTATTCCGTTGAAGTGAAACTTGTAATTTACTTTTTTTTGCCGAATTAATCGTGCTGGATAATTGTAATATTTTATAATACAGGTTATTAGAGATGTGGCAATAGAAATATTTGTAGTTTTTTTGTCATTTTTATTTTTTTCAATATTCAAATCATTCTGTTAGAGGGACAAAGTTTTACATTTTTTTCTGTAAAAACATTTAGATGACTGCTGCATCTGCAAGGTTTAACAGCACAGAGAAGTAATTAGATGAGCAAGTACTCATCTTTTCACCTCTTTTCTGGGAAAAAAGAACCACCATAGCGACAGAGAGCAAATATGTTTTCTGACTGATAATGGGGCTGATACCATGAAGAGAAGTTCATGTCACCCCCTTCCCTGGGACAGACAGAAGAATCACAGATGGGTCTCTGCTACCATCCCCACCTCCCCCCTGCTCTGCACACAGACCTGGCAGCTGCAAATGCAATATTCCCAAACCCACTTCAAGCAATTGTGGCTTTGATTCTATAAGTGTTCTAGATATATTTTGGTGTCATTTTAAAGCCATGGATCCTGACTTTAAAATGATACCGATAGCATGTCGATAGTAGTGAAACAACCGGAGATATAGCCGTTTGAATTAGAACAAGCTCAGTTTGTCCAAAACTGTAATGTCCTTTGCCTGCAGAACCAACTCTGTTCCAGGTAAACTGTAGGGGGTTAAATTGCTAGGCCCTCCTTCCCGTCAGTCTTGACTGCACCCAGAGCACATGCCCCACCTATCCCCCATCTCCGCCCCTGGTACACGCACTGTTCTGTAACACAAAGCAGGCTAGGGACCTGTGCATTTTCTATGTATTGAAGCAAAACCATTAATTACTAACCTCATAAAGGTGTCACACAATGCATACATTTATGGCATTCATAGGATTGGCCATACAAGAGTAGCATTAGTGATAGTCTGACTGCTGGGAACTCTCATTCATCCTGAGAATAGGGGAGAGGTATAGGGTCTCATTTATATACTAGTGAGTAGGATAAACAAAAACTGAGGAGGCGGCTCTTTCAGTTGTTTCTGGCTGATCACACATGTACTGCCACATCTACTCTACAAACAGGATGTAGAACATAATAGCCTACCTTATGCAATTTGGTATTCCATTCTTTGTCTCTTGGCATGCCCTGCAGACTGGGTGGTATGTACCAAAAACAAACATTGGTATGCTCTGGCTGCAAAAATGAACAGAAATGATTGTGTTACAATGTGGCACATTCAAAGAAATTACAGATTTTAAGAAAAATATCTGATATTTGAATTTTAACCTCAACCTGATACAGGTATTTTAAGCCTTCAGGCTCAGACCAAAGTTTACACATTTTGGAGTGCTTAATTATAAAACATGAACTTTTGGGGGCGTTCTATGCCTAACCCAACCCAAAATGTTATGTTTTTCTCTTTTCATGACACATGACATTTTCTTATTATTTAAAACTGATGTGGATGTCAATTTGGTGGGTCTTTTTTTAGAGAAAAAAGTTATGTTTTATGAATGTTTCGGATGCTGAAAGATTTCTGTATTTTTTACTGTAACTCATCCATCACCAGATCGGACATTCCCTTCATTGCACTGTGCATGTGATTGCCATTTATGTTGGTGTGCTGGTATGAAGCTAGTTTAATGAAACAGTAATTAATGTAGATTTCATGCAGAATATATTGGACATTGGAAGAAAGTTCATGTTTTATACCTTCTAGCTTGTCTCTAACCTTCCAAGTAGGCTTGGCAGTGTATTCACATTACTCACTGCACTGTAGATGGAGATCCATATCTTTGCCTTGCACTGATTGAAGGTTTTATTTACCTTGAAAAGACTGTGCTGTGTTCTTTTAGACATGACACGACACAGACGGAATGGGTGGGGATGATACCTAAGTGGACTATTAGCTTGCTAGAAGGATCTGCTATGGCTGTTAAAACACAAACGGATGATTTTTTTCTGACAGAAAAACAAACTTGCTATTTTCTGTCATTGTATCTCTATAGAAACTGTAAACTGGCTTTACAACCGTATCTGGCAGCTCTTGATCATCTTTTCACTATTTTGAATCGATGATTAAGCTGCTAGAGTGAAGCTCTAAGGATAATATAACTGTATATGGCTGAATGGGATTGTTCTCCGTAAGAGAAACCAAGTAATCTTGTAGATATGATACCTTTTAATGGCTAACAAAAATACATGATGTAATAGCGAGCTTTCAAACCTACTTAGGGTCTTTCCTCAGGCTTATGGAATAGATGAGAAGAAATATATATATATATATATATATATATATATATATATATATATATATATATATATATATATATAAATAAAACACACACATATATATACACACATACATATAAAAAAGCACAGACATGGTGTGATTAATTTGCTCTTGAAACAATACAAGAACAGGATGAGTAGGGGAGTTAATACTTAATCAGTCCACTGATAAGGTTGTGAAAGTTTTATGGCCACTAAATTGGTGTTAGGGGGGCACCAGGCCATCGTGTTATCTCTGCTATAAACCTCTCATATTCTCCACTGAAGCATGAAACCTCTTGAGATGTTGATGCCTGTGCTAAAAGTGTTAAAGATGGTTAAAAACGTGTACTCCCAAATTCTTCTATGATGTTAAGATTTGAAGTTGCCTTTTTAATAGTGACCTTGATATGTTCTATGTTGTGTCCATGACTAAAACAATGCTCAGCCACGGTTAATTCTGTCTTTCTCGATTTAATTATGTGGTGATGAGATCTCATCCCTGCTTTCAGTTTTTGTCCTGTTTCTCCAACATAAAGGCCCCTAATGTGTGTCAGAGGGCAATGCACTCCTGACTTTCAAGTTCCTCATATTTGGCAGTTGCCTGTAACACAGAAGGAGAGAGTTTTTTTATCCTTGTGTAGGGTGTGATGGAGTTTCTTTGCAGTCTTCCTTAGTACTTCAAGCTGTGAATTGTAGGTCACTACTAGAGGCACACAATTGTTTCCTTCCTTCTCTGTGTATTGGAGTAGTTGATTTCAGGGTCTCCTGGTGCCTCTGGTGATTTGGTCATCAATTGAGGTGGGATGGTAGCCCTGATTTAAGAATGTCCTTTTAAGATGATAAAAATGTTCATTTCTACCTGTTGAGCTAGAGCAGATCCGGTTGTATCTGATGGTCTGTCTGTAAACAATAGACTTTTTGATGTTTTGGGTGAAAAACTGTCCCATCTAAGGTATGTGGGACGATCAATCAGTTTTTGGTCTAGGGATGTCTGTATTGAGTTGTTTACATTTTTTATGGTGGTGTTTTTCAAAAAGTTGATTTTGGTATAAGAGTAGCTTAATATCAGGTTTATATTGGGATGAAATGAATATGCCTATAGTTACAACACAAAACTTTATCAATGTCAACTCAGTTGAGGTGGCACTTATGAAGAATCTAGTAAGCTTTACTTTCGGCTTAACTCTTGTAGATGTACCCAAACCATCAGTAGGTGAAAAAATGTTTTTTCAGCCACAGCCAAAGATGAGGTAACATAAGCTAACTATAAGGGACAAAAAGAAGGGAGGTCCTTGTGACATCATAACCCAACAACAGCGAGAGAGCAGGAAAAAAAACTAAAGATTCTTTTATATGGGCTAATTATTGGGCATGAACGTTGCTCCACATGCTTATTCACCCAACAAAAGGACCAACAATCAGCTGGCAAACGAGCAAATGGCTAATCATTCAGTTTCAGAAAGCATAAAAATCAGAACAGGGAAATGTACAGTCAGCCTATAGGGGTGAATGATCTTACTAGTGATCGTTCGCCCCCACAATCAGATTTTCGACCCATATAACAGAAAATTAAGAGAGGGCCAATCAACATGTATAAAGCAGCATTTGTTACATCGGGCTGATAATTCACTAGGTACAATAGGGCCTTTAACAATATGAAGAAACTGCAACACCAGTATAACAGTAATTGAAGTCACAAGTCACAGGACATGACACATAGCGTGAGAAAATGAGGAAAAACTGCATTTGTTTCCTATTTTTGAAAATTTTGCCAAAAAAAAGAGGAACAAAATTAATCTCCACTCTAATTTTAAATATTAAGAAATTCTGCTCTAGGTATGAAGGCTCAAAATATCCCTGGCCTCCTGGTAATAACGAATTCTAACACAACCCTGTAGACAGAAAAATAAAAAGTTAGGAAAGTTAAAATGTATCAGCAATACTACATAAAAAATGATATACATTTAGAATCACCATAATCATACTGACCCACAGAATAAATATAACATGTGATGTTAACTTCACCATGAACCTCATAAAAACAACCCCTTTCAAAAATGGCACAATTGCATTTTGTTCATTTTCCCACTTAAAAATCTTTGTTTTCTAACACATTACATGATGCTATTGAAAAATACAACTCATCCCACAAAAAAACAAGCCCTCACTTAGCTATGTCACCAGAACAATAAAAAGGTAAGATTTTTTTTTTCAAAGTAGGGAGGTAAAAATGAAAATGTAAAAAGAAAATGGTGGGAAGGGGTTAAATGATTATCTGGAGAAGCTGTGGCTATATGTGGTAGCTATATCTTTTTCCCAGTAAGTTCCATTGGTGCTTGGATTCTATTTCCTCATATACAAGTTACAGTAGTGGAAGTACTAAATGGCCTTTTACACGGCCCATTGATAAGGCAAAAACATTTGTAGGTATGTTATTTGTCAAACTGGGTAGTGTGAAGGTGCCGCCGATCACCCAATAAATGAGCGTATCCTTGTCTATAGGGTGGTCACATCTTTTGTGCGGCACCAAATATCATCACTATCAGCAGTACATCTTCCCATGTAAATAGGTGACGAGCTGCAATCAGCAACTGTATGCGAGACCACCAACGATTGAAGAAACGATCATTCGGCCCTCATACATTCTGAATCGGTCCATGTGAAGGACTGATAAAGGAACACCGATCTTTTTGATCAGCACTTGTTATTAGGATCTCATTGAGAGGTGTAAATATCTGCACACGTCTCTTCCGTAGTGTATTGTGCGACAGATTCACCTACAAATTACACCCTGTTGATATATCCGCTCTTGTCTTAAAGTCATTCTCAAATGAGTTGGTCTTGACAACAATAAATCCCCACCCAATTGTGTCAGAAAAACAGATCAGAATATGTCGTTAATACATAGATGAATCTGGCCTAATTGCTCTGTACACTTGGAAACAAATGGAAGAGCAGGTACTGTAAGTTCGCACTACTCCAAGTAGTTGCAGTTAACTCACATTGCTAACGTTTTAATGGATCACATTAAGAAGCTGATTGGCTAACACTTACTTCATTGGGGAAGACTAACTCAAAGTTATCTCTAGATTTCAGCTTCTTGTACAGGTATTCTGCATTTTCCAGACATCTGTTAATTTGTAGTTCAAGGCCACATGTACCCTAAAAGAAGAAAAAAAGGTTAAAAGGAACATCTTTGATATTGTTGTTAGCCGTTGTAACCCTCAGTGACCCTAAAGGCGAGCTCCCGCCATGTTTTTCAGTTCTGCACGGCTTGTTTCAGTTGTGTGATATCCATGCCAGTAGCAGCTCTGACAGTATCAGCCATCATGTTCTTTGGCGGCCGGGTCTTCTTTTGCCACTGATCTGCCCAAGCATTATAGATTTTTCTAGTGAATCTGCTCGCATTACATGGCCAAAATACGTGAGTCTGAGTCTGGTCATCTTGCCCTCCAGTGATGTATTGGGTCTTATACGATTCAGACCTGATATATCACTGTAGGGCAAGAGGATCAGACTCAGAAACATATTTAGTCTATTTCAATAGCACACAATCTAGCTGAGGGCTTATATTATGAGCACAATATCAGAATCCTGTGGGAACTGAAATTAGGCCACCATAGAACCTTTGCTTTGCCATAAATAGGTAGGATCTGGATGATAGAGACCTAATATGGACCCCAATATGCTCCACATAACATCCCTAAGAAAAAGACTTAAAGGATGTCTGTCAGTAGATTTGATGATGTAACACTGCTGACAGCACTAATTAGGGGCAGGGAAGAGGGGTGTAAATGTACCTTTATGGTTGCTTTTAAGTTCTCCATCAATGAGGATGCGAAGTTTGATATCACTGCAAGTGCTCTGCAGACAAGACCTCTCACTGAAGTGCTCTCCTCTCTGTGTAGTGAGCTGCTCCATAGCTATTGTCGTGTCGCCACAAATGGCTGTCGTGCCAGCCCGAAACACTATTATGACTCCACAAAGCGCTATGGTGAGCGCTAATTTTATTATTATACTTTGTGGCTCACAATTTATTGTGGTTTGTTTTGTTCGGACGCCAGTAGCCTTGGGCACACTTTGTAGTTGTGAGTGGTGAGGTGTGGAATAATACACGGAGCCAGATATTTAGCTTTAATTGTTGTAACCACGATATTATTAGATAAAACAGTGAGATGAGGTCGCTTTCTTCATCACATTCTGTGCATAATAAATGATACTTAAATTGCAACAATGTAGCCACCTGTGTCTAACTCATCCATATTTATATCTATCTCCCTCTCTTCATATTTACATTTCTTTTATTTTCCCTCTATTCACTGTGAAAGCTGTCTCTCTGTCTCGATTACTCATGGTTTCTTGGATTTCTCTCTTGTTTCTCTCTTTCTCTCTGGTGCGTCTCACTCACTCACTCACTGACTCACTCACCAACTGACTCCTGTCACCATTGTCCGGCTATTTATAATCTCTGTCACCTGACCAGTTTTTCTGCAGCCAATCACAGCCTATCTGGTTGCTAGGCTACCTGCCTCATCTGAGTCTCTATGAGTTTTTTCTATCTTGTGCAGGCTGGCTGATAAATGTCCTAACTGGGTGCTAGGTTACCTGCATCCCTTGTGTAAACTGACTCAGATTAAACCCTAGGGCCGGTTATTATATTACCGGTCCCCATAACTAAACAGTGCTATGTAGTGCCTATTTCCAGGCCACTACACTATGATTGTCAGCTATCTCCTGGTTGGACACTACAGCTGTCAATCAGAGCTGCGGATCAGCTCATTGGATAGAGAGCCGTACACTTGGGTGAGAGGTCCTGTAGCAGAACTTGTGAAAGAGGCATCAAAAATCATTTGCTCACTGCTGGAGACCCTGAAAGCACCCAAAAAGGTACATTTGCACAGGGAAATAGAACCTAGGAAACTAATTAGCTATGTCACTATAATGGACCATGGCTCCAGTTTTTTTTAGCGTGTGCAAAAAAATTACACTAAAAACCGCAGTAGCGCGTTCAAGATTGCAACCTCTGAGGCGCAAAAACACATATGCTTGAGTGAATCCAGCCTAAGACCCCATTCACACAAGCATATACACATTTGCGCGTGCCTAAGAGCAACCTATTTCTGCATTGAATGATGCTTTTTAACTTGCTTACTTTACGTGTTTTTCTGTACTTTTTGCGCCCACAAGGCATGCTCATTTGCATACGGTAAACAAAGATGCGCCAATTGAAATGACTAATTTGTCTAATGTGTGTCAGGTGTGTTCTTTTTCCAGCTGAATCCGTGCATCTCTTAGCATATTGTGCGTGCATTTGCGGACCTCCCATTGACTTCTGTGGGAATCCTTTGTGTACAAATGTACAGAAAAATAGAGCATGTTACTTTTTTTTTGTGTGTGACCGAAATGCGCAGAAGCACATGTGAACGGAGCCATGGAAATCAATTTGTTCTATTCTCTACGTATTGCGTGCATAAATTTTGCCTTCACAAATATGTTTGTGTGAATCTAGTCTAAGGCTACATTCACACACGAGCATGATATCGGGTCGAGAATCTCAGCCCACTATTGCGCTTACGCCAATGCGAGGCATTTTTAATTTAAAATCGCCTCCCATAACTTTGCTATCCTCAGGTCCTTATTTCAGGCACATCAGAGGATCGCACGTTTTTCCCATAGCATAGCATGTGGTGTCTTTTAAAGTCCCATTGAAAGCAATAGATGAGGCGTTCCGTCAAAAACGCCCCAAAATAGCGCCTGCTGTGATTTTTATCCTCACAGCATCATTAATTCAAAAGAATGGAGTTTACATTCGTGCAAGTTTTGGGCATCTCGCAACACAAAAAATTCTCGCCCGTGTGAATAAGCCCTAGACTGTTTTCTAATACAATGTTTGTTAAAAAAAAATGCGCTCCCTTCCGCACCCACTAAACTGAGCATTGCTGTCTGTTCACATGATCACACTTTCCGATCATGTGACACAGCGCAGCAGGAAAAATCTAGTTGGCATCAAGAAGTGTCCCTGTGCTACATGCGTGTGCCCATACAACACTGTGAATTAAGGGTTCTGGAATCAGCCTGAAAAATCCATATAAACGAAGAGCTCATTTGTATTCCAAGGAGACAACTTACTTACTTTTGCTTTCCACATGAGCCAAAGTTTAAAAACATCCACATGTCTTCCGCACTGAATGGTCTTGTCTCCTGTATCGTAGCTCACATCATATTGTTTGTCCGGTTGAAAAAGATAATTGGCACAAAACTCGTTACAAGCTTGTAAGAGACCCTTAAAGAGAAAGACAACCAAATTATATGGACCTGGAAAAGCTGCCGCTGTCACTAACAAACGCTAAGTAGAAAAGTGGGGAAATTTTCCATACAGGTTAAACACAATATTTTTCAATGTATTGACACTAACAAACTGAAGCAAATGCATCGGTAAATCTGCCCTAGTCAGTCGTCAAGATGTGAAGCATTAAAGGGGTTTTCCCATTACTTAAAATTGGTCCATGACCACTCTGGCCTTCCTGGTTGCAGCTGTGCAGGACATGTGACTGCTGCAGCCAATCACTAGCTATAGAAGATCACTGATGTGGTCAGTGATTGGCTGCAGCAGTCACATGTCGTGGTCAGCAGCAACCAATAAGGACCAAGTGGTCATGGAGTAATTTTAAGTCATAGGAAAACCCTTTTGAGAAACAAACTGCATTATGCTGAACAATACATAGAAAACTAACTTTGTGTAATTAATAAATTACTATATTACAGTCTTTTCCATAATGAAATCAAAGCAGTACCTTGTCCAATCTTCTACAGGAGGGCATTAGTATTATAGTATTTGTGGATCAACCAGTTTAACAGTAAAACATTTGGTATACGGCAGAGGTAGGACATAATTGTATATAGCAATACCTTAAGGCAGAATCCTATTGCTATAGCAAATAAACTAAAAGTTATTTGACGTCAGCAAATGAAACAAAGGGAACAGAAAAGGTGTAATTACTTTCTCCCTAAAGAGAACTGCAGAACACTGAAGAGGAACGTTCATCATTTTATGTGGATTCCAAGTCACGGAGTGAGCCCTAGGGAGGAAAAAAGGCTGTAAATATAGTGTATGAAGATTTGCTTCTTGTATCATGCCAGCAATATATCACCACTTTTTGTGATTAGAAAGCCCCTTTAGGTTTCCAGCAACCCACCATTTTTCCCCAAGAAGACATTTAGGAGCAACTTTTCTTAGGGTGGTTTCACATCTGCATGGTAACTTTTGGTCGGAGGTTCCGTTGCAAATCTGGAACAAAATATCGAAAGAAAAAGGGCATCATGTTGCGCTTTTTCTTTCGGTAAAAAGCCGGCAGCTGAGCAGGAACCAAATGGACCCCAATGTAGTCAAGAGGGTTCATTCTGTGCTGTTCGGTTAAGTCCTGAATCAAAACTACTCGGCCAGTGGATTCCCCTTTCATGCTCCCCAAATGGAGCAGGAAAACAGAACCCCCAACGCAGATGTGAAACCACCCTTATAAGTCCACATTGTGCCTTTTCCCTGTTATTCCTCCAAGAAATTAAAGGGGTTGTCTCGTGGCAGCAAGTGGGCTCATACCCTTCTGTATGGCCATATTAATGCACTTTGTAATATACATCGTGCATTAAATATGAGCCAAACAGAAGTTATTCACTTACCTGTTCCGTTGCTAGCGTCCCCGTCGCCATGGATCCGTCTAATTCTGATGTCTTCTGGCGTTTTTAGATGCGCTTGCGCAGTCCGGTCTTCTGCCTGGTGAATGGGGCCGCTCGTGCCGGAGAGCGTATTTGTCAGTTTGTTATGTTAGCGCACGAGGGAAGGGGTTCTCCAGTGATGGTACAACTTAGACAACTGTGGTGAGCCTGTTCGTGAGGCCAAGATAGCATGTAACGCAGAAGTAAAAAAATATATATCCTGTGGGTGACTACAAAAGATTGTAACATTCCCTGAGGGAGTTACCGGAGGAAAAGATGTGGCTCCCTCTCCAAACATACAGCTGGAGTTGGGAGGGTGTGGTGCATGGACAGCACGCGTGGGTGTCAGTTAAGAGTGTACCACTATACGGTGATCCAGACTATAGACGGCCACATAGGAATCATAAACAGACTTAAGATTACTTCCAGAGGTTTAGTAGACGTCTGCACTGATCTTGTCGTAGAAAATGTATAGTCAAGAGGTAGTTACTTACAATGGCTCTTTGGTGATGGGACTTTTGGGGACGAAACATTTAGGCTCACTCACTCCCATGCACTTCACATACAGTTAGGCGGTCTTTCCTTCTCCTCCATCTTCAGCAACATAATGGCTCATAGTACCCTCATGCGCCTCTGTGGTAGGAAACCCTCAGATGGAAGATGAATGCTCCTCAGCAGGGAAGATAGATCTCCCTCTCTGGAACCCAATCACTTGTACTTATAGATTCATCCACACCACGTCACATGACACTGTAAGATAGATACATTCAACATGCAGCAAAGCTCACAGACAGTGATTTAAAGGGAGTTAACCCTTCAGACGCTGCAGCTGTGCAACAAACATACAGAAAATAGACATGACAGTTTTGCACAGTGCATCTACATAAGACAGACATGTGTGTGACAATTATGGAGGGGTCCAGAATGATGTTCTGGGACACTACACAACCCCTTTAAAAGGTTGCTTTAACCTCAAGGACACAGGGATTTCTGTCCTTTTTTCCCATGAGTGCATTCCAAAAGCCATAATAGGTTACTGTTCCGTCAGCACAGTCATACAAGCACTAGTGTCTGGTAAGATGAGCAGTAGCTTTTGATGACACCATTTGTGGGTACATATAATGTATTAAATAACTTATGCTAGATTTTTTTTAGGGTGGGGGGGAGAAACGACAATTCTTCCATATTTTGTGTTCTATTTTTCTAAGACATTCCCTATATGATATATTATATGGGGTTTTATATTTTATAGGTTGTTACAACCTCCTTCTCTACTAAACCACTTACCTGACACAGTGTCTGCTGATTGTGATACTGTATATATGAAGGTAAATAGCCAGATTATGAGCCCAACCATAAAAGTGTGTCATAGTGCAGGAACTATCCATTTGCCACTTTGTGCTATTAGAGTGCAAAACAGGAAATACAGCCTTTTTATCTGCATATTCTGAATGGGATTTCCCAATAATCAATTCACTCCAGTTTAACACCTGCAGCACCTTTTCTTCCGGTAAAATGCCGGGGAGCTGAAACCAAACAAACTCCATTATAGTCACTGAGGGCTGATTGGCGCTGTTCAGTTCTGTCTTAGGACGGACCTGTTCGGTCGGGGGATTTCACTTTCCTACCATGAAAATGGAACCCCCAACCCAGATGTGAAAGCATCCTTAAACTTTTGCTACTAAGTGCAACTGCAAGATGAAGAGGGAAGGCTTTAAAGCATTTGCAGGCTCATTCTGGAATTTAGCTCCAAGGATGGTCCTACTTCAATAGAACTCACACATGAATTCAGAAAACGCAGCAAAAACCGCAGCATTTTACTGTGATTTGTAACAGTGTTTTTGAATGCATGTTACAGCGTCTGACATTGTTTTTTAATGTCCCCCATCACTCTGCATTACAAAGTGCTTAAATACGTGAAAATAGAGCAGACAACACTCAAAAATTGCAGTTAGAAACGCCACATTTGGGCGATGGTATGTGAGGCCCCATAGAAATCAATAGCAGCGTTGTACCGTGGTTAGAGCGTCCTTTGGGACGCAGCACTAACTGTGGTAAAAAGCAGCCTTAGAGTCAAACTTAAAAGCCATGGACACCTTGGTATTGAAGTTGTTTTATTGCTCATTTGCTCCCTGAATGCAACTTTCTAAAAAAGTCTTCATTAAAAATGTACTACAAATTTGCTGCTGTAGAGTCTGTAACATCTCCACCTAGCTGGTTGTCCTGTTGCTTCTGATATACTGCAGATCTGACAGCATGCTGCTCCTCCCTGTGTTGACTCTTTCTCTTTCTCTCCTCTCATTGTTAGTAGAGAGCAGGGAAGGAGAGGAGATTGTATATAGCAAAACAGACTAGAGAGAAAGGAAAGCATCCAAGTTAACAGGAAGGGCATATCACATAGAGATGGAGAGGAAAGCAGGCACAAAACATTTTGTAGGCGGAAGGATGAAAGATCACATAGGCTGTGTATGAGAGTACAGAGAAAGCAGGACACCCAAGGCCAATGTTTTACAAAAATTTTAGCCTTGGGGTACCCCTGGGAAAATGTTTTACTGCGGGGCACCCATACTAAAAAAGGGGGTGTGGTCAGGGGGCATGGCTAGGTGCATAGCTTATCATGATGTATAATTTTACCTCTGATATTCCAGTGGTTCCTATAGCAATAGCACCAGCTCTCAGTGGGCCTATTAGTAAAAACACTCTACTCAGTGGTCCCAGTAGTAACAATGCCCCTCTCAGTGGCTCCAGAAGTAACAGTGCATCCCTTAGTGGCCCCTGTAGTAATAGTATGTCAAAGATGCTCCTGAAGGACCCTGGCCTCAAGGCCTCCGATGCCCCATAGTGCCTATCACAGACACCCACATCTTCTTTATGTTCCCATAGTGTCTGACCGCCTTAGCTGCCCGTAAAGGGCCCTAACCTCAGATTTTCCCATAATGTCAGTCTCTGATGCCCCCTAAACGTCACATCTAGCATGTATTACTAAGAGGGACACAGCCACAAAAAGAAGGTTTGGAGTAGGTTACTAAGTCATAGCCTTAAACACAATGTAATACTATAATGAGTATATACTTCATGGATTCATGCTTTCCATTATTTAAGGCATTAGTCAACCTTCAAAAATTGATGGCCTACCCCTTCGCTCGTAATCTTTGCCTATCACCTGATTGAAGGGATGCTCCTGCATTCTGAGTATTGCAGTCTTGTCCCGTTCTCTTCAATTAGACAAGCCTATAGGACTCATAACAACTGCTATAAATAATGTGGTGTTCTGCAGTACCGGCATGATTCTGCTCAAATTGGCTGCGGCACTCTCAGGAGCTCCCTGGCCCCTTTAATCAGTAGACTGACGGGGATTCCGAACAGGTGATCCCCAACCGATCAGATATTGATGGCCTGTCCTGAGGGAAAGCCATCAATTTTAAAAGGTTGGATAATCCCTTCAAAACCCATTTGATGTTTTTTATATCGGAGACCCGCAGTCCGGCGTAAAATTCAGTTGCGCAAAGAGTGGCACAATGTACAATTAAACAGTGCAGGGTGACCTAGTCTAGCAATAGTAGGCCCAGCCCAGTCTTGTTAACCCTTTCCATTCCACTTTGTATCCTGGTTTTCCTAGGGCGCTTACTATTTTTCTGCTGTTATAGAACAGCGCTATCTGCTGGCTAAAGCCAGTACTGCATGAGATGACACGTTGGATAGGCTCCAATAGCAGAGGCGCTGGCAGTATACAGTAAGAGAACCCCGACGGATGTCTTCCAACATCGGAGCTGAACAGCCCTAAATCATAATGTCTTTAGATGTCAGACAGTGGCTTGGAAAGGCTTAATGACATATTGGCATGCGGCGGAAGGGGTTCTGATTTCCCTTTACTTTTGTTCAATAAATAATGATTTCAGACAAAGCTCACACATTAAATGCAAAATCAGAAGCACTGTACCTTTCAATGCCGCTCAGTTTTGGTCTGTGCTTTTTTGACAGTAACAATCCTCCGCCCCATGCTGCCTATATTAGTACAAAACAAAGTAGATACAATATAAAAATGGAGTCTCAAACAAGACCAACATATCACCACTGCATATATCCTTAACTGTTACAGCTTAACTTACATCAACATGCATCCAGAGCCCATGTTTCTCACATATGTCGGCTATCCTATCAAAGGGATCAAATGCTCCATACACTGTAGTCCCAGCAGTGGCGCTGACATAAAATGGTACATGTCCCTGCAAACAATAGGGTTATTCAGATTTAAATGCAGTCAGGACAGTTAGTTCGGAAACGAATGGGAAGCACTTTCTACCAAGGAAATGCAGAATGTCAGGTGCGTCGTATGTGCTGTGCATATTGGGGCAGGTTGACTATTGAAAATGTGATGGTTTCTTGGCACAAATTGCACTAGAAAACCATTGAACATGCTTTGTGCCACATTTACTATGTGTTTTAGACTTTCCGACACTTTGTTTTCTTCACCATGTACAGCAAAAGAGTATTCATTCATAGGAAAGGGGCATAGCCTAAATGCGACACCATGCCAAAAATTTATGCCAAAAATTACACAAAAAAATTGTGCAATTTGTCATAAACTAAGCCAACTAATAGGCGATATAAAGTTGGACTAGATAGTCTTAAAATACAACAGATCTATCATTCAGCAGAGTAAGGGCGGACACCCACTGGCGTTTTTTTCTCCACTGCGCTGCGAGAGTAAAGGAAAAGTCTCGCAGCGCAGTGCGAGAAAAAAAACGGCATCACGCCGGGATATCGCCAGTCCTTTCAATGGGGCCAGCGGCAACAGCGCTAGCCCCATTGAAAAGAAATGAAGAATGCCGCGGACTTCTGCAACAGCTGTGACAGCTGTGGCAGGAGTTTTCTTCATCCCCGTGGGGACCGCGGGGATGAAGGAATCCTCTGCCACAGCTGTGACAGCTGTGGCAGAAGTCCGTGGCATGCTATCGCATTGCTTTCAATGGGATCGGCGCTGCTGCCGGTCCCATTGAAAGCAGTGGTTTGTAGCAAACCCTGCAGTATGATTATCGGGGAAGGGCTTGAAATAAAAGCCCTTCCCTGAAAATCATCAATAAGTGTTAAAAAAAAATTTTTTTTAATTAATCAGACGCGTCCTCCAGCTGGCTCCCTGGCACTGCTGTCCAGCACTTTCAGCAGGCGGGGATTTAAAAATCCCTGCCTCCTGAAAGGGCTGTGCTGATTGGCTGAGGGCTCAGCCAATAGCAGCTAGTGCTTAGCTATTGGCTGAGCGCTCAGCCAATTACAGATAGTCCTTAGCTATTCATTCATGAATAGCTAAGATAGTGCTATTCAGATCCCATTAAAAAGCAATGGATAACATTCTGCACTTCTGCCACAGCTGTGACAGCTGTCACACCTGTGGCAGAAGTCCGTGGTATTCTCCCTATGTTTTCAATGGGGCTAGCGCTGCTGCCGCTGGCCCAACTGAAAAGACTAGCGATATGCCGGTTCTATTTCGGCGTCTTTCTTGCGCTGCGAGGCGAGAGTTTTCCCGTGCTCTTGCAGCGCAAGAAAGAAAATATCGCCAGTGGGTGTCCACCCTAACTGTGATAAATCTGTCACATTTTAGAACTGACTAGTCTAAGCTTGCACTAACTAGCGATTAGACAGTATTAGTGCATCTGCCCCATTAGATTATTGTTATACTTCCTATATGACGATGGAACCAAGTTCTGCCCAGTAATAAACAATTAATTTGCTGTAATAGAATATTAAAAGGGCTACATTTAATTTCAGTCTCATCACAGCCAAGCCTTCAAATATGGGAAACGGTAAGTTGGCCATCAGTTGCTCATTTCCTTAGCAGTAACTGCTTCATAGGGGATATGGAAAGTGTTTCCGATGTAAAACGTTTTGGAGCACAAAGTTTTTGCATGGAGACAACAGTTGAAATACAGATAGAGGTTTTTCTATCTGTAGTAGTATTGCTAAGGAAGGGTTTCTCAACATTACAGAACCAAAGACCCCTACTCAAACAAATTACAAGTGCTCTTGAGGTGGGTCACCTGGTTTATGCTGCCTTACCTAAGGGCAACATAAAATAGTCACAGACAGCCAAAGCTATTTGGGCTAATGCCCATGGACGGATATTCTAACGCGTTTCAGGTGGCGGAAGTCTGCGATGTTATCCCGCAGCTATTAGGTTCCATTGAATCTAATAGCTAAATGTTCACGCTGCGGAATTCCACAGCGCAAAAGAAAGCGTGTCATGCTCTGATTTCCGTGGGAAAATGCGCGGCTGGCTTTCATTGTAGTCAAGTGAGTATGGGGTCTTTGGGCAGCGCCGTGTCGGACTCTGCTGCAATATTCCACCTGCGGAGTCTGACACAGCTGTGGGCATGAGGCCTTACAGTCGCAAGAAAAAGGTGAACTACCGGGATTTCTGTATTGATTACTAATATGTGGTCTGATTGTTATAACAATTATAGACAAACACAATAGCAAAACGTATAACACACAAACAATTCTACCGTTCATGCCTTTTATTGAGTACATGGAATAAACGTATATAGGGGTTTTCCATACAAATATTATTGATGACCTATACATAGGATAGGTCATCAATAGTTGATCAGCTGCGGTACACTGCTAGCGACCCTAGCCAATCAGCTGATCAGAAACCTGCTGTCAGAGCAGAAGCAGTTGGCTCTGATCCCTGTGTAGTGGCCAGCGCTCGTAATTGGAGGCTGGGGTCTCTTTAAAATTAATGACAGCTGCACCTGCAATTACAAGCCACTACACAGAGATAGGAGCCAACTTTTTCTGCTTCGACCACTGTCTATTGCGACGCTGACAGCAGGCGCCTGATCAGCTGGTTGGCTGAGATCCTGTGCTTTGGACCCCAGCTAATCAACTATCTATTTCGAATGGGGTTGTTGCCTGATGGACCTCAAATGGCACATTGTGATGAGGCTGTGTTCATATGTCAGAACCTGGGTCCATCAAGAAGAAGATTGATCATTAGTAATCACTGAAGAAATCCGGGTGATTCCAAAGGGTTCACTGGGTTTTTTTCTGGCAAATGTGCAGCACTTAATTAAGTAAGTGACCCATCAATGGAATCAGGGTCTATGTCAATAATTTATGCTGCCCTCAGATGATTACAGTTCCTGTTTAAGTGATCTTTGGAAAGATCCCTTAAGTGAACAACTCACTTTTTCCTTCTCAGCCATTATCTTATTTTCCAAATCTGATGGAATCATCTTGCCCCTAAAAAGACACAACAGTTAACAACTAATATTATAACTTCGGAACTTGATTATATATCTCTCTTTAAAAGAGTATTAAAAAATAAAATAAAGATATATAAGTATATTACATTGTAATCAACCTGGAAGCATTATAGATATCCTGTTCTAACAGTATTAGTATATTAAGCTCAACTGAGAGATTTCCCTTAAAGGGACCCTCCCATTAACAAAATGTATCACCTGTGTCATTGTGGTGGTAGTGTCCATATGTAACAAAGATCCATTTACATCTATAAGACTGATGGAGATAACCAAGCACTGTACTTGGCTATCTCCATGGATGGGGAATGGAGCGCTGATAAGGCAAGCGCACTACTGTATTCACATAGGAGAGTGCCATTCCAGTGAATGTGCAGGTCCCAGCAGGCGGTCCTTCACCAATCAAACATTTATCATGTGGATAGATGATAAATGTTGTTAATGGAAAAACCTCTTTAAGTACTTCCAATCCCAAAAGGTGCGGGGAATCCTTGACTGCATTTACTTGAAGCTCCTTAAAATACATCTACTAAAATATCAACAAATAACAGTAGGATTATAAAAAATATTCATAAGTATTCTTATAGGATTTCAACAAACTGCAAACAAACAGGACTACATGAAAAAAAAAAGTTGCAAAAGCAAACTCTTCAAAAGCTGGAATGTTGATCTTTGGTCCAGCTTCGGAAGACTCCAGCCACATGCTGTTGTCCCAGGTGGATGTTGTATAAACGGACATACTAGGTCTACTAGTGTGGGTCTATGACTCGAAAAGTCAGGAGCTGTAGATCCCTCCCTCACAACCTTAAGGTCTTATTCACGTGACTGTATATAGGTCACATCGAAAAAAGAAAATCGTCCAAAAATCACGACCATCTGAAGCATTGGATTCCAATGCAGTCATTCAGATGAATGATTTTCGGGCGCATCACCACCACCACTGCGAAAAATTTCACATCTGTGACAGTTTTTTTATACGCTTCATTAAAAGATAGGTCTTGCCCTATCTTTTGCCAAGATACGCAGGAAGCTTACCATGGACTTTTATGGAAGTGGGAATAAAAGGGAGGGGGAGGAAGTTATTTGGCATACAACTCAGGGAAAAGAAGACAGCTGGTTCTTTTTAAGCATTAGCAGTCATTCCGAGGATTTCTGCTGATTGATTGATTTCACCGCAGCAGCATGTTTTTTTGCCGATACGCAGCAGCCGCCCATGTGAACAGCAGGAAATACGCAGCTAAAGTTCAGGACTTGATTGCGGCAATTCTTTATTCATGCGATTTTACGGCGCATACAGGTGAAAGAGGCCTAAGAAGGGGGCTGTCATTTCAGTGCATGATCGAATGAGCTAGCAATAACATCGCCTCGTTCACCCGTTCAAACGATACATGGGCTTGTCTAAAAGGTCCCTAAATGAACTCGCAGCTGGACTGATTTTTGTTTCTGTGGTTAGGCTGGCGGGGGTTAGCCCTTCAGTTGGTAGTTAGGACTATTTGTTTGTAAAGTTAGAGCCAGACCGGCAGATGCTTATTGCTTCACAAATACCTTACAGTTTGGAAACCCATGCTTAAGCTGCTTGAATTGAAGGTGCATTCTGCTGTGTGTGTCCTGGGCGATCCCAAGCTGATTTCTCCATAGGTACCTATACACAGGATTAGAGATGAGCGAGCATACACGTTAAGGACAAATACTCAAGCGACACCCGAATCTTTGCGGACGAGCAGGCAGGTACTCGAAAAGGATGATACTCGCTCAAGTATTTGTCCTTAACGAATATGCTCGCTCATCTCTACACAGGATGCCTTGTCGGGCACTTAAAAACCCAACAGCCTTCCAATGGGCATCCGCCTGACTGAGTGAATGGAGGTGAATTTGGCCAGGATCGTTCCGACTGCCCAACTCTATTCACAGTAAACAAGGGTTGTCAAAGATTCAGCAGCTCATGTTCTAAAACGTTCTAAAAGCCAACTTCGACAGGAAAGCAATTTCTCACTCAGTGCCCTGTCAGCAGTTGTGTGTTCATGGGGGATGATTATCGCCTGAATTTCCTGTTTCCAGCGAGAATTCGGGAGATAATTGCTCCGTGTAATGGGCCTTCAAGTAAAGGCCCATTTAGACACAATGATTATCGCTCAAAAGATGTCATTTACAAAGAAAATCGTGTCATTTACAGTGGAAGATGATCGCTCAAAGCTCCGAGCGGAGGATGCAGAAGACAAGCAGGGTGTGCCAGCTTGCCTTCTGCATCCAGCTGTTCTCTGCTTGGTGCGCCTGGCTGTTATACAGCCGAGCGCCCCGTGCCAGGTATGGAGAGCAGAGCTGGACCACTCTGTTCTTCATACTCAACCCGTTATCAGGGAGCGGGATACAGCTGAAGCAATAGTATCAGCTGCATCCTGCTGTGAATCCCTGATAAGGCTCATCGTCGTCTTCCAGCACGCTGAAAGACAACGATGAGCGACGGGATAACGAAAACTGCAGGATGTCCGTGCAGTTACACACAACAATTATCGCTCAAAAGACGGCTTTTGAGTTAATTTTGAGCAATAATCGTTGTGTCTAAATGGGCTTTAAGGCTTTTACTAATCTGTTTTTGTCAGAATGTAGATTTTTTTACTCTATTTTCTGTACACAGTTATGGGGGTATTTCTACCCTGTAAGGGGCCTTTAGAGATATTCTTTACAGCCACCACATGGGCCACCAGATCGAGGGCTGACTCTATGGGAGAATATTCTAGGCATGCTCTATGACCCGTGGAAGAAGAATGAGATAAGGTGAGCTGCCCCTCATCTTTGGTCAAGGGAGGCTAGATGTGCGCCTAGATTTACAATTTACAATCAATAATGACAGACCTCAGCTCACCCAGTTTTTACAGGTAGTCACCCCATTTTCAGATTCCCTAACCCAACAAAATCAGCCACTACATATGAGGTTAGTGCAAATAATCAGCAGCCTGTAGATTTTTGCCCAACTTCCTGGCTCCCAGCGGTTGATGAGTGTGTTTTCTGCACATGAATAGCCGCGCAAACAAAAACAACGCACATGGCGTGGAGAAAAATCGTGAGAACGAGTGTATTTGCACTCGCATGTTCTATCTTTTGCAGCTGCAAGTATTTTGCGCATTTAAAAAAACGGACATGTGAACGGTTCATAGGAAACCATTGGTTCTAATAGACACAATTACAGCTGCCAGCAAAGCACAAAAGGACTCCTCAGACATACAGAAGTAATTCCTGAAATGGAAATCCTCTGGATTGTTCTTGTGTGTCTTTAGCAAAAGCCCCATGTGTGACAGGTTTTGTTGGAGACACTGCTTGGACCGAAGTCTCTGCTGACGCTTGCGGGAAAGTTCTTCCTCCATATCTGCTATGTGCATCATGATTTCTGCCACCAGGTGTTTGGCCCAGTTGATCACCACTTTTATCTTCAGGTAAAAAACGTGAACCAAACAGTGAATGTTTGTTCATGCCTTTGGAATAGTGACTTTCCGCCCGAGTCACAACTGTAGACAATAGGGAAAAGGTACATTAAATCAAGTTGTGATCTAACACATTGTACATCAGTACAAACATCATCCTTTTGAAGTTACCTGAACACGGATGGTCGATGTGTCTTCTCTGACGAATGTCTTGCAGTGAGAAGAAGCACGTGGTGCATGCAGGTGAACGAAAAAACAAATAATTTTAGTACTTCTGGACATGCACAGTTCCAGCTTTCCAATAGCCAGTAGGAGAGTTGTGGCCAGTTCTGGGATGGGCCAATGCCGTCTTTACAGCATTATGGACCCCCGGGCAAAGCAGTGTACCGGGGCCCCTACGACAACTACTCACAAGAATAAAAATGGGGATACGGCAGACACGGGATGACGTCGGGAACACTCAGGAGGATGAGCCAGTTAGTAACCGGCGACCTAGACCGGAGAACCGGAAGTCTAGGTCTCTAGGGTCCATTTTCCTCTTGCACTATAGACGTCTCTTTGCTCATAATGCCAGGCTACTTTACACTAGAGAGTAGCGAGATGATGTACTGCGCTTCACAAGATGATCCACACATCCATTCGGCGGGATATCTCTCTTTTTATTATAGAAATTATGGATAATTTACAATAGGAATTATGGGTGATTTAAAAAAGGAATTTTGGGTAATTTGAAAGTGAAACAAAAAAGTGACAAAATGAAAGTCTTCACACATGGCACAGACGGATTGGAGCCACATTCATATCCTGCAGCACAACATTATCACATATGATACAAAGTGCATTGAAATGTTACCATACATAGATTCATATGGGGCTCCTATGCTTGTGGGGCCTCCGGGCACATGCCCATCAGTCCCATGCATTAGGATGGCACTGGGATGGGCATTGTCTTGTAGAGGTACACCTCCAACAGACAATTCCACACAACTTCAGCGATTAATCGTTCAGTGTAAACATTACTCTAACAGACCGATGATTGGGTGAACGAACAAAATAATGAAAAATATAAACACTTATCCACATATGTAAACGGACGTCGTTTGAAAGTAAACAACCAGTTCGCTTGTTCCAACAATCAATTGCTCCATGTAAAAGGACTCTTACCCCACATTATAATCCTGTTGGTGATCATGAAGACTTGACTGCTGAGAGTGATCTGTAGAGAGCAGGAAATGTCTATTGTGAAGCTCAGCGGAGCTTTGTGTAGTATTGCACTTGCATAGGGTGTAAAATAAATGTAGTGGCCCAGAGTTAACGGGGCCTGTCCATAAGTATGAATGCATTTGTCTTGTGCCTATGTGTTGTCAGTGTCTTCTATGTTGTCAGTGTCTTCTATGAATTTGATGTGTATTGCACCTCTGCAGCACTGAATGGGTTATGTCTGAAAAATGTGTCTTGTTGTGTGTCATGTGACAATGTTTATATATATGTGTGTGTGTGTGTGTGTGTGATTGCAAGGTGTATGCAAAGCGTTTAGTCTAAGGAAGTCTGAGAGAGCGAGTCTGGAGAAATCTGAGAGACCGTCAGGGATTAGGAGAAACTGTGCCTACTCTTGTGTGCGACCCAGGATGAAAGCGGCGGAGCGATTGCCCTGTGTGTACCCTGGGCCCAATTCACCCAGATCTTCCTGCTATTGACCTAGAGGACTGAGAGAGTGAAAGGAACAGCAATGCAGCACTGAGTGCCCGTCTTCCAAATGTGAGTGTTGACCGGTAGAGAGCTGGAGAGAGAGAAAAGGAGAGTGGCCGGGAATAGAACCACACAGATAACTGGGACTGTGGACTCATCTGTTATCCTGCGAATCCTCCTTGTCACACCACTTTTGTGTCCTGCACCATTTTTCCTGCTGGCGTGTGTAAAGTTGGACTGTAACTAGTTCTGCAAGTAAAGGAGCTTAACCGACCATTTCCGATTCTGCTCTGAAAAGTTATCCCTGTGTGTGGACTCTTTATTTAATCATCTGGATTCACCACAGAGGACAGAACAGTGGCGTCACGAGTGACAAAAGGTCATTAAGGTAAACCATTACTTGGGTTACCCTGTGAAACCCCCCCAGCAGTAACTTGGACGAGTCCCATGCTACCCCCAGGGGAGGAGATGGTAGAGCCCCATGACAAGGCCTCAGTCTACCGCGCTATCTCCTCTGCTGTGGGCCCGCTCCTCAGACGCTGCATAAGTACAATAATACACAAAGTGGAGCAGGCTGTGAAAATACATTTAATCAAAGTAAAATAATTCACACCATGGAGCAATAAATATCAGATAACAAGTAATAACTAACTCAAATGACAGCAGCCTGTTGGCGACAAGGTTCTTTATCTCTTTTTTTGATTAGGGGGACAAATTGATCCTAACAAAAAAAAATGTTTTCTATTTCATTGCAGTATAATATGGTAGCAATATAAATTATACATGAACTGCCAGCGGTGTGGCAATATTGTGATGACACGGGGCTTTGTTTATATCTATTTTTGATAAATAAGTTATATTTTAATCTTCTATTCTCAGTGAATTGTCACAGTTCATATAATATTCATTAATTGATCTTAAGAGTTCACGAAAAAAACAATTACCGGTAAGAGTAACCACCGCTTTCCTCCATCACCCATGACAGAACCCTTGGATATTTACACTGTCCTTCCAAAAGTAATTTAGATGCCTGAGCAAGATATAAAAGTACCGTAGTATTCTTTTACATATGTTGATACCTAGTGGGCCTCCTTAATGACATGGCATACTTTCTACTTATATCTAATGCACTTTAGCTGGTTTTTCCATCTATTCATTCTGCAAATGTCTGGCGAGTTCTGTCAAAGCAGATGCATCGGCCTGTCTTCAATGGTGCAAAGAGAATTGTCACCGGGCAGTTGAGCAATGGAAGAATGTTCTATGGAGTGATAAATCACTCTACTCCATCTTCACATCAGATGGACGTACCTGGGTGTGGAAGATCCTGGGGAACGTCTTTTACCTAAGTGTGTTGTGACAACAGTAAAGTATGGTGGAGGTTCTGTTATAGTGTGGGGAACTTTTATGCAGCATGGTCTCGGTCTATTAGTTGTAGTAACAAGAACCATGAACACAGAGGTGTATCCTGACATTTAGACAATGATGTGCTGCTGACAATGTGGCAATACTCTAGGAATAGTTGACCATGCTTCCAACAAGATAATGCACCTTAACACAAATCCAATGGTGTTTTGCATTGGTTTGTAGCTATTGATGTTTCACTATTGGACTGGTCTGTTCAGAGTTCCGACCTAAACCCTACTGAATATCTTTGTGATTAATGGGAATATCAGGTCAGGAAATAAGAACAGCATCTATTTTCTTAGAAACAACTCACCAGACATTTGCAGGATGGATGTAGGGAAATATCAGCTGAAGTATATTAGACGTTAGTAGAGAATATGCCATGGAGAGTATCAAATGTCATTAGGGCCAAGGGAGCCCCACTACGTATTAATCATTCAATGAATGGAGGAGAAGCACGCTGAAGATTGCTTCCCTCTGCCAACCTCCATTTACAATAAACAAGCACGCTTCCATAAATGAATTACTGCCAGTTTACACGACTCGATTGTCATTAGATTTTTATGCCTGTCTATACTAAACAATAAGCAAACAAATTATTGTTCATCGGTTAGTTGCCGGCAGTATTTACAATGAACGATTATCTTCAGTTTCGCACAATCCAGCTATAAACACAACGATAATCGTTCCGTGTAAAAGGGCCTGAAGAAATCTTAGATCTGGGCGACATTTGATTTCTCTAAAGCTTCCTGATCTACACCTGCAAAGTTGATTAATACTTTTCAGAGTTGCCAATAGATATCAGAGGGGACTTGCTTTGTGCTGGCAAATAGGGTAGCAATTACCAAATCAGATGAATCTCTTTCTAAGGATTACAGTTTCATTTTCTAAGCTGTCAGGTATAGATTGGATATTTAGGAATGAAGAACTAGGACAAGAGATTTTATCTGCCTAGGAGTATCAATGGACGATATGTAGACATTTTTCTTAGCCTGGTAGAATAGGGCCTTTTTCAGCCAAAAAAGCACAATGAGGATGACAGAGGTCCTGTCTTCCTTAATCTTTCTTATTACTCTTGGTAGAAAGTAAGTTGGTAGAAAGGCACTGTTCTTCTGACTCCAACATTGGACTACAGTGTTCACTGCAATGGGGTAGTGTTTTGGATTTAGAGAGAAGAACCTTATGAACCCTCAATTCTTTCTAATGGCAAATAGATTGATGGAAAAACATAGAACTTTGACAGTAGAAAGACCACATAGTCCATCCGGGCTGCTCTTATAGAATTTCCTTTTATATTTCTCTTAGGATAGATATACTGCTTGCTTATCCCAGGCTGAATTCATATATTGTTGATTTTCCAGCCACATCTGCTGGAACGTTATTCCAAGCATCTACTACTCTTTTAGTAAAATAATATTTCCTGACGTTGCTTCTGATCTTTCCCCCAACTAATCTTAAAAATGTATTATTAGACAAGGTGATCAGCGCTCCAAAGGCATAAAATAGATTAAATTAGAATTGTATTAGACCTTATCCGGGGGGGCAGGGAGGTTGTCAGGAATCAAACTGGAAACCTCCTGTGCTCCATTCGGTAGTTCTCACTACTGAGCCATCAAGCCTGTGGACATTTCTCCTGCATGATTCTCAGTAGAGATGAGCGAACGCGTTCGTCCGAGCTTGATATTCGTGCGAATATTAGGGTGTTCGGGATGTTCGTTATTCGTGACGAACACCATGCGGTGTTCTGGTTACTTTCACTTCCTTCCCTGAGACGTTAGCGCGCTTTTCTGGCCAATTGAAAGACAGGGAAGGCATTACAACTTCCCCCTGCAACGTTTAAGCCCTATACCACCCCCCTGCTGTGAGTGGCTGGCGAGATCAGGTGTTCGCCTAATATAAAAGTCGGCCCCTCCCGCGGCTCGCCTCAGATGCCTGGTGAGTTAGATGAGGGACAGTGCTGTTTATACCGGAGCTGCTGTAGGGAAAGAATTGGTAGTTAGTGTAGGCTTCAAGACCCCCAAAGGTCCTTATTAGGGCCACTGATAGCTGTGTGTTGGCTGCTGTTAGCAGTGGCATTTTTTTTCCCTCAAAATCGGCTCTGCAGAGCGTTGCACCTGGCATTAGGGACAGAAGTGCTGCATAGGCAGGGAGAGTGTTAGGAGTGAGTGTAGCCTTCAAGAACCTCAACGGTCCTTTCTAGGGCCATATTTATCCGTGTGCAGTACTGTCCAGGCTGCTGTTGGCTGTGCTGCATTTTTTTTGGGCTTCTCAAAATCGCCTCTGCAGAGCATTCCACCCTCCATTGATACTGCAGGGAAAGAATTGTATAGGCAGGGCCACAACACAGTTATTATTCATAGAATATACGCAGTGCTGCCTGTTGGTGGGAAAAAACTGAAAACAAATCTATTTGTCCAGCCTCTGTCCGTCCTTACGGGCGGTGGACACGTGTGAGCTGCGTGAAAAACATTGCTAAATCATACGCAGCCAGCTACGCTTTACTGCTGGGTTCGCCATTTGCTTTCCTTAATTGGGAAAAAAAATACCTGCTCTCCAAGAGTTATAATAACTCTGCTACCCTCACGTTCTGTGACACATAAGCAGGGACACAGCACAGTTATTAAACTTCTCAGGTTCATTGAATATACGCAGTGCTGCCTGTTGGTGGGAAAAAACTGAAAAGAAATCTATTTGTCCAGCCTGTGTCCGTCCTTACGCCTGTGGAGACGTGTGAGCTGCGTGAAAAACATTGCTAAATCATACGCAGCCAGCTACGCTTTACTGCTGGGTTCGCCATTTGCTTTCCTTAAGTGGGAAAAAAAATACCTGCTCTCCAAGAGTTATAATAACTCTGCTACCCTCACGTTCTGTGACACATAAGCAGGGACACAGCACAGTTATTAAACTTCTCAGGTTCATTGAATATACGCAGTGCTGCCTGTTGGTGGGAAAAAACTGAAAAGAAATCTATTTGTCCAGCCTGTGTCCGTCCTTACGCCTGTGGAGACGTGTGAGCTGCGTGAAAAACATTGCTAAATCATACGCAGCCAGCTACGCTTTACTGCTGGGTTCGCCATTTGCTTTCCTTAATTGGGGAAAAAAATACCTGCTCTCCAAGAGTTATAATAACTCTGCTACCCTCACGTTCTGTGACACATAAGCAGGGACACAGCACAGTTATTAAACTTCTCAGGTTCATTGAATATACGCAGTGCTGCCTGTTGGTGGGAAAAAACTGAAAAGAAATCTATTTGTCCAGCCTGTGTCCGTCCTTACGCCTGTGGAGACGTGTGAGCTGCGTGAAAAACATTGCTAAATCATACGCAGCCAGCTACGCTTTACTGCTGGGTTCGCCATTTGCTTTCCTTAATTGGGAAAAAAAATACCTGCTCTGCCACAGTTAATAACTCTGCTACCCTCACGTTCTGTGACACATAAGCAGGGACACAGCACAGTTATTAAACTTCTCAGGTTCATTGAATATACGCAGTGCTGCCTGTTGGTGGGAAAAAACTGAAAAGAAATCTATTTGTCCAGCCTGTGTCCGTCCTTACGCCTGTGGAGACGTGTGAGCTGCGTGAAAAACATTGCTAAATCATACGCAGCCAGCTACGCTTTACTGCTGGCTTCGCCATTTGCTTTCCTTAAGTGGGAAAAAAAATACCTGCTCTCCAAGAGTTATAATAACTCTGCTACCCTCACGTTCTGTGACACATAAGCAGGGACACAGCACAGTTATTAAACTTCTCAGGTTCATTGAATATACGCAGTGCTGCCTGTTGGTGGGAAAAAACTGAAAAGAAATCTATTTGTCCAGCCTGTGTCCGTCCTTACGCCTGTGGAGACGTGTGAGCTGCGTGAAAAACATTGCTAAATCAGACGCACCCAGCTACGCTTTACTGCTGGGTTCGCCATTTGCTTTCCTTAATTGGGAAAAAAAATACCTGCTCTCCAAGAGTTATAATAACTCTGCTACCCTCACGTTCTGTGACACATAAGCAGGGACACAGCACAGTTATTAAACTTAGATTATTCATTCACTAGAGGCAGTGGGGCCTTTCGTTTTCCAAAAAGGGCAAAAATTATATTTGGCCTGCAGTCTTGCGCCAATTTATTTCCTGCCTGGGAAATCTAATCACTGGTAATACAGCATGCTGAGGGGTAGGGGTAAGCCTAGAGGACGTGGACGTGGACGTGGCCGAGGACGCGGAGGGCCAAGTCAGGGTGTGGGCACAGGCCAAGCTCCTGATCCAGGTGTGTCGCAGCCGACTGCTGCGCGATTAGGAGAGAGGCACGTTTCTGGCGTCCCCACATTCATCGCCCAATTAATGGGTCCACGCGGGAGACGGTTATTAGAAAATGAGCAGTGTGAGCAGGTCCTGTCCTGGATGGCAGAAAGTGCTTCGAGCAACCTATCGTCTACCCGCAGTTCTGCGCCGTCCACTGCTGCCAATCCGAATCCTCTGTCTGCTGCTCCTCCTTCCTCCCAGCCTCCTCACTCCACTACAATAACACCTGCTCAGGAGCGGGAACACTCCCAGGAACTGTTCTCGGGCCCCTGCTTAGATTGGGCAGCAGCGGTTCCTCTCCCACCAGAGGAGTTTATCGTCACTGATGCCCAACCATTCGAAAGTTCCCGGGGTCCGGGGGAAGAGGCTGGGGACTTCCGCCAACTGTCTCAACAACTTTCTGTGGAGGACGATGACGATCAGACACAGTTGTCTTGCAGTGAGGTAGTAGTAAGGGCAGTAAGTCCGAGGGAGCAGCGCACAGAGGATTCGGAGGAAGAGCAGCAGGACGATGAGGTGACTGACCCCACCTGGTGTGCAACGCTTACTCAGGAGGACAGGTCTTCAGAGGGGGAGTCAAGGGCATCAGCAGGGCAGGTTGCAAGAGGCAGTGCGGTGGCCAGGGGTAGAGGCAGGGCCAGACCGAATAATCCACCAAGTGTTTCCCAAAGCGCCCCCTCGCGCCATGCCACCCTGCAGAGGCCGAGGTGCTCTAAGGTCTGGCAGTTTTTCACAGAGACGCCTGACGACCGACGAACAGTGGTGTGCAACCTTTGTTGCGCAAAGCTCAGCCGGGGAGCCAACACCAACAGCCTCACCACCACCAGCATGCGCAGACATATGATGGCCAAGCACCCCACAAGGTGGGATGAAGGCCGTTCACCGCCTCCGGTTTGCACCCCTGCCTCTCCCCCTGTGCCCCAACCTGCCACTGAGATGCAACCCCCCTCTCAGGACACAGGCACTACCGCCTCATGGCCTGCACCCACACCCTCATCTCCGCTGTCCTCGGCCCCATCCAGCAGTGTAGTTCAGCGCACCGTTCAGCCGTCGCTTGCGCAAGTGTTCGAGCGCAAGCGCAAGTACGCCGCCACGCACCCGCACGCTCAAACGTTAACCGTCCGCATCGCAAAATTCATCAGCCTTGAGATGCTGCCGTATAGGGTTGTGGAAACGGAGTCCTTCAAAAGTATCATGGAGGCGGCGGCCCCGCGCTACTCAGTTCCCAGTCGCCACTACTTTTCCCGATGTGCCGTCCCAGCCCTGCACGACCACGTCTCCCGCAACATTGTGCGCGCCCTCACCAACGCGGTTACTGCCACGGTCCACTTAACTACGGACACGTGGACAAGCACAGGCGGGCAGGGCCACTACATCTCCCTGACGGCACATTGGGTGAATTTAGTGGAGGCTGGGACAGAGTCAGAGCCTGGGACCGCTCACGTCCTACCCACCCCCAGAATTGCGGGCCCCAGCTCGGTGCTGGTATCTGCGGAGGTGTATGCTTCCTCCACTAAAGCACCCTCCTCCTCCTCCTTCTCCTCTGTCTCACAATCAAGATGTGTTAGCAGCAGCATGTCGCCAGCAGTCGGTGTCGCGCGGTGTGGCAGCACAGCGGTGGGCAAGCGTCAGCAGGCCGTGCTGAAACTACTCAGCTTAGGCGATAAGAGGCACACGGCCCACGAACTGCTGCAGGGTCTGACACAGCAGACCGACCGCTGGCTTGCGCCGCTGAGCCTCCAACCGGGCATGGTCGTGTGTGACAACGGCCGTAACCTGGTGGCGGCTCTGCAGCTCGGCAGCCTCACGCACGTGCCATGCCTGGCCCACGTCTTTAATTTGGTGGTTCAGCGCTTTCTGAAAAGCTACCCACGCTTGTCAGACCTGCTCGTAAAGGCGCGCCGGCTCTGCGCACATTTCCGCAAGTCCCACACGGACGCTGCCACCCTGCGCACCCTGCAACATCACTTTAAGCTGCCAGTGCACCGACTGCTGTGCGACGTGCCCACACGGTGGAACTCTACGCTCCACATGTTGGCCAGGCTCTATGAACAGCGTAGAGCTATAGTCGAATACCAACTCCAACATGGGCGGCGCAGTGGGAGTCAGCCTCCTCAATTCCTTTCAGAAGAGTGGGCCTGGTTGGCAGACATCTGCCATGTCCTTGGTAATTTTGAGGAGTCTACCCAGGTGGTGAGCGGCGATGCTACAATCATTAGCGTCACCATTCCTCTGCTATGCATCTTGAGAAATTCCCTGCAAACCATAAAGGCAGCTGCTTTGCGCTCGGAAACGGGGGCGGGGGAAGACAGTATGCCGCTGGATAGTCAGGGCACCCTCCTGTCTATTTCTCAGCGCGTACAGGAGGAGGAGGAGGAGGAGGAGGATGAGGAGGAGGGGGAAGAGACAGCTTGGGCCGCTGCTGACGGTACATCGGCTGATTGCCTGTCATCCTTTCAGCGTGTATGGCCTGAGGAGGAGGAGGAGGAGGAGGAGGAGGATCCTGAAAGTGATCTTCCTAGTGAAGACAGCCATGTGTTGCGTACAGGTACCCTGGCACACATGGCTGACTTCATGTTAGGATGCCTTTCTCGTGACCCTCGCGTTGCACGCATTCTGGCCACTACGGATTACTGGGTGTACACACTGCTCGATCCACGGTATAAGGAGAACCTGCCCACTCTGATTCCCGAAGAGGAAAGGGGTTCGAGAGTGTTGCTATACCACAGGACCCTTGCGGACAAGCTGATGGTAAAATTCCCAGCCGACAGCGCTAGTGGCAGAAGGCGCAGTTCCGAGGGCCATGTTGCAGGGGATGTGCGTAGATCGAGCAGCATGTACATCCCAGGCAGTGCAACAGTCTTTAAGGGCCTGGCCAGCTTTATGGCTCCCCAGCAAGACTGTGTCACCGCTCCCCAGTCACGGCTGAGTCGGCGGGAGCACTGCAAAAGGATGGTGAGGGAGTACGTAGCGGATCGCACGACCATCCTTGGTGACGCCTCTGCCCCCTACAACTACTGGGTGTCGAAGCTGGACACGTGGCCTGAACTAGCCCTGTATGCCCTGGAGGTGCTTGCTTGTCCTGCGGCTAGCGTGTTGTCGGAGAGGGTGTTTAGTGCGGCTGGGGGAATCATCACAGATAAGCGTAGCCGCTTGTCAACCGACAGTGCCGACAGGCTAACACTCATCAAGATGAACAAAGGCTGGATTTCGCCAGACTTCTGTTCTCCACCAGCGGACAGCAGCGATACGTAAGCAATACGTAGGCTGCACCCGCGGATGGAAGCTACGTTCTCTCTCACCATCCAAAACGGGGACATTTCTGCTTCATCAATCTGTGTCTAATATTCCTCCTCCTCCTCCTCCTGCTCCTCCTCCTGAAACCTCACGTAATCACGCTGAACGGGCAATTTTTCTTAGGGCCACAAGGCTCACTCAAATAATTTTTCAGAACTATTTTTATAAGTTTCAATGCGCTTAAAAGCATTGGAACTTTAACTTGAACCAATTTTTCGTTACACTGGGCTGCCTCCAGGCCTAGTTACCACTTAAGCCACATTAACCAAAGCGATTAATGGGTTTCACCTGCCCTCTTGGCTGGCCATGGCCAATTTTTGGGATGTACATTAGTACTGTTGATACAGCAATTTTTGTGGGCCCTCGCCTACAGTGTAATCAAATTAATTTTTAGCCCACCTGCATTACAGCTGACGTTACCTCAGCTGTGTTGGGCAATGCAATGGGATATTTTTGTGTACCGCCGGTGGGTTCCAGGGAGCCACCCATGCTGTAGGTGCACACTGAGTTTTTAATACTTCTGTACACTTCTAAAGAACCCGTCTGACTGGGGCATGCAGTGTGGGCCGAAGCCCACCTGTATTACGCACGACATTACTACCTCAGCTGTGTTGGGCAATGCAATGGGATATTTCTATGTACCGCCGGTGGCTTCCTGGCACCCACCCAGGCAGTGGGTCCACAGGGAGTTAAACCTACATGTGTCCACTTGTAAAGAACCCCAGTCTGACTGGGGCATGCAGTGTGGGCCGAAGCCCACCTGCATTACGCACGACATTACTACCTCAGCTGTGTTGGGCAATGCAATGGGATATTTTTGTGTACCGCCGGTGGGTTCCAGGGAGCCACCCATGCTGTAGGTGCACACTGAGTTTTTAATACTTCTGTACACTTCTAAAGAACCCGTCTGACTGGGGCATGCAGTGTGGGCCGAAGCCCACCTGTATTACGCACGACATTACTACCTCAGCTGTGTTGGGCAATGCAATGGGATATTTCTATGTACCGCCGGTGGCTTCCTGGCACCCACCCAGGCAGTGGGTCCACAGGGAGTTAAACCTACATGTGTCCACTTGTAAAGAACCCCAGTCTGACTGGGGCATGCAGTGTGGGCCGAAGCCCACCTGCATTAACCCTTTCCAGTCCACTGTGTGACCTGTGAAGACATTAGGGTTTAAGGCTGTACAGCTCCGTTGTTGGTAGACGTCCGTCGGGGTTCTCTTACTGTATATTGCCAGCCTCTCTGCTGTCGGAGCCTATCCTACGTGTCAGCTCATGCAGTACTGGCTTTAGCCAGCATATAGCGCCGTTGTATAACAGCAGAAAAAGAGTAAGCCCCCTAGGAAAACCATATACAAATTGGATTGGAAAGGGTTAAGCACAACATTACTACCTCAGCTGTGTTGGGCAATGCAATGGGATATTTCTATGTACCGCCGGTGGCTTCCTGGCACCCACCCATGCTGTAGGTGCACACGGAGTTTTTACTACATCTGTACACTTATAAAGAACCCCAGTCAGACTGGGGCATGCAGTGTGGGCCGAAGCCCACCTGCATTAAGCACGACATTACTACCTCAGCTGTGTTGGGCAATGCAATGGGATATTTCTGTGTACCGCCGGTGGGTTCCAGGGAGCCACCCATGCTGTGGGTCGACAGGGACTTCACAATAGGGAGTTGTACCTGCCTGTGTCTATGAATTAAAAAGCCCGGTCTGACTGGGGCATGCAGACACCTTGACAGAATGAATAGTGTGTGGCACATAGGTTCCCCATTGCTATGCCCACGTGTGCAGCTCCTGATGGCGGTGGCACAGGATTCTATTTCTCATTGCTTCTGTACAGCATTGTGGGCTATCGCTCCGCCACTTTTAAAGAGGGTCGCTGCCTAGCCGTGCCAACCTCTGCAGTGTGTGCCTGCGGTCCCTCGTCATGGCAGACGCAATTCTAAATAGACATGAGCGTGGTGTGGCATGAGGGCAGCTGAAGGCTGCGCAGGGACACTTTGGTGTGCGCTGTGGGGGGGAGGGGGGGCGGTTGGGCAGCATGTAACCCAGGAGAAGTGTCAGTGGAGTGTCATGCAGGCAGTGATTGTGCTTTGTTGGAGGTAGTGTGGTGCTTAGCAAAGGTATGCCATGCTAATGAGGGCTTTTCAGAAGTAAAAGTTGTTGGGAGGGGGGGGGGCCCACTCTTGCCGGTATTGTGGCTTAATAGTGGGACCTGGGAACTTGAGATGCAGCCCAACATGTAGCCCCTCGCCTGCCCTATCCGTCACTGTGTCATTCCCATCACTTTCCTGAATTGCCCAGATTTTCACACATGAAAACCTTAGCGAGCATCGGCGAAATACAAAAATGTTCTGGTCGCCCATTGACTTCAATGGGGTTCGTTGTTCGAAACGAACCCTCGAGCATCACGGGAAGTTCGTTACGAATAACGAACACCCGAACATTTTGGTGTTCGCTCATCTCTAATTCTCAGCCTTGTTTTCTGATCCCAGTTATCTAGTTCCTGCCTCTTGGTTCTGACCCAGTCTCTGTTCCTGATTAGGCTCATTATAAAAGCCTGACCCTGCCACTGCACTAGAGTGTGATTATTGTGCTCCACTAGCCATTGATCAAGTTTCACTTCCACTTGCTCCTCTGCTATTCAACTGAGACCTTCTGATATTTACCCCTGGCTTCCCCTCTGACAATGCTACTCACCTACTCCATTTGTACAGCGACACTGAGACTTTCTGATACCAACCCCGTCTTCCCTTCTGACAATGCTACATGCCTCCTCCATTTGTACTGCAACACTGAGACCTTCTGATACCGACCTCTGTCTTTCCTTCTGACAATGTGACCCGCCTCCTCTAACTGTACCACAATCTCCCTGACTTTCTCCAGACTTGCGGCCACTACACCTGAGGCTCCAACCCAGTGCCTGAGACTGCTATAAAGGTCCAAAAAGGACACCCTGCCACATCTAGCATCCGAGTTGGCTTTAAATAGTCGATGTAGATAACCAACATTGTCCCGTCCAGAAGAGGACATCCACAAAAGGAGGACACATAGGCACATGTCCAATAACCAAATAGTCTTGGTGCGATAATCCAAGGGAAATATAGAAAAGAAAAAGTGCACAGTGCACTCAGGGACCAGTCGGTATGCCAGTGCATTAAAAAGAATATTTCCAAGTAGTACTTCGACAGAGGGCAACTGAAGATCAGAAAACCCTTATCCTTGCTTGCAAAACCACAAATGATGCAAGCAAGGATAGAGGGTTTCTGATCTTCAGTGGCCCCCTGTTGAAGTAAGTACTACTTGGAAATATTCTCTTTGATGTACTGACATCCCGACCTCTCCCTGAGCACATTGTGCACTTTTCTCTTTTCTATATTTCCTTGTGTTATCCCAGCTAATCTTAGGTTGTGCTGCCTTGTTCTAGTGCTTAGTTTTATAATAAGAACCCATCCCTCCTGAACCGTATTTGTACTTTAACATATTTAACGGTTTTAGTCATGTCCCCTCCTTTTCCTTTTTTCCAGGCTATACAAATTAGGTTCGAAAAATGTCCCTTATTTTTAGCAGATTTTGATTTTATGTCTCATATAAATATTTATAATGCAGATCACCTTAAAGGGAATCTGTCAGCTCGAACATGAAGTCTAAACTGCAGGCATCATGTTATAGAGCAAGAAGAACTGAGCAGACAGATATATAGTTTTATGGGTAAAGATGCACTACAATTTGTATTTTATTAATTTATATTTCTGCACATTCTAAACTGAACAGTCCAGTGGGCGGGGCTATCAGTGATTGGTAGCTGTGTGTGTGAGTGTATATACAGGGGTAGCTGTCAATCACAGATAGCTCCGCCCACTGGACTGTACAGCTCAAAATAAGCAGAAATATAAATGAATAAAATACAAGTTATACTGAATCTTTCCCCAGTTCTGACCGCAGCATTTAATTTCCTGATCAGTTTTACAGGGTCCTGAACGCCCCCTCACCCCTCAATGAGATCACAAGGTGTCATTCAGTTGCCATGGCATCTTTGGGCCTTCTCAAGACCCCCAGTGCTGTCATGGCTAATTACCTATCAAACCATGCCTTGTGGCTTAATAGAATGCCCAATAGGTATTTGTTTACTGCAGCAGCGACCAAACGATCACAAGTTCAAGTCCCGTATGGGGAATAAAAAATATGTAAAGATGAGTTTTAAAAAGTTTTAGCAATCATTAGAAAAAATAAAAGTTAAAAGAATACAATTTTCGTATATTTATAATAAAAAAATCAAAGCAAGCAAAAACAAACATATTTGGGATCCCTGTGTCAGTAAAAGTCTGAACTAGCAAAGAAATGCAGTATTTATGCTGCACGGTGAACATTGTCCGGAAAAAAATACACAATGCCATAATTGTGCTTTTTTTTGTCACCCCCGCCTTGAATAAAAAGTGTAATAAAAAGCCCTCAAAAGGTTGTGTGGAGTCCAAAATGATACACAAATAAATTATTGGCCGTTTTGCAAAAAATGAGCAATAACACAACTATGTCGACGGAAAAATAAAAAAGTTGTGGCTGAAAGAAGATGGTGACAGAAAATAATTTTATGTTTCTCTAAAGAAGTTTATTTTTTTTATAGATGAACAGCAAAAAAAATGTATAAAAATTTTGTATCGTCATAATTGTAATTACCCATAGAATGAAGTCATCATGTCATTTAAATTGCAATGTGTATGCCGTAAAAGGTAGACTCCTCCAAAGATGGCGGAATTTTTTTTTCTATCTCACTCCACTTAGACATTTTTTTAAGTTTTCCAAAAGATTATATAGTACAGTAAACAGTAGGATGGAAAAATACAACTCACCCCACAAAATGGGTGATGGATAACAAAAGAGTTAGGAATTTTTCAAGGTGGGGAGGGAAAAATGAAAATGAAAAAAGGCAGCGTCCTTAAGGGGAATAAAAGTCTTTCAATTTTTTTTTCTCTAAAAACATTTAGATGCCATGATCTGCAATAATTGCAGCATCTGTGGGGTTAAACCATGTAGAGGAGCGATTAGATGAGCAAGTCCTCATTATTTCACTCCTTTTCTGCGGAAAAAAAGACCCCTATGTGTGACAAACAGAGAGCATGTATGCTCTCGGATTGATGTGGGGGTGATAACATGGACAAAAATTCATGTCACCCCCTGGGACAGGCAGCTATACAGGCTTGTCCCCCTCCATCTCTCCTCTGCACCACTAACTGAAAAGTTACAGCTGTAAATTTAGTATTCCTGCCCCCACTTCAAAGGTTGTAGCTCTGGTTCTGTAAAAGCTACCAACAAGTTTTGGTGTCATTTTAAAGACAATAATCATATCTTTAAAATGACATTAAATGCTTGTTGGTAGCGCTGAAATGAAGCTACAGCCTTTTAAAATAGAGCAATCTCTGTTTGTCCAAAACAGTAGTGTCCTTTTTTTCTGCAGAAGGAGTAGAGCTTCTCCTAAACGGCAGGGGAATTAAATCTTTCCTGATAAGTTTTGTTCTTGAGACCTTCCCTATTTTTGTAGCCCATCTTTGAACTCTTTCTATAGGTGAGGTCTCCAGAACGGGGCACAGTATTCCAGCTGTTGTCTCAACAGAGCTTTATACAGTGGAATCACAATCTCCCTCTTTCTACTGGTCATACCTCTAGTTCTAGTGATTAGCCTGCTCAAACCAGCAATCCAGTAAACCACCAGGAGTATCAACCCCATTGCATACATTTGTGTCATCGGCATACAGACAAGCCTATTACCTATTAAACCTTCTCCTATGTCACATATGAACATTTTAAAAAGAATAAGACCCTGGACAGACCCCTGAGGTCCCCACTTGTAACTTGTCCCTGTTCAAAATATACTTTGTTAACAACAACAATATTAGATTATCTCTCTTTTAACTAACAACAAATCCACTGGACTGTCAAAGGATTAAGTCCAATTTTCAATAATTTCTCTATAAACTTTTTATGTGGAACCGCATCAAAGGCTTTACTGAACTCCAGATAGGTGATGCATCCCCACTGTATTTATTAGCTGAAACATATCTGGATTCAATGTCCACTCTGACTGCGGTACTGGTGTATCTTGATGCCATCAGGAAGTACTGGTGGAGATAAGAGTGACACCTGGGTGATGCCCCCTCTACCTAATTAGCTGCTTGAATCGCTCCCCTGCAGGTCCTGGCTGAAGCTCACCGCTGTTGCAGTAAGTTTCCATGTCCCTTCTGTGCTGCTGCTCCTGGCTCCCTGTTGTTGCGTGTCCTGGCCCGCCGCTGCTCATGTGTCTCCGCAGCTGATGCAGTTCCCAGCTCCCTCCTGTGGCATGTCCCGGTCGCCCGCTGCTGATCGGTCTTCTCTGCTGCTGCTCACCCCTGTGCTGCGTCGTGTTTGGCCGCTGATGATGGGTCTCCTCTGCTGCTGCTCCCGGCTCCCTCCTGTGGCGGGTCCCGGCTCGACTCTGCTGATGGGTCTCCTCTGTTGCTGCTCCTGGCTCCCTCCTGTGCCACGTCCGGGTCGTCCACAGTTGATGGGTCTCCGCTGCTGCTGCTCCGGGCTCAGTCCTAACATGCAAGTATTGGCAACTAATAATGTAAGGCTACAAGGAAAATAAGCCCTAACCGTCCACGGCAGCCTAATCTGTATACACAGTGTGCTGCTAGGACCTTTGACACGTCTGCCTATTGGGAGCTAGGAGTGTGACAGGGGCGTTCCTGCATCCAAGCCCTGTCAAACACCTAGCTTGTGGTGGTGTCAAGATACACCAGTACCGACTGCTTTACCTGTACTTCACTGATGTAATCTCCAATGTGACTGTCCTTGCTGCTGAGGTGAACTGCTGAGACAATGAATGATTTTCTGCTAAATATAAGATTTTGGTTGCAATACTCATTAGGGAATCTGACCTAGTACTCCCCTGCCTGTTTATGTAATAAACTACTGTAATGTTGTCTGCATACATTAACATAGTAACATAGTTCGTAAGGCTGAATGAAGACAATGTCCATCTAGTCCAGCCCGTCTATCCTCCTGTTTTGTTGATCCAGAGGAAGGCAAAAAAACCCCAAGAGCAGAAGGCAAATAGCCCTTTTGGGGAAAAAATTCCTTCCCGACAACCTAATGGCAATCAGACTGTTCCCCGAATCAACCCCTAATAGTTCCTACCTGCCTGTAAACCCGGATTAACAAATAACCTTAGATTTATATCCTATAATATCCTTCCTCTCCAGAAAGACATCCCGTCCCCTTTTAAACTCCTCTATGGATTTTGCCATCACTACGTCTTCAGGCAGAGAGCTCTACAGTCTAACTGCTCTAACAGTAAAGAACCCTTTTCTATGTTGGTGATGAAACCTGCATTCTTCTAATCGTGGCGGATGCCCTCTTGTTACCGTCGTAGTCCTAAACAGATCCTGGGAGAGATCCTTGTATTGTCCCCTCATGTACTTATACATGGTTATTTGATCGCCCCTTAACCTTTTTTCTAGAGTAAATAGTCCCAATTTAGATAGCCTCTCTGGGTATTCCAGTCCCATCATTCCATGTACTAGCTCAGTCGCTCTTCTTTGAAACCCCCCCCCCCCCAATACCATAACATCTTTCCTGAGCACCGGTGACCAGAACTGTACGCAGTATTCCATGTGAGGCCTGACAAGTGCCTTATATAATAGTAGGATAATGTTCTCGTCCTTCGCCCCTATACCTCTTTTAATGCATCCCAAAACTTTATTTGCCTTGGCAGCAGCTGACTGGCTTTGGTTACTCCAGTTTAGTCTACAATCCACTAGTACCCCCAGGTCCTTTTCCATATCACTTTTCTCACACATTGTCCTTTGATCATAGGATGGGAACTCTAGATAACTTAAAGGATCACAAAAATTTTGTCATTTTGTGCTGTGGAAGCTGAGGGTCTCAGGGGGCTCGGGGGAGGAGGAGTTGAAATGCACTGCCGTTCACCAGTGGTTTGCTTTCATGGTAGTGTTGATGGTATAAGACGTCAACCAAAAGACTCACTTTTCTAGAATGTTGCACTCTAACCACCACCTTAGTGATAGAGGAGCACTGCAGGAAAGGAAACAATGATGATCTAAGGAAAATATGATTTTATTTCGCTTCTTGAGGATTTTCATTTGAAGAGGCCTGGATCTGAATTGAGCCCACTTTACTGCCCATTTTGGTAGCCCCAGAACCAATATAGCTTGTCTGCAATAAATCACATAGGCAATTTGGGTGGCAGATAGATGTGGATCTGCCTTGCCATACACCAGTTTGTCTTTGGGCTATCTGAGGTGGCGGCACCTGAGGAACCCCGGTTTTTACACTCAACCCCTCCAAATGTGGTAACAGCTTTGCTGCTGGATTCCCAAGGCATTACACACAAATAGACCCAGTTATGTGGTTACTGATGCTGCACTGGGCCTAGACTTGATACCTGAAGATCTGAACAGGGACATAGTGAGGAAAGAAGCTGAAGTCAACAATATTACAATATTACAGAGCCGAGGTCAGGAAGGACAGAAGTCAGAATGGTCAAATAACAGGCAAAGGGTCAGACCCACACAGCACATGAAACACACAGCTCTGCTACATCCTGATTCACACACATCACACACACGCACACACACAGCTCTGCTATTCCACACATCACCAGACTCCAGTGATCACCCCTGGTCATGTGATTCATGACTCCACCCACACAGGTGTTCACATGACGGTGACATCATCACAGGTCCTGGTAGTAGCTGCTGTTGGTTTATCAAGTATATAGTACTTTCTACCAAACTGGACAATAGCTCCTCCTACAGCAATGACATCACTACAGGTCCTTCAGCCCACCGGATCTCTTTTACCAAACTGTACAATGGCTCCTCCCACAGCAGTGACATCACCACAGGTCCTTCAGCCCACCAGATCTCTTTGGTGGCAGGAGCTCAGTGTCTTTTGTCAGGACTGTGTTGTTTTTTTGTCGGTCAGGCTCTGTGTTTTATATATGTTGTAGGAACTTAGATAACTTCACCAGGGGGTGGAGCGATGATGTCACCAGGGAAGGAGCATGTGAAGCACTCACATACTAACTGACAAGTGGTCATTAGTAGTTTGATTAAAAAGAATAGGGCCCAAAATCAACCCCATTTTTTTAGTCTTAAATTCTGAAAGTGGGTGATGAATATTGCATTAGTGTTATACTCTCGATTGGTATTCAATCTACATAGGCAACCTCCTTACCCCTCCGCCTCAACCCTACAATAGGAGGATTGGATAATACCTTCAGGGTAGCCCTTTTCCTAGAAAAATCCAAGTAAGTTTTGGAGTGAATCTCCAGATCCAAGAACAGTATATTTGTGGGGCTAATGTAGTAAAGTGTTCTTGGATCTGGAAATGTATTTCCTGAACAACCAGATCCTTACTGAAGCACACTTTAATCTAGTTGACTCCAACAGTTACTTGGATTTTTTTACTTGTCCTGCCAAGAGATAGAAGACGAATGTTCCATATGGACAATTTAAAAGAATCAGAAGGAATTGCTCCACTGGTAAAGTTTTTAAAGAGGAGTATGATATTTTAATACACTGGTTTAGCAAAAAGGGCTACCCTGAAGGTATTATCCAATCCTCCTATAGTCAGATTGAGGTGGAGGGTAAAGGTTTAATCCTACGCAGATTGAATACCAATCAAGAGTATAACACTAAGCGTTCTGTGCCTGGATGCGCAGAGTTGGTAAACACTTGTCTTCACTATCCTTATTCGCTAACAAATAACCGCAAAAGCGTGAAATTGCTAATACAGGCCAACTGATGTCTAAATCTTATAAATATATCACCTGGCTGGTCACTTTGTTATGTGTTTGAGAAAGGAGGTAAAATCTGGAGCCAGTTGCAGTTCTCCAGAAAGAGGTGTGAATTATATTCTTTATCATATAACGGTTAAAAACTAGCATAAAAAACGCGTTTTGAGGCAAAGCCTCTTCTTCAGTTTAGCTGGGATAAGACACTATAATGGAGAGTGAAAAAAATACAAAGTAAATATTTAAAGGAAACGAAATAAAATAAAGTGGAAGATCAAGGGTTTAAAATCAAAGTATGATAAATGTAATAAATATAAGAATGAAGCACAAAATGTGACAGAATCAGAGTAAGAAAATTACATTGATTCGTCTATATAAAATAATTTGTTTCTATAAACCCAAAATCAGAATAATCCGGGGGTGGGATATGTAAAAAGGTTACGTATTATGTCAGAATAATCAACCACAAATTTATGTAACATACACCACAATGGATAATAAATGCTAATCTCATATTTCATCTATATATATAAAATTTAATGTATGTCTGTCTGTCTGTCTGTTTGTCCTTTATGCGCTACTACACCATTCATCTGATCGCCATGAAACTTTGGGAAGTTGTTGAGTACACTCCTGGGAAGATTATAGGCATAGTACAATTATGCTATGATAAATGGCGCGTGTGCAAGCGTCGTCGACAGTTACGCCCCCCCCACGTAGATCGTTTGATTTCCATCACTGCCACTAATTCTCTCACTTCCCGATGTTGTAGAAACATGAAATTTGGCACGAGCATTGATTATGTTATAAATAGGAAAAGTGAATGGGTCCCAACTCGATTATTCAATTCTAAGCGCCAAAGAATTAGCGTCCAAATTTTACGTATGGAATCTAATTCTCTCACTTCCCAATGTCATAGAAACTTGAAATTTAGAACGAGCATTGATTATGTCATAATTAGGAAAAGATAATGGGTCTTAACTCGATTATTCAATTCTAAGCGCAAAAGAATTAGCGTCCAAATTTTACGTACGGAATCTAATTTTCTCACTTCCTAATGTCATAGGAACTTGAAATTTGGCACGAGCATTGATTATGCCATGAATAGCAAACGTTCAAGGGTCCCAGCTCGATTATTCAATTCTAAGCGCCAAAGAATTAGCGTCCAAATTTTACGTACGGAATCTAATTTTCTCGCTTCCCAATGTCATAGAAACTTGAAATTTGGCACAAGCATTGATTATGTCATAAATAGGAAACGTTAATGGGTCCCAACTCAATTATTCAATTCTAAGCGCAAAAGAATTAGCATCCAAATTTTACGTACGGAATCTAATTTTCTCGCTTCCCAATGTCATAGAAACTTGAAATTTGGCATGAGCATTGATTATGTCATAAATAGGAAAAGTTAATGGGTCCCAACTCGATTATTCAATTCTAAGTGCGAAAGAATTAGCGTTCAAATTTTACGTACGGAATCTAATTCTCTCACTTCCCGATGTAATTTGGCACGAGCATTGTTTATGTCATAAATAGGAAAAGTTAAAGGGTCCCAACTCGATTATTCAATTCTAAGCACAAAAAAATTAGCGTCCAAATTTTACGTACAAAATCTAATTCTCTCACTTCCCGATGTAATAGAAACTTGAAATTTGGCACGAGCATTCATTATGCCTAAGGCCTTAGTCAGACGGGCGTTTTTTGCCACGATTTGCGCATGCGCATGCGTTCGGCAATTTTATAAAACCATTGCTTTGCAATGGTATCGGACACATGAGCGCTTTTTATGCGCTCGTCCGATAAATTATAGAACAGAAATCGCAGATCGCACCTATCTGCGATCTGCGATTCCTGTTCTCTTCTCTATATGCGCTCAATGGGGCCGGCAGCAGCAGCGCCGACCCCATTGAGAACATATAGAAGACAAATCCTTCTTCTCTGCCACAGCTGTAACAGCTGTGGCAGAGAAGAACGATGTTTTCCCATTGAATTCAATGGAGCCGGCAATACAGCCGACTCCATTGAAAGCAATGGGCTGCCGGCGTGCGTGGGATGAATTGTCAGGAAGGGCTTAAATATATAAGCCCTTCCCTGCAATTCATCCAGAAAAGTGTTAAAATAAAAAATATATATATTCTCACCTGCTCCCGGCAGCCGGAGTTCCGTGCTGCCGGCCTGCAGTGGGTGTGAAGGGGGTGTGAGTCAGACCTGCCCCCTGATTGGCTCAGCGCTGGACAGCTCCGGCCCGTTTCTAATGAAACGCGGCTAGGAGCAGATTTTCGGGCGATTTTCGGGCACCGGTCACGCGATTTGCGGATGCGCATCCGTCATGCGATCCGCAAATCGCGCGAAAAAACGCCCGTGTGACTAAGGCCTAAATAGCAAAAGCTAATGGGTCCCAACTTGATTATTCAGTTGTAAGAGCCAAACAATTAGCGTCCAAATTTTACGTACTGAATCTAATTTTCTCACTTCCCGTTGTCATAGAAACATGAAATTTGGCATGAGCATTGATTATGTCATAAATAGGAAAAGTTAGTGGGTCCCAACTCGATTATTCAATTCTATGCGCAAAAGAATTAGCGTCCAAATTTTACGTACGGAATCTAATTCTCTCACTTCCTGATGTCATCTATATATATATAAATGAATGTATGTCTGACTGTCCCTTGTGCATTACTACACCATTCATCCAATCACCATGAAACTTTGGGAAGTTGTTGAGTACACTCCTGGGAAGATTACTGGCATAGTATATCTATCCTACGATAGGTGGCGCGCGTGCGAGCATCGTCGACAGTTATGCCCCCCAGACAAAGATCGTTTGATTTCCATCTCAAGCACGAAAGCAAAAGGCATTACGAGCAAGCGTGTTCAACTACAAAATGATGCATCCGCCGAACGTTTCACTAGACAATTGCTGGATATTGAGAATCCTGAGGTAAAATGAAAGCTGTGCTGTGATTGGTTGCTATTTCTTATACTGCTGAGGTAACATGAAAGCTGCGCTGTGATTGGTTGTTATATATTTTACCACTGAGGTAACTTGAAAGCTGCGCTGTGATTGGTTGTTATCTAGCTATATAAAAACAAATGTATGTATGTATGTATGTCTGTCTTTGCAGCAACGCGCGACGGGTAAGCTAGTCTATATATATATATATATATATATATATATATATATATATATATATATATATATATAAAAAATTGAATGTATGTGTGTGTCTGTCTGTGTGTCTGTTTGTCCTTTATGGGCTACTACACCATTCATCCGATCGCCATGAAACTTTGGGAAGTTGTTGAGTACACTCCTGGGAAGATTATAGGCATAGTACAACTATCCTATGATAAATGGCACGCGTGCGAGCGTCGTCGACAGTTACGCCCCCCCCCCCCCACGTAGATCGTTCGATTTCCATCATTGCCATCAATTCTCTCACTTCCCAATGTCGAAGAATCATGAAATTTGGCACGAGCGTTGATTATGTCATAAATAGGAAAAGCTAATGAGTCCCAACTCGATTATTCAATTCTAAGTGGAAAAGAATTAGCGTCCAAATTTTACGCACGGAATTTAATTTTCTCACTTCCCAATGTCATAGAAACTTGAAATTTGCCACGAGCATTCATTCTCTCACTTCCCGATGTAATTTGGCACGAGCATTGATTATGTCATAAATAGGAAAAGTTAAAGGGTCCCAACTCAATTAGTCAATTCTAAGCGCAAAAGAATTAGCGTCCAAATTTTACGTACGGAATCTAATTCTCTCACTTCCCAATGTCATAGAAACTTGAAATTTGGCACGAGCATTGATTATGTCATAAATTGGAAAAGTTAATGGGTCCCAACTCGATTATTCAATTCTAAGCGCAAAAGAATTAGCGTCCAAATTTTACGCACGGAATTTAATTTTCTCACTTCCCGATGTCATTAAAACTTGAAATTTGGCATGAGCATTGATTATGTCATAAATAGGAAAAGCTAATGGGTCTCAACTCGATTATTCAATTCTAAGCGCAAAAGAATTAGCGTCCAAATTTTACGTATGGAATCTAATTCTCTCACTTCCTGATGTCATCTATATATATAAAAATGTCTGTCTGTCCTTTATGCATTACTACACCATTCATCCGATCGCCATGAAACTTTGGGAAGTTGTTAAGTACACTCCTGGGAAGATTACTGGCATAGTACAACAATCCTACGATAGGTGGCACACGTGTGAGCATCGTCGACAGTTATGCCCCCCAGACAAAGATCGTTTGATTTCCATCTCAAGCACAAAAGCAAAAGGCATTACGAGCAACGGGATGCGTGTTCAACTACAAAATGATGCATCCGCCGAACGTTTCGCAAAACAATTGCTGCATATTGAGAATGCTGAAGTAAACTGAAAGCTGTGCTGTGATTGGTTGCTATGTTTTATATTGCTAAGGCAGAATAAAAGTTGCGCTGTGATTGTTTGTTATTTCTCTTACTGCTGAGGTAACATGAAAGCTGCGCTGTGATTGGTTGTTATATATTATACCACTGAGGTAACATGAAAGCTGCGCTGTGAATGGGTGTTATATATTATAAAGCTGAGGTAACATGAAAGCTGCGCTGTGATTGGTTGTTATCTAGATATATAAAAACGAATGTATGTATGTTTTTCTGTCTTCGCAGCAACGCGCGACGGGTAAGCTAGTAATGTATATAAATAGATAAAAAGTAGACATAAAGAAAGTAGTAAATAAATTCAAGAAAGAAAAAAGAAAAATTATAAAACACATACAAACACATAAAAAAACAAAATATAATAAATATTTTCTGAAAAACAAACTTATGGCTACACTATAAACTTCAAATTAAATATTCGCCATCAGAGTTTATACAAATCAGTTGGTGGACCCTGGCATTGAAAACGGTATGTAGAGGCTAGTGTCTAAAAGCGCTAGGAAGGGGCATTAAAATATATATTCCAAGGATAGTATACTTTAGTACCTAGGGGTGTATGGACTCCAGCAGTAAGATGAGAGGGAGAGAAAATGGCTTTTGATTAGTTCTCAACTTTTTATATTTATTGTTTTCGTTCGGAAGGGTCCCTACCCGTGTACGGACTGGCGTCATGACAAAACAACATCTGCCACTACCCAACTCCGCAGGTAGTGCCCCACTGGGGTATCACTATTTAACGTAGCCCGAGTCCATAGGTAGCACGCAATCAGAACTGCCAAAATTCACCACTGTGCAATGCCGGGCCAGGCTGCACCTTCCGAGAGGAGCAGCAGTGCCACCATGACTACACGCTACTCCCCTTCTAACGTCGCCACACTAGGATACATTACCGATCCACAATTGGAAGAACGAGAGCAGATAGCAATATATTGCGAGGAAACTGGCAGCACAGCAATGGCTGGACGAGGCTTCCCCCACACAAAGTTAATAGACTACTGCCATGGGAAAAAGGGATATATCTTAAATGTAAAGCGGGTAATAAATATAATAGAATATGGTTTAAATGGTTGAGCACTCCTGGGTTAGCTCTGCTAAATCTACTTCGTAATATCCCAATGGGCTGATCTCTGAATTGCTACAGGAGAAATAGGAGGCTTGAGGGAGAGGGCAATCAATATAGAGAAAACATCTCATTCCAAGGAAATAAAGCAAAAATGTAAGCATAGAACACAAATCACTTTAGTATCCATATTGTACTCGGATCACGTTGTGACTTCCCTCTGTAACCACCCGTATTATTCTGTTAACATGGTATTTATCTATGGGAAATAATAGGGGTGCAGCGTTCTCTGCTATCTCACTCTAATGTCTAGAGACGGCAGAAAGAAGAAAACAGTGCAGTAGGAAGAACAACGCGCCTCAGAAACGAGAATATCAAAAACCTCCTATAAAAATACATAGACTAGAAGCAAAGAGGTTTTCTATCCCCTTAAGGACCCGGGCTATTTTGGCCATAAGGAAGCAACAATTTTTGGGGGATTTTCATCTCCACTTTTCAAAAGCCATAACTTTTTTATTTTTCCATCAACTCAGGTGTATGGGGGCTTGATTTTTGCGTGGTGTACGATAGTTTTTGGATACATATAATGTATGGTGAAACAAAATAACATCTTTTCTGCGGGTCGGTACGATTACGACGATACCAATAATTTTTTTTAGGTTTTTCCACTTCTGCACAATAAAACCCCCTTTTTTGGAAATTATTTTAATTATTAATTTTACAACGCTGCATTCAAAGTCTAATAACTAGAGATGAGCGAACACGTTCGGCCCCGCCCCTTTTTCGCCCGAACACCGAACTTTGCGAACACCTCGGTGTTCGGGCGAAAAAGTTCGGGGGCCGCCGTGGCAGCGCGGGGGGGTGCGGCGGGGAGTGGGGGGGAGAGGGAGAGAGAGAGGGCTCCCCCCTGTTCCCCGCTACTGCCGCCCGCGCCGCCGCGCATCTCCCCACCCCCCGGCGGCACCCGGACACTTACGCGCGAACACTCCAGTGTTCGCTAAAGCCGGTGTCCGGGTGCGGATGTGTCCGTTACGGACACGTTCGCTCATCTCTACTAATAACCTTTTTCTTTTTCTGTGAGGGCTTGTTTTTTGCGTGACAAGCTGTAGTTTTTATTTGTACCATTCTGGAGTACATACGGCTTCTTTGATCCTTTTTGATTGCTGCTGGCCAGATCATGTGATTACTGCAGCCAATCACTGCTGTGGTCAGTGATTGGCTGAAGCAGCCACAGTCCTGGTCAGCTGCAACCAGGAAGTACAAAGTAGCTGTGCAGCAATTTTAAGTAATGGGAAAATCCCCTTAAGAATCCACCCTTAAGTGTGGATGCCTAATAGAGGCAGAACAGGGAACAGAATTCGAGGGGGGCAGATTTAGGAAGTACACACTGGCCTTTTAAGAGAGGGGACAGGAGCCCTATGAACAGAGACCTGGGATCGAGCAGAGGAGTGAGAGAGTCTTGCAGATCATGGATGACAATGGCACTGGACGGCACCCCTAGCAGCAGGTCAGCTGGATGGGCGGCGGCGGCACACTGTGATAATATACCACCAATGTATAAGACATTTTATTGTACAATAGAGAAGCCACAAAAATACATTATTTATTCAGTGAACAGTAAATGAAGCTCACCTTGCATCACACCTAACAGCAATTATATTTTCTATTCCAATGCCAAGAACAGCAGATGCTTTCTGAAAGGAGTAGTGGCTCTACAAAAACAATGAGCAAATAAAGAGAAAGTGAACAATGGATTACTTCCAGGCATAAGACCGTAAGAGCATGGAGAGGATCAGAGCATGCAGGCCTGGAGGTTGGCTGGTAGGTTCAGTCCTGTGCTGCAGTGGACTGAATAGGAGTAGTATATGGGGTTGGCTGTGGAAGAGCTCTCAGGAATGGTGCAGGAGTAATACCGACACTCCTCTCTCCGTACAGAGAGAAAGTCTTATTACAAAATTAATCCGCAAGCCGACATCTAGCTGTTAGGAGCGTTAGATCTGCCGTACATGTATGGAGGGGACTTGAAGCCGAGACCTGAGGATAGGCCATCAACCGTTAAAGCGTGGATAACCCCTCAAGGGCGCAGCTTATTGGAGGATTCTTATCTCCACTTTTCAAAAGCCATAACCTTTTTATATTTCCGTCAACACAGCCATACAAAGGCTTGTTCATTGTGTGGCGAGCTGCGGTTTTATTAGTACCATTTAGCAGCACATATAATATATAACTTTTTTAGGTGGGGGGGTAAAAGAACACAAATTCTCTAATTGTTTTTTTGTCTTTTTTTCTACAACATCATTATGTGGTATAAATGCCATGATTACTTTTTTCTGCGGGTTGGTATAAATAGGACTAGGGATGAGCGAGTATACTCGCTAAAGCACTACTCGCTCGAGTAATGTGCCTTAGCCGAGTATCTCCCTGCTCGTCCCTAAAGATTCGGGAGCCGCCGCAGCTGACAGGTGAGTCGCGGCAGGGAGCAGGGGAGAGCGGGCGGGAGAGAGAGAGATCTCCCCTCCGTTCCTCCCCGCTCTCCCCCGCAGCTCCCCACCTCGCGGCGGCCCCCGAATCTTCCGGGACGAGCAGGGAGATACTCGGCTAAAGCACATTACTCGAGCGAGTAGTGCTTTAGCGAGTATACTTGCTCATCCTTAATTAGGACCATACCGAAATTATATATTTTATGTATGTTTTTTCACTTTTTTACAATAAAACCCCTTTTCTTGGAAAATATATATATTTTTTGCATGGCTGCATTCAAAGACACAGAACTTTTTATTCTTCCGTGGACAGAGCTGTACAAGGGCTCATGTTTTGTGTGATGAGCTGTAATTTTTATTGGTACCATTTTAGGGTACATGTGACCTTTTCATCACCTGTATTGTGTTTTTTGGGAGGTAAAATGAACAAAAAAAAACATTTTGACTTGTTTTTTTAATTTTCTATCGTGTTTGTCGTGTTGGATAAAAGGTTTTTAATTTATTGTACAGGTCATTATCAAAGCAGTGATATCAAACATATGTTGTTGTTTTTTTTTAAATTTACTAATTTTTTAAAATGAAACAAGAAGTGTGCACAAAAAGGCTTTTTTTTATTTGAGGGAATTTTACCATTTTTATTTTTTTTCACTTTTTTTAATGTCCCTGTGGGGAACTTCAAACTGCAATCTTATGATCACACTAATAGTACACTGCAATATTTCTGTACTGCAGTGTATTATGCAATTTCATTGCCAGCACTTGTTATGGCAGACCCAGAGGCCACTGTTAGGCCTCCGGTGGCAATCCATCTTTCCTCGAAGCATCGATGACGTTACATAGGGAGCTCACTCCCTCTGTTAACTCCATACATATCATAAATAACATTGATTGTGGCATGTAAAGGTTAAAGACGGAGACATACTGACAGAATATCAGTGTGCTGGAGTAGTGCTCTCCGTAAGCTCCTAATGCGGACCTCTATATAGCCCCCCACTTAGTAGTAGTGCTTCCTTCTGTGGCCCGCACATAGTACTAATGCTCCCATATGTGTCCCCCTTTCAGTAAATAACCCCCACTTCTGTAGAACATTCTCTTTACTCACTATCAGACTCGGGACTCTATCTCTGTATCAGGACAAAGTGTTCGCTCTGCAAAGCATCAGCTCACTCCTCCAATTCCTCAGCTCTGGCATATTGTTAGAGCAAGAGCCAGAGGAGGAGTGAGCAGTCTGACAGTAAGTAAGCCCACTGTTGCTACCCTTACCAGCTGGTGAACAGTCTCTTGTGTGACCACACCAGGCATATATTGCTAAGGCCAGCCATGCTTGTAGTGCACCATGAATGCTTACAGCCTATTAATGACATCCAAACCATTACATTGAGAGGGCTTTCTTGCACCTTGTAAGTGAATCACACAAAATTACTGACACCCCTGGCTCCCCAACACTTTAAAGCCAGACTGCTTCCTACAACAATATTGATACATACGAGGCATTGGTTAAAATTTTGGCCAAAATGAGGGTCCTCATTGTTTTGCAAGTCCCTACACTAACATTACAAACAAATCAACATGCTGTGTGGTTCACTTATAAAGTACAGGACAGCCTGACATCATTGGCTGTGATTGGCTAACGCAGCACCAGCTTTCATTGGCTGACGCCGCCTGAGTTAGCCAATCAGAGCTTTAGCTTTCTGGAGGCGGGGCATTCAAGCCCCGCTTCCAAAAAGCAATGCTCTGTCGGCAAGGAGGAGGGAGTGACAGCCTGCAGTAGCACCGCAGAACGCCACAGGGGGTGAATATTGATTTTTTTTTTTTTCCTACAGTTTATACCCGGCGTATAAGATGACCCCTGACTTTGGAGAAGATTCTCCTGGGTAAAAAGGTCATCTTATACGCCGGAAAATACAGTAAATATGGCCTCTTACTGTGACTTTTGAATAGATCTGTTGCTTTTTTTCTGTGATATATTTGTAATCTCAGTGTAGGGACTCACAAGACAATGTGGACCCTTGATGTGAGTGGTGGGCCTGCGTATTTTGGCCAAAATAATAAGCAAAACCTCTTATTTATTGTTATTTTTGCAGGAAGCAATCTAGCTCTGGGGGAGCACAGAGTGTCAGTACTTAGTGTGATTCACTGATAAGGCTGCTCCCACATGGGCGTATTGTCATTGCGCACTGAGCGCTCAACTTTTCTGCGCACGTCATGCAATGCCAATTACCCATTTATTTGTATTGGGCCACTCACACCAGCATTTTTTCTGTGCGCGTATTACTCATGCAAAAAAAATCACAGTATGTTCTATTCTGGCGAATATTATGTGTGCATACACGCCAAGATAGTGCATGGGGGTTTGTGGCACGCAGCAAGTATGCATAATAAATGCTCAGATGCTGCATGCCCTCTCAAGAGAGATTCATGCTTGCCACTAACACACATGGTCGTGGGAGCCCGGTCTAGAGTGCAGGACAGCCTGCCGGATCTAATAGTATGGGTGTCATTAATAGGCAGCAAGCCTGCATGCTGCACTACACGTATCTGTGTGACTGGCACCCTTTGTATGCCTTATTTATGTGCAGTATAATACTAAGTAGCTATCCCCAATAGGTAGGTGTGACAGTGGTTATTCATCACTATTTTTGTATATGTACAAGCTCCTCTATATAACATTTTGCCTATTCTGCCTGCTGCTGGGAAGTAGTGCTTTTACCTGCCCTATCTCAATATCAGTAATTATGGCTGTTTTTCATGATTTTTTTCAGTACTAACAGCAGTATTTAAATGGCGCATCAGAAAGGGGCTCCCTCTGTCTCCTAAACGGCTCCGCGTGATGAGGTCGTGGAATACCGTTCAGTTACTATGGCAGCCTGGGGTCTTATTAAAGCTCCCAGTTCTACCATGGGAGCTATACCAGCAGAACGTAATAAGACATGAAATGTACAACATACTGCAATACTGACGTTTTGCAGTATATTATACATGTGGTTAGAAAACGACTTGTTCAAGCCCACAAAGGAGGCTTAAAAAAGTTTAATAAAGAATATTATTTTAATTATTGATAAATTTTCCTTTCTCTAGTTGTTGCATAAAAAAAAGAATTAAAAACAAAATTATGATTGGTATTGGCATACCTGTAAATGTTTGATAAAATATCACATTATTTATCCTGCACAGTGAATTCCATGAAAAACAAATTAATCACAGTACACGGTGCCAGAATTGTGCTTTTTTGGACGCTGGCTGTTTTCAAGAAAAAAAATTAAATAAGTTATATGTATCCCAAAATGTTATCAACAGAAACTACATTTCAGTCCTCAAAAAACAAACTATTAGAGATGAGCGAGTACCTTCCAGGTCATTCCCTCAGCTCCCTCGCTTACCTTCCACTCCTTCGAAGTCCACACCCTGCGACTCTTCCGCCCACTGCCTCTGCGTGTCGCAGTTATTTACTGCCCCCCAGGTCCCACCCGCCTGTTCCTAGACCACTTTGCTGCCTGGCTCCCCCACTTCCTATCCTGTGAAATCCCAACCCTCATCCTTGGTGATTTCAACATCCCTACTAACGACTCTAGCTCCTCATCTGCCTCCTGGCTGTTAACACTTACCTCCTCCCTTGGCTTATCACTAATCTCTGACTCCCCCACTCATAGAGATGGTAACACTCTCGATTTAGTTTTCCTCCGTCTCTGCTCTGCTTCTCACTTTACTAACTCCCCACTTCCACTCTCAGATCACAACCTTCTCTTTCTCCATCAGACACCCTAGCATCTCTCCTGACCCTCCTATCTATCGCACCTCTAGGAACCTCCAGTCTGTCCGCACTAAACAGTTTGCCGAAACTATTCAGTCCTCCCTATCGCCTATCTCTCGCTTCTCTTGCCCTAACCTGGTAGCCGAACACTACCACACCACCCTCAGCCGTGCCCTGGATGAAGCGGCACCGCCCGTGACTCGAGCCGTTAAACGCAGACCACGGCAACCCTGGCTCACATTCCAAACGCGCTTCATCCGGCGGTGCTCTAGGTGCGCCGAGCGGCTGTGGAGAAAGTCAAAGCTGCCAGCAGACTTCCTCCACTTCAAATTCATGCTTAAAACTTATAACCTAGCCCTTCACCATGCCAAACAAGTTTATTTCACCTCCCTTGTCTCCTCACTATCCCACAACCCCAAACAACTCTTTGAGACTTTTCACTCCCTCCTCAGCCCCAAAGAACAGGCCCCTGCGACAGACCTGACTGCTGGAGAACTAGCTGCCTATTTCAAAGAAAAAAAAATCGACAACATTCGAAAAGAAATCTCTGAAAACTGCATGGCTAGCCCCGATCCCAGTTTCATCAGCACTGCATCCAGCACCTACTCACTATCTACGTTAGAACCAATGACAGAGGAAGAAGTCTGCAGGCTCCTTTCCGCTTCCCCCACCACCACATGCGCTAGCGACCCTCTCCCCTCTCACCTCCTCCGGTCCCTTTCCTCAGCTCTCATTACTCACCTCACTACAATCTGCAACCTCTCCCTAACCTCTGGCACTTTTCTCTCCTCATTCAAACACTCCACTATATCCCCTCTGCTTAAAAAACCAACCCTGGACTCAACTGATGCTGCCAACTACCGACATGTCTCAAACCTCCCGTTGATCTCCAAATTACTGGAACGCCTGGTCTACTCCTGCCTTATTCGCTTTCTCTCTGACAACTCGCTCCTCGACCCCCTCCAGTCTGGCTTCCGCTCTCTACACTCGACCGAAACTGCCCTTACAAAAGTAACAAATGACCTGATGACTGCAAAGTTGAGAGGTAATTACTCCCTACTAATCCTCCTTGACCTGTCTGCTGCATTTGACACTGTCGACCATAATCTCCTTCTCACTATGCTCCACTCTATTGGTCTAATGGACACTGCTCTCTCCTGGTTCTCTTCCTACCTCTCTGACCGCTCTTTCAGTGTTTCCTTTGCTGGTTCTATCTCTGCTCCACTTCCTCTCGCTGTTGGGGTACCCCAGGGCTCGGTCCTTGGTCCCTTTCTCTTCTCTATCTATACTGCCCCAATTGGACAAACCATCCACAAATTTGGCCTCCAATACCATCTCTACGCTGACGACACCCAACTATACACCTCCTCTCGTGAGATCTCTGGACCATTCCTCGAAAATATCACCGACTGTCTGTCCGCTGTCTCTAACACTATGTCCTCCCTTTTTCTCAAACTAAACCTCTCTAAAATTGACCTCCATGTCTTTCCACCTTCTAACCGACCTCCCCTCAACATCTCCATTCCAGTGTCTGGCACCATCATAACCCCCAGACAGCATGCCCGATGCCTTGGGGTCACACTGGACTCTGACCTCTCCTTTGCCCCCCATATCCAATCTCCGGCCCAAACATGCCACATGCACCTCAGAAATATTGCTAAAATACATCCGTTCCTAACCACGGACACGCTAAAGACGCTCGTGGTTGCCCTCATCCAGTCCCGGCTTGACTACTGCAACTCACTACTCATCGGCCTCCCCCGCACTAGACTTGCTCCACTCCAATCCATACTAAATGCAGCAGCTAGACTCATTTTTCTATCCAGTCGTTATTCAGATGCCTCTGCATTATGCCAGTCGCTGCATTGGCTGCCCATCCACTGCAGAACTAAACTTAAACTCCTCTACCTCACTCACAAAGCTCTGCATGGCGATGTGCCACCATACATCGCCTCCCTCCTGTCAGTACACCACCCAACCTGCTCACTCCGATCCGCTAACACACTCAGACTAAACACCCCTGTAATACGAACCTCACATGCTCGCCTACAGGACTTCACCAGAGCAGCACCCATCCTCTGGAATGCTCTACCCCAAGGCATCCGGACAATTCCCCATGCACGAAATTTCAGACGTGCCTTAAGGCTAGGGTCACACAGGGCGGATTTGTTGCAGTTTTGATGCAGAAGAACTGCTTCTGCGGCAAAACCGCTTCAAAGGTTAATTTGGGCTTGCGGATTTTCGTGCGGAAAAATCCGCAAGCGTTTTTTTCCGCAGCGCTTTTTTACTTTTGTCGCGTATTTGTCGCGTATTTGGTGCGGTTTTGGCTGCGTCCATAGAGGTCTATGAACAAAAAAGCGCTGCGGAAACGACCAAAGAATGAACATGCTGTATCTTTTAAAACCGCAACGCAGTTGCATTTCCGCACTGTGGCTGTGCGGAAAAAATCCGTCCTGTGAGAACAGCTTTTTGGCAAATCTCATTTGTGCTGCATTGCACTGCAAACGCAGCGGTTTTGCCGCAGTGCGGATATGCAACGGCAATCCGCGGCAAAACCGCAGCAAATCCGCCCTGTGTGACCCCAGCCTAAAAACGAACCTCTTCAGGGAAGCATACCAAATCTCCTGACATAGTCCCTCGCCCCTCCCTATGGTGCTCCACCCTGTTTGCCTTCTAATAAATGATCTGTACATAAAATTTCCTAATGCCTGTGTTCCCCACCCCTGCACCTCCTGTACCACCCTCAACCCATCTGTGTCTAACCCAATGTATCTCACATTGTAATTGTTGTATTGTTTTGCATTTATCCATGCCTGAAAGCGCTGCGGAATAAGTTGGCGCTATACAAATAAAGATTATTATTATTATTACTCGCTAAGGCACATTACTCGATCGAGTAGTGCCTTAGCCGAGTATCTCCCCGCTCGTCTCTAAAGATTCGGGGGCCGGCAGGGGGAGGGGAGCGGGGGGGGGAGAGCGGGGAGGAATGGAGGGGAGATCTCTCTCTCCCGCCCGCGCCGGCCGCCTCGATCGAGTAATGTCCCTTAGCGAGTATAGTCGCTCATCTCTACAAACTATCAAACTGCCCCATGGATGGACAAATTAAAAAGTAATAGATGTCAGAAGAAAGACAGAAAGCTAATTTTTATTTATTATTTTTTAAATAAGATTTTTTTTTGTTTTTGTTTTTTAAGTAGTACAAAAAAACTATATAAATCTGGTATATGTGGTGTTGTACTGACCCACTGAATAAAAATAACATATCATTTTTACTACTTTGAGCACTGTAAAAACAAAACCCCTCCAAAAATGGCAAGATTGCAGGATTTTTTCTAATTTATCCCACTCTTTTTTTTAAATCAACTTCTAGAAGTTTTCCAATACATTATATGACATATTAAATGGACCCATTGAAAGTTACAACTTGTAAACAAAATAACCCTCATGCGGCTATGCCACTGGAAAAATAAAAAAAAGTTCTGATTTATTGGAAAGTGAGGATCAAAAAATGAACATGATAACATGAAAAAGAGATGCAGCGGGAAAGGGTTAAAAAGCATTCTGAAGTTAGCACCATTTCAGAGGGCTTTGTGAAGGCAACACTGACCTGAGGTCCTTGTGGAACTAATAGTGATCAGCTATAGTCATAATTGTTGCATATTGAAGTCATTTAAAGTTAAGTTGTAGAATGCTCAAGTATTCTGCACCACCAACAGTGAATAGAAACGGACAAAAATAATAGCGCCACCTACAGTCTACTGCAACCACTAAGCTTCTGTGCCTTGGATGAGAAATTGTAACCATCAAGCATTTTGCGCCAGACTGTTTCTTTAAAGGGTAAACCTCAGCTACCATCTTACATACACTCTGGGGAAGGAAAGGTTGAGGGCAGATTTGAGTGGGTGCTATGGATTTACAAATTTACATCATGCCCTGCCTTGGAAAAAAAATTCCCACATTTGCTGAGGATTTCAGGCTACTTAGTCTTTAATCCCAAGCTATATTTCACCTTCAGGACATCAAATGTGCTTGAATTTCATTTCGGCACTCAGGAACGTTTTGTTCTGAAATAGCTCTAGGAGGTCTTCTATGTATTATTATGTGGAAAGTATATGTTGGAGATTAGGTTTTAGGACTTTGAATGGTTTTTGTTAAGTCAGTAAACACTCTAATTGGGTGATCAGGATTGTTACCTACGTGTTCTGAAGTGAAGAGAACAATCCTCGGTAGAGCAGCCATTCCCTTTATTTTCACAACAGGAAAAAACTTGTATCGAGCTACAAGAAGACTGTACAGGTTTGATATCGTACCACCTAAGGTAGGAAGAAAACCCACAATGAATTATTAAGCGATACCAGCTGAGTAAACAATAAGAAGGTAGAGGTGTATATCTGGATGACTGGTTGTAAAAGCCATCACATTGTTTATGACATCCCAGGCTCTTTTTACACATCATTTTTTTTTTATTTGGCACTAGTTCTGTCCTGGAGTCAGTCCTCTATGCAAAAAACTGCAAGGAGATGAAAACCAGGATGAAACCTGAATGGCACCATAGGAGAGAGTATGTGAGACAGCCCCTAAAAGGAGTTATCATTTTGCTCAGGCAGATATGCAAATGATTAAAGTTGTGGTGTGGTTAGATGAAGGTCTTGTCACCAGAGGCCTTAAAAGTGGTTCCACCGTTGGCCTATAAAAGGCTCTCGGAGGCTCCTTGTGTGTAGTGACCGCTTTCTCCTCTTGTGTAGAGCTTGTTGACCACTAGATGCCTCTACGATCCAATTAAAGAGATTTCATCCAGTTAACAGTTGAAAGGAGGAGCATTATTGCAAGTCAAGAAGCTGGATGGTCGTATCGACAAATTTCCTGCCACATGGGCTGTTCTGACCAGACGGAGGTGTTAGGACCAGTGGATGTGTGAGGGCACACAAGGTGACCGGGCTCAGGACACCCTCAACAGACCGCCAGCAGAGAGGATCTTCTGAGCATCCAACCAGCATGAGCAGCTCCATTGCTGAGCTGTTCCATTGTCCGCCATCCAGAGACAGGTGCCACCATTGTTACACCCCGATGTCTGTCAGAACTATTTTCAGGCACTTGGCTGAAGGACATTTGGTCTCACGGGGCCCATTACATGTACTGCCTTTGACACCCACCATTGTCTCAATTTGTAGTGATGCCATGAACAAATAAACTGGACAGCTACGGAGCAAAACTGGGTTGTCTTCAGTAACATATTCAGATTTCGTTTGAGCGCTGTCGACGGCCATATTCATGTCTGAAGACCTGGGGCTGAGCACTTCAATCCTGCCTTTGCTGTGGAGCGGCACACTGCCCCCTGCTGATGTGATGATCTGGGGGGCCATCACATACGACAGTCGGTCACCCCTAGTAGTGGTACAAGGGACAAGGACAGCTCAGCGATATGTTCAGGACATCCTGCAGCCACATGTGTTCCTCTCATGGCAGCTTCCAAGAGGCAGCAGGATAATGCCCGGCCGCAACACAAGGGGGTCACAGGAGCCACTACAACATTGTCACACTTCCCTCACCTGCCAAGTTGCCATATTTATCGCCAATAGAACATGTATAGGACACAGCCAACAAGTTTGCACAATCTAGAGGCTCAGTAACAGAAAATGTGGAGCGATATGCTGCAGGATACCATATAGAACCTGTATGCCCACCCGTATCACATCTTGTATCTAAGTTAGAGGCAATACAACAGGGTACTAGAGCCTCTATGCCCACCCGTATCACATCTTGTATCTAAGTTAGAGGCGATACAACAGGGTACTAGAGCCTCTATGCCCACCCGTATCACATCTTGTATCTAAGTTAGAGGCGATACAACAGGGTACTAGAGCCTCTATGCCCGCCCGTATCACATCTTGTATCCAAGGTAGAGGCAGCCCAACAGGGTACTAGAGCCTCCCTTCAAAGAGACAGTTTTATGCAATAAATTATCCTTTTACCCTGATATTGTAACCACTTATGTATACCATGTTATAATCACATGAACTTTCATTAGATTCTGACAGCTCTTACTAGGGGAAGGACTTTTTGACAATGGGTGTATATTGAAAAGGTTAAAGAACAAACTATGTTAAAGGGCCACTCCAGCAAAACTCATTTTTCCATGCCTGCCCCCCTCACCTATTTGCCTGTCACCTTCTCGAGGTCTCCTCTGTGTTTTCAGTCACTTCCATGCACTGCAGCCCCCTTATCAGACACCATCTTGACAGTGAGATTTTTTACTTTCACTTTCAATCAACCCCATGATGCATCAGCCCAATATTAGTTAAGACAATTGCAACTTTGTCTGCAGGGGGGACAGTTTTATTATCATTACCTTCTATATTTACTTAAAGGGGTTGTCTCGTGAAAGCAAGTGGGGTTATACACTTCTGTATGGCGATATTAATGCACTTTGTAATATACATCGTGCATTAAATATGATCCATATAGAAGTTATTCACTTACCTTCCCTGGGCTGGCGTCCCCGTCTCCATGGCTCCGTCTAACTTCAGCGTCTAATCGCCCGATTAGACTCGCTTGCGCAGAAGGGTCTGCTGCCTTCGGGTCTGCCCGGCAGCAGCGGCGATCTGGCTCCGCCCCTTTCTACACATCATCACGTAGCTCCGCCCCGTCACGTGTGCCGATTCCAGCCAATCAGGAGGCTGCACTGTGATCTACTCTATTATAACTGTGTGACAGGAGCTGCGTGATCATCATCAGTAACTGTGATAGGAGTGTTTGTGTCCCCCTCTAAGCAGTTGCAGTCGTAGATTCATGTAGTAGCATCACATAGACTGAGAAAAACTAGAAAATGAATGCAAAACTAAGTAGATCTGAGCTGGTCAGAACTAACATCACATGATCATCTAAGTAAAAAGAGGGCCAGTGTGACACTTGCTCACATATACAGTATATACTGGGGGGGTAGTTACATAATAATAGAATGACACAAATCACAAGAGGGACCCTTTAAAGGCTTCATCTTACCAGGAGAGAAAATTCCATCAGCTTCAAGTTCCCTCCAGCCAACCAACTCATGCATTTTCTTGATCAATAGTTCTTCCATAATAATGAATACTGGCGCAATTTCGTATGTAAACCTATAAACGGAAAAGGTATAACATAATAATAATAAGTGGTAGGTCTACAAAGCGATACCGTATCATGTGAATAAGTATTAGTAGGGATAACCAACATATCAAATACATACATGTTTGTGTTGGCTACTGCAGTCAGCCATTCACCGGCCAATCCAACCATGTCAAGACCACTGGAAAGTTGATTGAAAAAACGAGGATGAGCTAAAATATAATTTTTTAGAGAAAGAAGAAAAAAAGTTGTAAATAAAAACTGTGCTGCTTCTTACAATCTAAACACATTGAGCTAAATGTAAGAGAAAAAAAAACACATACACACGTATCCTAGTATCCTATGTATTATGGAAGGAATCACATCATATAGCGTAGGGGCACACACAAGGAACCAGGCTCAGGATGCCCTCCACAGACCACCAGTAAAGAGGATAGTCTGATCAGCTCAAGCAGCTCCAATTGTGTCACTGGAAGCCCTCACAACATTGTCACACTTTCGTGGCTGTCCGGTCGCCAAATTAATCTCCAATAGAACATGTATGGGACCATCTGGGACACCAACTTCTACAGCCTATGTGTTTGCACAATCTAAAGGCTCAGTTACAGCAAATGTAGAACATTGTGCCGCAAGATACCATACAGAACCTGTATGCCTCCATGCCCGCCTGTATCACCTCTTGTATTCAAGCTAGAAGCGGTACAACAGGGTACTAGAGCCTCCATTCCCACCCGTATCACATCTTGTATCTAAGCGAGAGGTTGTACAACAGGGTACTAGAGCCTCCATGCCCACCCGTATCACATCTTGTATCTAAGCTAGAGGTGGTACAACAGGGTACTAGAGCCTCCATGCCCGCCTGTATCACATCTTGTATCCAAGCTAGAGGCGGTACAACAGGGTACTAGAGCCTGCAATTCCTTCTGGATCACATCCTGTATCCAAGCTAGAGGCAGTACAACAGGGTACTAGAGCCTCCATACCCATATCACATCTTGTATCCAAGCTAGAGGCAGTACAACAGGGTACCAGAGCCTCCTTGCCCATATCACATCTTGTATCCAAGCTAGAGGTGGTACAACAGGGTACTAGAGCCTCCATGCCCACCTGTATCACATCTTGTATCCAAGCTAGAGGGGGTACAACAGGGTACTAGAGCCTCCATTTCCTCCTGTATCACATCCTGTATCCAAGCTAGAGGCGGTACCACAGGGTACTAGATCTTCCTTGCCCATATCACATCTTGTATCCAAGCTAGAGGTGGTACAACAGGGTACTAGAGCCTCCATTTCCTCCTGTATCACATCCTGCATCCAAGCTAGAGGCGGTACAAGATAAACTTTTGCACCCGGGCCCATGAACCTTTAGCTACACCCCTGTATAGTAACATAGCATAGTAAGGCCAAAATAGACATATGTCCATCCATTTCAGCTTATTAACCCCAATGTTGATCCAGAGAAATGTAAAGTTTAATGATGAAATTGTCTGTAATTACCATATGTGTGGTACATTACACGCACCAATTCCCCCATGTTATCATGTATACAGTGGAAGATACCTCAGAAAACTAGGAGTATGCAGAAAATAAGTTTATACTGCATGTTATCAGAAAAAGACAATTCGCCTAGACAGTAAACGGTCACTAGAGAGGTTTTCCAGTTGTGAACGATTGATGGCGTATCCTCAGAGTAGACCACCAATAGCAGATCAGTTAGAATCTGTCATTTGGGATCCCCAATGAGCCACTGTTCACCAGGTTGGTGCATATGTGTACTGGGATGATTTCTGCAGGAAGCAGACAACTCTGTTCTTACTGCAGTGGCAAGGTTTGGTACTGCAGGTCAAGTTCACATTAAAAATGAATAGGAACTTTACCTGTAATACCAAGAAGGGCCACTTTATTAAGAACAGAGCTGTCTGCTACCTGTAGAAATCAGCTCAGTACACAGGCACACCCACCAGGTGAACTACTGATCGCCAGGGGTCCCAAGGGACAAACACCCACCCATCTACTATTGATGACCTAACGTAAGGATAGGCCAACAATCAACTAGACAACCCCTGTGACAGGCATGCGAAGCAGTGCCTAAGGGAACACAACCACCTGGCAATCCAATAACATTTTAATTTAAGGTGTATGTCGATGGGATCTGGGATACTTATACCGGTACATACCTGTCTTAACACCGTATTTCAGAGTATCTCTGCAGTCAACAAGAATCTGTTCCAAAGGCTCTGGCTGATCAGATAATTCAAGGTTAAATCCCTCCAAACCTTCCAGTAACTGATGCGGGTGATGGAAGTCGAGAACTTTACTTTTCCCATCAAATGTTTTTCTTATGTAACTAAAGAGAATGTCAAAAACTTCTAGTAAAAAGCCTTCTGTGCATTTCTCTCCATTTCTTGCAGGAAGTAAATCTGTACAACACATTAATAGCAGTCAGTACTTTGGAAACTACCGTCATTTCAGATAAACGAGCAGAAATTAAAGGGCCACTCTGGGAAATGTTTTTACATTAATTATATAACTACCGTATTTTCCGGCGTATAAGACGACCCCCAATTTTTCCAGTCAAAATATAGATTTTGGGATATACAGTGGTGCCTTGACATACGAGTTTAATCAATTCGGTGACGGAGCTCGTAAGGCAAAAAACTCATATGTCAAAGCACTTTTCCCCATTGAAATGCATTGAAATGCCATTAATGCGTTCCAATGCATTTCAATGGGAAAACTAACTACCTGTCATCTTATACGCCGGACTAACTACCTGTAGAAAAAAAAAATCAATACTCACCTCCCGCGGCGTTCTGCGATGATCTGTGGCACTGCTGCAGGCTGTCGCTCCCTCCTCCACGCCGACAGAGCATTGCTTTCTGGATGCAGGGCTTGACGTCATTGAATGGCTGTGATTGGTTAACGCAGCGTCGGCTTTCACTGGCTGACGCCGTGCTGTTAGCCAATCAGGGCATTAGCTTTCTGGAGGTGGGGCATTCAAGCGCCGCATCCAGCAAGCAATGCTCTGCTGGCGTGGAGGAGGGAGCAACAGCCTGCAGCAGCACTGTAGATCATCGCAGAACGCCACGGGAAGTGAGTATTGATTTTTTTTTACAGGTAGTTAGTCCAGTGTATAAGATGACCCCCAACTTTTGAGAAGATTTTCCTGGGTTAAAAAGTCGTCTTATACGCCGGAAAATCTGAAGTTACCTTATCCATAAGTCAACTAGTATTACCATGTTTAGTTATAGCTTTCTATCGGAAAATTCCTGGAATCCTTTTTTGCAGATGGGTCATGTGATCTCATTGTGACCACTGGGAATTACTTGTCTTTTGGAATGTTCTCTTTGGGAGTCACCAGATCTTCCTAGTGAAACTGCTAGGATTGCTCTACCCAGGCTCATTCACAGGGAGACTGAAACATCTATCACAATTACTGCTACTGATTAGAGGCTCCTGTCACACAGTTATAACGAAGGACATGATAGTTCAGCCTCCTGACTGTATACTTATGGTCTGTAGCATATTTAGGTGAATATAAAAGCTAACGTAAATTACAGTGCCCTCCCAGTTGGCAGAGATGGTACAGGCTCTATCTAGCTGAAAGCAGAGGAAAATCTGAAAATCAAGATGTTGTCTGATAAGTATTTCAAAAATCATGGGAAAATCAAATTTTTCAAACTGCCTGCTACAGTGGTCTGAGTGCAGCTAATCTGCAGCCAGGGTGCCTTGATGAGGTCACCAAATGTGTCCTCCATTTTGTATATGCGTGGCAGTTTCACTGGATGCCTGCATCACATGACCTAGGCAAATATAACATTGGCACAGTCTTAACATCGCCCATTTTATGGTTGCGTACAGGACAGAGAAGCTTTATCACATTTATATGCCTGTAATTGTGCTTCTTTTCTTGAAAAGCATTGCAAGAACAAACCTCTTTATATTACACTGCAGCTTTCTCATTTGTGTAACTCATAAAATCTGTGCTATAAATGAAGAGCTCTACTCAAGGTTCAAGTACAGAGCATGGAGCACCTCAAAATCAGGAGAAGATACATAAAGTACGAGAATGTTATATCTGGTTGTAAACTGTAAATTAGTGATCAGTAGAAAACTTAGACTTACTTCATGAAGCGAGTAGCGTATATATATAACAATTATACCAGGGCCCTTACCTGAGGCGAATATATTGGAGAAGTCAGAAAAGCTTTGTCCAGAGCCTTCAGAGTCCTCCTTACTTTTAGTTTTAAGGTCAACAGTGAGCTTTTCTCTCAACGGCTTACTTTGACCGTAACCTTCATCTTGACTTATATGAGGAGAGCTGCCTGCAGGAGGAATATGCAAAATCCCATGAATATGGATTGTCCACATCACCTGATCAACCACAAGTCAAGCTATAGAATTGGTTTGCAACACGGCTGTTTGCTTTTGGGGAAGCTTTAGTGTGATGACTAGAGATGAGCGAGCACCAAAATGCTCGAGTGCTCATTACTACGAGTCGAACTTTCAGTGATGCTCGAGAGTTCATTTTCGAGTAACGAACCCCATTGAAGTCAAATGGGCGACCCGAGCATTTTTTGTATATGACTGGTGCTATCCGCTAAGGGTTTTCATTTGTGAAAATCTTAGCAAATCACCAAAAGTCATGTAAAAACACACAGAAATGGATAGGGCAGGCGAGGAGCAACATGCAGGGCTGCATTTCGGGCTCCGAGGTCTCACTATTAAGTCACAATAGTGGCAAGAGTGAGACCCCCCCCCCCCCCCCCTCCCCCCCCTCCGTGGCAGAGAAGAACGATGTTAGCCCATTGAATTCAATGGAGCCGGCAATACAGCCGGGCTCCATTGAAAGCAATGGGCTGCCGGCGAGCGCGGGATGA